>NW_026596057.1:19174213-19379402 GCF_907164565.1 Psammomys obesus | reverse complement strand
AAGTGGCTGCATTGTCCTCTACTGTGGCCTGGTAAGGCTGCTCCCCCCTCAGGGGGAAGTGATCAACGAGCAGGCCAATCAGATTATGTCAGAGGCAGTCCCTCTTCCCATTACTATGTTACCCACTTGGACACTGAACTGCCATGGGCTACACCTGTGCAGGGGTTCCAGGTCATCTCCACGAATAGTCCTTGGTTGGAGTATGATTTTCTGGGAAGTTCCCTGTATTCAAATTATCTTGTTCTGTTGCTCTCCTTGTGGAGTTCCCGTCCCCTCCAGCTCTTACTATTTCCCACTTCTTACATAAAATTCCATTCACTCTGCCCATCAGTTGTCCATCAGGCTCAGCATCTGCTTTGACAGTCTATACTGCAGAAGCTTTCAGAGGCCCTCTGTGGCAGGTTTCAAAGTTGTTTCCTGTTTTCTTCTGGCTTTCAGAGGCCCTCTGTAGCAGGTTCCGAGGTTGTTTCCTATTTTCTTTTTCTTCTGATGTCCATCCTTTTTGCCTTTCAGGATGGGGATTGAACATTTTAGTTAGGATCCTCTCTTTTGCTTAGTTTGTTTAGATGTACAGATTTTAGTGGGTTTATTCCATATTGTATGTTTATATGAGTGAGTATATACCATGCGTGTCTTTTTGCTTCTGGGACAACTCACTCAGGATGATCCTTTCCAGGTCCCACCATTTACCTGCAAATTTCATGATTTCCTTATTTTTCATTGCTGAGTAATACTCCATTGTATAGATGTACCACAGTTTCTGCATCCATTCTTCAGTTGAGGGGCATCTGGGTTGTTTCCAGCTTCTGGCTATTACAAATAAAGCTGCTACAAACATGGTTGAACAAATGTCCTTTTTGTGTACTTGCACCTCTTTTGGGTATATGCCTAGGAGTGGTATGGCTGGATCTTGAGGAAGGGCTATTCCTAGTTGTCTGAGAAAGTGCCAGATTGATTTCCAAAGTGGTTGTACCAGTTTACATTCCCACCAGCAGTGGAGAAGGGTTCCCCTTTCTCCACAACCTCTCCAGCATGTGTTGTCCCTTGAGTTTTTCATCTTGGCCATTCTGATGGGTGTAAGGTGAAATCTCAGGGTTGTTTTGATTTGCATTTCCCTAATGGCTAATGAGGTTGAGCATTTCTTTAAGTGCTTCTCTGCCATTCGATATTCCTCTACAGAGAATTCTCTCTTTAGCTCTGTTCCCCATTTTTTAAGTGGATTACCTGGTTTATTGCTTTTCAGCTTGTTTAGTTCTTTATATATATTGGATATGAATCCTCTGTCAGATAAAGGGTTGGTGATGATTCTTTCCCAATCTGTAGACAGGCGCTTTGTTTTGATGACTGTGTCCTTTGCTTTACAGAAGCTTTTCAATTTCATGAGGTCCTATTTATTGATTGTTGCTCTTAGAGCCTGTGCTGTTGGTGTTCTGTTCAGGAAGTTTTCTCCTGTACCAATGAGTTCTAGGGTATTCCCCACTTTTTTTTCTAGCCGATTTAATGTGTCTGGTTTTATGTTGAGGTCTTTGATCCACTTGGACTTTAGTTTTGTGCAGGGTGTTAAGTATGGATCTATTTTCAATTTTCTACATGTAGACATCCAGTTGGACCAGCACCATTTGTTGAAGATGCTATCTTTTTTCCATTGTATGGTTTTGGCATCTTTGTCAAAAATCAGGTGTCCGTAAGTGTGTGGGTTTATTTCTGGGTCTTCTGTTCGATTCCATTGATCCACCATTCTGTTTCTATGCCAGTACCATGCAGTTTTTATAACTGTTGCTCTATAGTACAGCTTGAGATCAGGGATGGAGATACCTCCAGAAGATCTTTTATTGTAGAGGATTGTTTTAGCAATTCTCGGTTTCTTGTTATTCCATACGAAGTTGAGAATTTTTCTTTCCAGGTCTGTAAAGAATTGTGTTGGCAATTTGATGGGAATTGCATTAAATCTGTAGATTGCTTTTGGTAAGATGGCCATTTTTACTATGTTAATCCTGCCAAGCCATGAGCATGGGAGATCTTTCCATCTTCTCATATCTTCCTCTAATTCTTTCTTCAGAGACTTGAAATTTTTTTCAAGTCTTTTTTCAAGCAAGTCTTTGACTTGTTTGGTTAGGGTTACACCAAGGTACTTTTTGTCATTTGTGGCTATTGTGAATGGTGTTGTTTCTCTAATTTCTTTCTCAGCTCTTTTGTTTTTTGTATACAGGAGTGCTACTGATTTTTTTGAGTTAATTTTGTATCCGGCCACTTTCCTGAAGGTGTTTATCAGCTGTAGGAGTTCCCTGGTAGAGTTTTTGGGGTCACTCATATATACTATCATATCATCTGCAAATAGTGATAATTTGACTTCTTCCTTTCCAATCTGTATCCCCTTGATCTCCTTCGACTGTCTTATTGCTCTAGCAAGAACTTCCAGCACTATGTTGAAGAGATATGGAGACAGTGGGCAGCCTTGTCTTGTCCCTGATTTCAGTGGGATTGCTTTAAGTTTCTCTCTGTTCAGTTTGATGTTGGCTATAGGCTTGCTGTATATCGCTTTTACTATGTTTAGATATGTGCCTTGTATCCCTGATCTCTCCAGTACTTTAAACATGAATGGATGTTGGATTTTGTCAAATGCTTTTTCAGCATTTAGGGAGATTATCACGTGGTTTTTTTTCTTTCAGTTTGTTAATATGGTGGATCACATTGATGGATTTCCGTATATTGAACCACCTCTGCATACCTGGGATGAAGCCGACTTGGTCATAGTGGATAATATCTTTGATGTGTTCTTGGATTCAGTTTGCAAGTATTTTGTTAAGTATTTTTGCATCAATGTTCATAAGGGAGATTGGCCTGAAATTCTCTTTCTTTGTTGAGTCTTTGTGAAGTTTAGGTACCAAGGTGATTATGGCTTCATAGAATGAGTTTGGTAATGTTCCTTCTGTTTCTATTTTGTGGAATAGTTTGAAGAGAATTGGAGTTAGCTCTTCTTTGAAGGTCTGGTAGAATTCTGCGCTGAAGCCATCTGGTCCTGGGCTTTTTTTGGATGGGAGACTTTTGATGACTGCTTCTATTTCTTTGGGGGATATAGGACTATTTAGTTGATTTACCTGGTCCTGATTCAGCTTTGGTGAGTCAAATCGATCAAGAAAATTGTCCATTTCATTTAGATTTTCAAATTTTGTGGCATATAGACTTTTGAAGTAAGTCCTAATGATTGTTTGGATTTCCTCAGTGTCTGTAGTTATGTCCCCCCTTTCATTTCTGATTTTGTTGATTTGGGTGGTGTCTCTCTGCCTTTTAGTTAGCTTGGCTAAGGGTTTGTCGATCTTGTTGATTTTCTCAAAGAACCAGCTCTTGGTTTCATTGATTCTTTGAATTGTTTTATTTGTTTCTAATTGATTGATTTCAGCCCTGAGTTTGATTATTTCCAGCCGTCTATTCCTTTTTGGTGTGTCTGCTTCTTCTTTTTCTAGGGTTTTTAAGTGGGCCATTAAGTTGCTTGAATGAGCTGTCTCGAATTTCTTCTTGAAGGCACTTAGTGCTATGAACTTTCCTCTTAGCACTGCTTTCATTGTGTCCCACAAGTTTGGGTATGTTGTGTCTTCATTTTCATTGAGTTCTAGAAAGGCTTTAATTTCTTTCTTTATTTCTTCCCTGACCCAGCTGTCATTTAGTAGCAAGTTGTTCAGTTTCCATGTGTATGTAGGCTTCTTGCTATTTCTGTTGTTGTTGAAGTCCAGCTTTATTCCATGGTGATCAGACAGGATACAAGGGATTATTTCAGTCTTCGTGTATCTGTTGAGGCTTGCTTTGTGACCAACTATGTGGTCTATTTTGGAGAAGGTTCCATGAGGTGCTGAGAAGAAGGTAAATTCTTTTGTATTTGGGTATAAACTTCTGTAAATGTCTGTTAGGTCCATTTGATTCATGACCTCTGTCAGAGATATTGTTTCTTTGTTTAATTTCTGTTTTGTTGACCTGTCCTTTGTTGAGAGTGGGGTGTTGAAGTCTCCCACTATTAATGTGTGGGGATCTATATGTGGTTTAAATTTTATCAATGTTTCTTTTACAAATGTGGGTGCTCTTGTATTTGGGGCATAGATGTTCAGGATTGTGATGTCTTCCTGGTGGAATTTTCCCTTGATGAGTATGAAGTGTCCTTTCCTGTCTCTTTTTATTAATTTTGGTTGAAAGTCTATTTTATCAGATATTAGAATGGCTACTCCTGCTTGTTTCTTGGGTCCATTTGCTTGGAAAGTCATCTTCCAACCTTTTACCCTCAGGTAATGTCTATCTTTGTGTCTTAGGTGTGTTTCTTGTATGCAACAGATTGCTGGGTTTTGTTTACGTATCCATTCTGTTAATCTGTGTCTTTTTACTGGAGAGTTGAGTCCATTGATGTTGAGAGAGATTAATGACCAGTGGCTGTTAGATCCTTTGATTTTGATGTTGGCTGTGTTCATAAGGTTGTGTGCTTGGTTGCTTTTTGTTTTGCTGTAGTAAGGTTAATTATTTCCTGTGTTTTCTTGACAGAAGCTAATTTTCTTGGGTTGTATTTTCCCTTCCAGTGTCTTCTGCAATGCTGGATTTGTGTGTAGGTATTGTTGAAATTTGTTTTTGTCATTGAATATCTTGTTTTCTCCGTCTATGAGGACTGAGAGCTTTGCAGGGTATAGTAGCCTGGGTTGACATCTGTGTTCTCTTTGGGTCTGCATGATCTGTCCAGGCTCTTCTGGCTTTCATAGTTTCTGTTGAAAAGTCAGGTGTGATTCTAATGGGTTTGCTGTTATATGTTACTTGGCCTTTTTCCCTTGCAGCTTTTAGTATTTTTTCTTTGTTCTGTATACTTACTGTTTTGATTATTATGTGGCAGGAGGATTTTCTTTTCTGGTCAAATTTGTTGGGTGTTCTGTAGGCCTCATGTATCCTTATTGGCTTCTCCTTTAACTTGGGGAAATTTTCTTCAATGATTTTGTTGAAAATATTTTCTGGGCCTTGGAGAAGGGAGTCTTCTTTTTCCTTTATTCCTATTATTCTTAGGTTTTGTCTTTTCATATTGTCTTGGATTTCTTGGACTGTCTGTGTCAGGAATTTTTTGGATTTAACACTTTCTTTGACAGATACATCGATTTCTTCCATTGTATCTTCCACACCTGAGATTCTTTCTTCCATTTCTTGTATTCTGTTGTTTTTGCTTACCTCTGTAGTTCCTGTTTTCTTCCCTAAATTCTTCCTCTCCATTATTTCCTCCATTTGTGTTTTCTTTAATTTTTCTAGTTCTATCTTCAGGTCTTGAGTTGTTTTGTTTACTTCCTTCACCTGTCTGCTTGTATTTTCCTCTTTTTCTTTTAGTTCCTTCAACTCTGTCTCTTTTATTTCTTTCAGTGATTTAATTATTTCTTCTCTGAAGGCCACAAGCTGTTTGGCTGCATCTTCCCGTATTTCTTTATGGATGGCCCTAATCTGCTTGTCTTTATCCTCCTCCATTTCTTTACGGATAGCCATGATCTGTTTGGTTTTATCTTCCTCTAATTCTTTACGTATTTTATTTGTTTCCTCTATTATTCTCTTCATCAACATAGATGTAAGGTCATCTTCTTGATTTTCTATTATGCTGCATTGTTCAGGCCTGTTCACCCCTGGATGGCTGGGTTCTGGAGATGCCATATTGCTCTGTCTTTTGTTGGTTGAGCCTTTACGCTAACCTCTACCCATTGGGCTGATTTAGGTGTTGGCTGTTAATTTCTGTGCTTCCTGGAGTCCTGAGGTAGGGAGTATCCCCTTGGCCGGAAGATGATTTTTCCTGAAGGAGTCCTTCTCTGCTTTTTGGTTATGGTCACTGTATGGCCAGTGCTTCTCAGGAGTTGCCACTGCTCACCTCAGGTTTATAACCCTGAGTAGTAGCTGTGGTCTGTGTTAGGCAGGGGGAGATCTCCTCTTACCCATAGAATTTCTCAAGACAGCTGCCCCACTGCTGGATTTCTTGTTATAAATTTAGTGTGCTGCTGCTCACTAAATTTCCATGTACAGTCCTCTTGAAGAACCTGCTGATTCCCTAGCTTTGGAGTTTTCTCCCAACAGGGAAACTCAGTCTGTTATCCTGGGGCACACAGTTCTGTCCGGGAAAGTGAGAGGTGCACTCAGCAAGTCTCTGGGCCAGAGGCTGATTGCTCTGCTCTGGACCTGGAGAATGTGCACCTAGGTTGAGTTGGCGCCTGGGGGCACTGTTCTGGTCTGGAGGCTGGGTGCCTCACTCTGGACCAGAAGCTGTGTGTCCCTGTCTGGGATGGCGGCTGCAGGCACTGCTCTGGTCCAGACGCTGTGGGTGCAGCCCTCTTGAAGGACCAGGGATTCCCACAATTTTGACAGTCTAGCTAGGGATAACTGGTTGATCCTTGGCACCGTATCTGAGGGCTGCTGTAATGGCTCTCTGGCTTTTGTAGGTCTGAGGATGCAGCTGTGTGTCCCAGTGCCCCAGGGGAACGCAACAATGGCGGCAGAGCACAGCACTTCTGCCTGCACTAGAGTCTGCGTGAGTTCAGGAAGTGTTTTGGTGCTGGGTGTCCTAAGTGTTAGAGCTGCTAACCCCCTCCGCTGGGGGTTTCCTCCTGCCAGAGACACGCAGTCTGGTGCCCTGGTGCCCTGGTGCCCACAGTTCTATCTGAGGTGGCGAATCAGGCGCGCAGGCAGGGCTCCGTGCAGGCGCCTGTGTCCCGGCTCTGGGTCCGTGCTGGCTCTTGGGGCACCCGCGGAACCCGAGTCTTTTCCAGGGGATGTCTGGGTAACCTGAGGTCGGTCCCAATTGTTTCCTGCTCTGTGGGGTTATCTCTCGACTGGGAAATCCAGTCTATGGTGTTGTGGGCCCACAGTTCAGTCTGGGACCGTGACCAGATCGCGCTGGCGTGTAGCTCTGGGCTGGCGACCAAGCGCCTGGTGGAACCGGGATCTCTTCCGCGGTTTAGCCGGGTGCGTTAAAGCTGATCGAATCCCCCACCGTGGGGTATCCTCTCACCTGTGAAACACAATCACTTGTGTTTTATGGCTGCGAGTTCTGATTGCTGGTCACTGTGCCAATCCTGCTGTGCTGCTCCTCAGAATGAGAGTCCTCCCGGTGCCGCCATCTTGCCTCGCCCCCTGCCAGGTCATTTTTTATTTGCAGAAAAAAAAAAAAAACCCACAACTTTCACTTAAGAAAAGAGTAAAAATGAAAAAGAAAGGGTATAGGCAGGTGCGATATTAAACAGCTTCAGTTTGTTTTGAGTTGGGTCTCATGTAGCCTTGAACTCACGGTAATCCTCCTGGCCTAGCCTCCTGAGCACTGGGATTATATTTGTAAGTCAGTACATCTAGTTAAGCTCAAGATTTTGTGGATGGTTTTATCGCAGTATGTTCATAATGGAACTGTGGTCAGAGTGATTTGTGCCTGTAATCCTAGCACTCGGAAGGCTGAAGCAGGGGTGGGAATGGGCTGGGTATTGTAACTTCAGGGCCAACCTGAGAGAGTTCAAGGTTAGCCCTGTCCCCAAAATAAAGAAGTAAAATACAAAATGAAATTAGAGGGATATTTTGGGCTGACACAGAGATAACAGTAATGGATGATATGAAGTAAAAATCTCTAATAGCTTACTTTAAATTTTAGTGGGTATAAAATATATTACTCTCTAGTATTTCATTTTATTCATTTCTACTTTTTTGAGTGTCAGTGTTTTGGCTACATGGGTTTGAGCACCACTTGTGTGTTTGGTGTCCTCAGAGGATAACAGAGTGTCAGATCCCCCAGAACCTGAGCTACAGATGGTTGTGAGCCTCCCTATGCATTCTGGGAAGAGAACCTAGCTCCTCTGATAGAGCAGCAAGTCCTCTTAACAGCTGAGTGATCTCTCCAGCCCCCTCTCACTTCTTTCTGGTAACGGCCACCACATTTGGGGAGAAATAAGAACATCTATAGACTTGTGTTTATCACGTGAGCATGTATTCATTAATTCCTCATTTATTCAATTCACATTGACTGGACATGCAGGTATTTTCCTGGGTACATGAGAGGAACAGGAAAGAAAGAGTCTTGCTTGGCAAGTTCCTTTTCCTAGGAAAACCATTTTAAGTTTGATCCTCAAAATCTATGAGGTAGAAGGAGAGAACTGGCTCCTTGAAATTTTCCTCTGACTTCCATATGTGTGCTATGACACATGTGTAGCCACCTACATATACAAGATAAATGAAATGCGGTGATGTAAAATTGCCTGTGACTATTATTTAACCATGTAATTACCAGTAACATTATTTTATAATTACTAGTGTCCTCTATGTTACCTCGCAACTACTTGTGCGAATCATTTCACTTTAAAAGGAATGTTGAAAAACTATTCAACATTTTTAGAAATTATGAAGAAATCAATCTTTGATTTTTAACAAAAGATCTTGGTATCCCCGATCCAGTTTTTGCAGATGTCGAGAACTGAACTATTGCACATTTCCATGAAAAGGCTAGGAAAATTACAAGCTCTCCATTGATAAAGTCTCATTGGGGTGGGCATAGCTGACTAATGACAACTGCTCACTAATTTGCTTAGCTAGCTTTGGGCTGTTCTTTGCCCTCAGGAAACCAGCACACCTAGATATTCCACTAGGAAGGCATTCAGCATGGATTGTTCTAACAAGCTGCTCTGAATCGGAAGTAACCAAATGAGGCAAAAAAAAAAAAAGAGTTTTGTCATCAATGGATGAATCACAGATACCTGCCAGACCCGGCTACTCCCTGATATTATCCACTGTGTGTGTGTGTGTGTGTGTGTGTGTGTGTGTGTGTGCGCGCGCGCGCGCGCGTGTGCGCGCACTCTCGAGTGTGTTTGTGTGTGTTTAACCTGGAAAGGTTGAACTTCTGGCACACCTAATAGACAATTCAATTAAATTCTGTTTGGTAAATATCGTCCCTACTCCATTAGCCTTTGCGGAGTATATTTCACAAGAGACAATGGCAATCACGCTCCAATTTATGCTTGAGGCATACGTAATTTAGAGTCAGATAAGTAGAAAGCGTGTTTCAAAACTCGAGGATGAACACAAAACGACACATTTGCTATCACGCACCTTGAGAGCTTCTTTACTGCAACACTGTGCCATCCGGACAATAGTCAGAAGGAGGCCAACTCTAAGCTTGGCCCTTAAAGTCAATGGAATTTTTAATTTAAGCAGCAGAGATCACCATTTTCTTACCCAGTGCTAGATAACTGGGTAACAGTGCTTCATCTTCATCCTCCCTGAGCTGTTTTCAGCCCTCCCACTGTTGCTGGTAATCACATTTTCTCAGCTTTTTCTCTGTGTATGTCACCCAATTTTATTGGTTAGAATGAGGAAGAATGATATACCCTGGGGCTCAGTCCTTGAATTGTTTCTCTTTCCTTTCAACTCTCAACCTTTCATTTTATATCCAGTTTTGTAATCTTCTACCTGATCCATGCATTTTGTTTTGTTTAGCTTTTGTTTTTCACAAATTATATATTTAGCCCAATCTTCTCCGTATATCCAGAACTATCTACTAAAAGACATATTCATATTCCCTACTTCAAGAACCAATAGACACTGCAAACTCAATGTCTTCAGAAGTAAACTTCTGGCTACGGATCATGGTCTATCATATAATCTTAGCATTTGGGAGATGGAAGTATGAGAATCATGAGTTCTAGGTCATCCTGGCCTATACACAGCCAGCCTGGGTTACATATTGAAACTCTCAGTTCCTCCAGCCCCGTAAGAGTTTAGTTCTTATATTCAATGATAATATCTGTCCACTATCTGTATTTCCTTTCAGTATCTATTCACGTGGTAACTCTGTATTTCAGATTACTTAGGATAAAAATATTTACTTTGATGTTGATGTAACATTTGACCCTTCTCTCCATCCCTCACCTCACATAAAATAATTGACAAATCATGTGACTCTTCTCTTACAATATAGTCATACTGGAGTTATCGACAACATCACTGATAACCAGGGTCACTTTTTCTCCTCCTCCTCCACTTCCTCCTCCTCCTCCTTCTCCTTCTCTTGAGACAAAATCTAACTGCACAGCCCTGGCTGGCCTGTAATTCCCTGTAGACCAGGCTTGCCTCACTCACAGAAATCCTTCCTCTGCTTCTTGACACTGAAATAAAAGTTTTGCTCCACCACACACAAGCAAAGGCATTTTCTCATTTCTTCTTCGTTATTCTGATGGCTTCTTAATTTCCCTGATCACTTGTGCCCTTCTCACTGTCTTTTGCTGACAGATCACATGCGTAGTATCATCACTGTGTCCCATTTCTATGGCTTCCCATTTCATCAAGAGAAAAGACAAAGGCTAGGAGGGCTTAATGATAAGACCCCATATTGTCCCCAGCCTAAGCTCATTTTACATTCTCTCCTTCGTTCACTCTGCTTCCACCAGCATGGTTTCTAGGATACTCCTGAAATTTGAGACCAAACAATTGATTCGATTCTGGGAAGATGAAGGAGAGAAGACTGTGGGTCCGTACCTAAGTTTGTACTTAAGCAAATGGTGGACACTGATTAAAAAAGAGTATAGAGAGTACAGACAGCTGGATGCAGTTGGCCCATGCCTGTAATCCCAGCACTCAGGGAGGCAAAGGCAGGCGGATCTCTGTGAGTTCGAGGCCAGCCTGATCTACAAAGGGAATCCAGGACAGCTAAGGCTACACAGGGAAAACTTGTCTTGGAAAAAATTAAAAAGCACAGATTATGATCTGCTTTGAAGTCGATAGGACAAGAGCCAGTGAGCATAGTTATGAAAGTGTTGAACTGAGTACTCTCTGATACACCTGTGCAACAATCAATTTATGTGTGGATTTGGAGCTCAGAAGGACATCTCTATTGTACATTTACATTGGTGAGCTATTGTTGCTTAGTAAATGATGCTATGAAACTTGAGATTCAGAGGAGTTCATTCAGCTAGCATAGCTACGAACTCCTTATAAATCAAGACATTGACATACTCTTCATCTGCGATCTCTGTATTCAGGACTTCAACCAACCCTAGATGACAGTCCCAGCAATGGAGAAGGTGAGCAGACCAAGAATTTCAGATTCTCCTAAATGCATGACATCCTCATAATGATGACCCTAGGTGAATGCAGCATCTCAGATCTCAGATCTCAGACTGTCTTATCACAGATCAATTCTGTAGAAACAGAGATTTATTACTTCATGTAAAAATAAGTTTGTTAGCCAGGTATTAGGAGCATACGCCTGAGATCCCAACACATATGAGGCTGACGGAGGAAGCTTGCCTAGGTCAGCTCGGTCTAGGTAGTGAATTATAAACTGGTACTACATAGTAGGATGTGTCTCAAACAAAAGAAAACAGAAAAAAGCAAGCAAAACAAAATGAAACTTTTTTTTTAAAGGTAAATGTGTTTCTTTTTCAATGCTATACTTTCAATGTCACATTTCTTTTTCAGTGTTTCATTTTCTCAAGTATACCATTCCTGATGTGATCTGATAGACTAAGATCAGAAGGAAGGAGAGGAGGACCTCCCCTATCAGTGGACGTTGGGAGGAGCATGCATGAAGAAAGGGGAGGTAGGGTGGGATCGGGAGGGGAGGAAGGAGAAGCTTATGGGGGGATACAAAATGAATAAAGTGTAATAAATAATAATAATAAAAAAGAAATGAGAAAAAAAAGAATTTCCTTCTGCACTCCTAATGCAGGATTGACTAGGTGAACAACAGATGGCTTGTAGTGATAGATGTTGAGTGATAGATGACAATGACAATAGTTTGCTAATGACCTTAAGAGTTTTTTAACAAAACTTTTGAGGCTTCCATATTAAGGTGAGAATATTATAAGTTAATTTTCATATGCAATAAACAAATTATTCTGTCCAATGCTCACAACACCTGTGATTTAAGAAGGATCGCACTCTAAAGTGGTTGTCAGAACTAGAGAAGGTTTCTGTGGGATGGATCACCCAGGTGCAGTACATTGTTGTGAATCACCTTGGGGTGTTTGCCTGAGTCACCACTGACCCCAAGTCACGTTATGCCTAAGAGGAAACAACAGTCTCTAGGCAACTAAAAGAGGTTGGAATGGATGGATGGTGGGGAAAGAGCAATAATGAAGCTTCTGCCTGTCTATTCCATGGTCCATAAAAGGCCGATGGGAAATCCACTGAAGCGGGCCATGTTACAGCCTGAATTGAAACTTCAGGCAAGGGTTAGCGCTGACGCTCATTGTTGTGTTTAATTATCAGGTGTGCCCCTTCCAATTCTGGAATCAGCAGGAATTCTAGAATTTGTTATTTCACCTTTTCATTTGCTCATGCACCACTGATTTGACAAACACTTACTGAATGTCAATTTCATACCAGGAGCCAAAAATTTAAATTTATGTCAGCATTTTTGTTCAAGTACTTCACTGTCTGGCCTGACTCTTTATACCCCAGCGTAAATTATTTTAATTGGATGGAATCTACCTAATTAATCATTGCTACTCAGAGATTCATTCCTCTTAGTTTTCTTAATTAAAGCCTCTGAATGTTCTGTTTTTGTTTTTGTTTTTCACCCTTATATAAAACTCAGCTCTAAAAGGCAAATGTAGAATGCTGTTTTTAGCACAGAAGCCTTCTTTTAATATTTGTATAATTAAGTAAAGACATTACATTACTATTTTTAAAAGAAATAAACAGTCAAGCACAGTAGCACATCCCTGTAATCCCAGCACACAGAAGCAGAGACAGTGCAAGGTGAAGGCAAGCCCAGGCTACACAGTGAATTCTTGTTAGAAAAGGATTAGGAAGGAGAGAAGAAGGAGAAAAATGAGGGGTTGGGAGAAGAATGAAAGAAAGACAGACAGAGGCATATATATATATATATATATATATATATACCAATGTTGGCTGTACTCATGAGCTGCTTCAGGTATGTAACAAACACCTTATAAATAAGACCCATACTCAACAGAAAATATATGCAAAAGAAACACTAAATGGATGATTTTAGACACATTCAAAGATTGAAAAAATATTTCACATCACCTTAGTAGACTGGCCTACTTCTAGAATTTTTTTTTCTTAAATATAAAGAAGGGCACATGTATAAAATAAGTAATAAAAGTTAAAAATATTTTTAACATCTTGTTTTGTAATCTAAGTTAATGTGATGGCTAATCTTGGTTGTCAACTGGGTTATATCTGTAATCAAATAAAATGCAAGTAGCCAGGCATGGCTCTGAGGGGTTTTCTTGGTTGGATCATTTGAGGTTGGAAGACACACCTGAAACCTTCTGGTGGCAGCCCAAATAAAAGGACATAGAAGAAGGAAGCATTCCTGTTTTGTCTGCTGGATTCCACTCTCCCTGGCCATTCACCTATCCTGCTGCTGAGGTTTTTTTTTTTTTTTTTTTTTTTTTCCTTCACCGACATTAGAATCCACTTCTCAAGATTCCAATGGAGATTGGAGACTAGCTCCTCTCTAAGAAACCTCCAGGATGCCAACACCAGAGAGGGACTAAAGAGACATCCAGTTTTATAACCTTTCTGCCAGGAGACAGCCATCATTGGATTACTTGGACCATAACATGTAAAAAAAAATTTTAATATGCACACACACACACACACACACACACACACATACACACACACCAGTTCTGTTGATTTAAAGTTCTCTGATTAATACAATTGGATATTTTTAATCTTCTGAAACTCAAATGACCACTCACACTTTCCGTGGTTACCAGGGGCCACAGAAAATTAGTGATGAGTTAATCAATAGATGGTCACGCTCCTTCTACCTGCATTCTCATGAAGTCACCTCACAGCACAATCACCTTGCCAGCCTCTCCTTAGCTCGTTATCCTCATTCATGCATTTAAACATATTACCAAAAAACTATGTGCACCAAGGATTAAAACTAGAGATGTTCTGCTTTCAACAAGCTTATATACAACCAAGGATTTCGCCTCAAAAATCCATTATGTCACGTATGAGATTCAGGAAAGGATTCATGTATAGTGTATACAGTGAATTGAGATTTCTACTGACAGTAACAGGGAACAGAGAAAACTATGAGAAAAATAGTATCTGGTGGTTCCTGGAGGTTAATTTAAGCAGAGATGGATAAAAGAACAATATAGGCCAGGAACAAAAATATTATGAAAAGATGAAGCAATTCATGCTGGCACAGATATGATCGAGAGATGGAGAGACAAGCTTGGGCCAGGAATTAATTATCTGAGCACTAGATAATCACAGTTTGAATCTAAGCAGCAGATAAGGAATAATAAATAACTGAAGAGAAAAAAAACCTCAATTTTTTTGAACCAAAGAAGTCTAGACACAGCAGAGGATTAAAGAAGCACAGAGTCTCCAGTCTACTCGGTATAAACCAGCCCTCCCATCTCTGCCCACCACTCTCCAGCTTTACTCCGTGCAAACCAGAAATCAGTCACAGATCATTCAAAATGTGCCATAATAGGTGTGGTTGGGAGGGGCTTGCCACTACATCATGCCCCAGTTGTTAAATCATTTCTCTACCTACATGACAAGACACATCTTTGTGATTCAGGCTATGCGTCATAGTAACCCTTGGCATGACCAGTGCTACAGAGCAAATAATTTAATATTTCCATCAAAGAGGTTATTCTGCATAATAATAATCCATGCTACGGTCTATCATGTGGGCAGAGGAGATGATTTCAACCTGTCCTTGTTGACTGGGATTCATTTCTGCACACTGAGAACCAGCTATTGAATGCCTGATATGTCAGTGGTTCCATGTGTTAAAACTCTCAGTCCTCAGCCAAATCCTGTTGCTATCATTTCTTCCTTTTTTTGTATTTGCTTTTTAAGCAGCAGAAAACAGAAAGATAATTCCCTACAGCTATAGATTGTGGAGTCAGTTTTCTCTTCTCATCATTGTTGTTTTTGTTTATAATGGGTGTTTTGAAAGAGGCTCCCAAATAGCCCAAGCTGGTCTGCAGTTTACTATGTAACACAAGATTGACCCTGAGCTCCTGATCCTCCAGTTTCCAGCTCCCAAACACTAGAATATAAGCTATGCCACACCTAGCACTCCACTACCAGATTTATGTAATGTTTGTCCAGTCTAGGTCCCCAAATGCTCCCATAACAGCATTAACTAGCTGGTACTCTAATTTTTACATCCAAAGCAGCAGGCATTTTTAATTACTTGAAGGTAAAAATGTCTGTTTTTGTTGTTGATGTTTTGCTTCTATCTAGAATTATTTTAGGATAAAAATGGAGAACTGTGGTGTATGGTGAAGGAGGGTGGAGGATCTCTTTTCTTCACCCATACACAGGAGACAAGTGGCAGGGCAAGCTCTCCCATGCTCACACCCTCCAGGCCAGATCACCTGCAACTCCCCAAACCAGGGCCTGCTCTACCGCGCTTCCTGGGTGAGGCTGGGGGCCTCTCTCCTCAGTACTGCAGCTAACAAGGGACTGTGCCAGTTCTGCTCTCACACTTTTGGGGCCAGCTCTCCTGAAATGCTCAAGCAAGGGGTAGAGCCAGTTCTGCACAGCCCTCGGATGTCAGCATGGACCCAGGGAACAGACCAGACCAAAGACATCTGTCTGGCCTTTGGTGGTAATGAAGCAAAAAAGAAATATGTCCCCATGACAAAGGGCAACAACAGGAAATCCCAGAGGAGTCCCAGTGAGGATACAGTATTGATAGTATAGCAGAATCCCGAGGCCTCTAACCAACCGATGACTCATTGCAGTGAACATCAGCAAGCAAAGTGTGGACAAAGGGGTCTGCCGTGCGACACACTGTGACACATTGCAGCATCCACAGCAAGAATTTTTTTCTGTTTGTCTATAAAGACCCACACATGGGCCTTGGTGGCAGCACAGGCCAGGCCCTCACCATGGCTTTAGGCGGCATTGCCAGACACTCACATCAGACTGTTCCTCACTACCCTCATGTCTCCAGTTCTGCCTTTCTTCACTGTGCTCATGTCCTTTTGTTGTTTCTCTTTCTCTTCCATCTCTCCACCTTTGACTTGTTCATCTTAGTGGTGCCCAGGGCCTCTGTGTGTCTGGGGTCATCTCAAATGTGATCTCAGGAGTGCTGTGCCCTATTGGTGCCATGTGGTACTGGACTGGGTTTGTCTCAGGCTTGCTCCCTGCATGGGTCTCGTAGCATTGGGTGGGGGGGTCATCTCCGATATGGTCTGCACATTCTGAGCCCAATTACAGTTATTTTAAATAACCTGAAATAGTTTCATTGCATGATTGATTAGTGCAGACAAAATGCTAAAGAATATATATATTCGAAATGTGTTTCTTCCCTGACTCCTGCCTGGCTTCAGAATAAAGGCCTGAAGAACAATGAAAGAAAGGAGGAAGGGCTGGCCTTCCACTCTATGTCTCTGCCTACTGTTGTAGTTATCTGTGTGCTATTGATTGGTATACTTGCACGGTACTCAAAGAACATATTCTAAATCATTCCAACCCTAGAAATTTGTTACAATCTGTTTATGTCCAAAGATTAAGTTGTTTTTTTAAAAAAATATTCTGTTTACCAAGCATGGTGATACAGGCCTTTAATACCAGCTACTTAAGTGCCAGGCATGATGGCTCATGTCTTCAGTCCCAGCATGATGAGACAGAGGATCCCTAACAGTTTGAGACCAGCTTGATCTACATATTGAATCTGGACCAGCCAAGGCTATAAAAAGAGAGCTTACCTCAAAAAAATAATAATAAACAAGCCAAAGCAAGAGGGTCCAAAGTTCAGTTCTAGCCTGGTCTACTAAGTTGAGTTCAAGGCAAGTTTGGACAATTTATAATAACTTGTCTCAAAGAAACCCTGCACAGATGTAGCCCATGGCTGCTTAGTCTCCAAGTGGGTTCCCTAGTAGGGAAAACAGGGGCTGTCGCTGACATGAAATCAGTGGCTGGCTCTTTGATCACCTCCCCCTGAGGTTGGGAGTGGGCAGCCTTACCAGGCCACAGAGGAAGACAATGCAGCCATTCCTGATGAGACCTGATAGGCTAGGGTCAGAGGGAGGAGAACCTCCCCTATCAGTGGACTAGGGGAGGGGCATGGGAGGAGAAAAGGGAGAGAGGGTGGGATTGGGAGGGAATGAGGGAGGGGCCTACAGCTGGGATACCAAGTGAATACATTGTAATAAATTAAAAAAATAAAATAAATTTAAAAAAGTGAAAGAAGACTCGGCTATAGCCCAATAGTAGAGTACTTGCCTAGCATGTATGTGGAGTACTAGAGTTAGTCCTCAGAGATTTAAATCTACATATATATCTGGCCAGGTGTATTGGTGCATGCCTGTGATCCCAGAACTTAATAGGCTAAAACAGATATTATGAGCTAGCCTAGTGAGCTCCAAGCCAGCCTGAGAAACAATACATGACAATTTCCTATCTCAAAACAAAATAAAATAGGTTCTTCATTACTAGAAAAGAATGTGTTATCTTCACATATTTGGTGCTGTACTCTGCACAGCATAGATTGGAAGATACCCTTGTCACGAGGCAGTTCTTATATTGTCATCCGGGATAGCCTATGTGCAGCTCCTCTTGCCTTGGACTCCCAACTTAGGGATTACAGGTGGCTGCCACTGAGGTCCAGAATAAGATGAGCTTTTAATCTTAAAATCTCTGCTATATTTTAAAATTCTGTTTAATCTTTTGATTATTGTAGCTACCTTATATTTTCAGACTATAACTGAACATTGCATGTTTACCCTTAAGCCTTTGCACATTTTCTACTTTGTACATTTTAAAGCATGTTACTAGGTATGTTCAAATGTAATTATTTTGTGGAGCTTGTTTGGAGGGGGGGGGCAACTGAAAAAAAAGCCTCAAACTTTCTGTACAACCAAGAATTAAACTTGAACTCCTGGCTCTCACTGAGTGATGGAATTACAAGCAAACAGAACTTTGGCTGTTGTAAGCATTTCTGTTATAAGTAGTACGTGATAGATTCTATAATTTTATGTAGTATAATGCTCTGTCTTTTATTTGGATGTCTTAGTAAAATTACTGATGTATTTGTTAAATATTCTCATAGAAAGAAAACACTCTAAAATTGAGAAACACGATATAGTTAGGCATGGTGGCACATTCCTATAACCCCAGCACTTGAGAGGTCTGAAAAGGAGGATCACTGGGCGTTCAAGACCAACATGGTCTACATTGTGAATTTGAAGATAGCCTGAAACTGTGTCAAAAAAAAAAAAACCACAAACAAACATAAAATGAAACTCAGTGTATAAATAAAATATGTTTTACATATTTGACTTAGAAGCAGCACATGTTTTTTTTGTTTTCATTTTATTTTTTATTGTTTTATATTAATAACAGTTTATTTATTTTGTATCCCAGCTGTAGCCGCCTCCCTCATTCTCTCCCAATCCTACCCTCCTTCACTCATCTCCTCCCTACCCCTCTCTAAGTCCACTGATAGGAGAGGTCCCCCTCCCCTTTCATCTGACCCTAGCTTATCAGGTCTCTTCGGGACCAGCTGCAACGTCCTCCTCTGTGGCCTATCAAGACTGTTCCTCCCTCAGGGGGAAGGGGAGCATCAAAGAGCCAACCACTGAGTTCATGTCACAGACAGTCCCTGTTCCCCGTACTAGGACACCCACTTGGATACTGAGCTGCCATGGGCAGGGGTTCTAGGTTATATCCATGCATGGTTGAAGAATCAGTCTCAGAAAAGACCCCTGTGCCCAGATACATTTGGTCCTTGTGGAGCTCCTGTCCTCTCCAAGTCTTACTAACTCCCCCTTTTTTCATATGATTCTTGCACTCTGCCCAAAGTGTGGTTCTGAGTCTCAGCCTCTGCTTTGATCCACCGTACACTGCTGGGTAGAGTCTTCAGAGCCCTCTGTGATAGGCTCCTGGCCTGTTACTTGATTTTTCCTTCTTTTAATATCCATCCTATTTGTTTTTCTAAGTGAGGATTGATCGGTTAGAAGAAAAAGTGGGGAAGAGCCTAAAACTCATTGGCACAGGAGACAACTTCCTGAACAGAACACCAACAACACAGGCTCTAAGATCAATAATCAATAAATGGGATCTCATAAAACTGAAAAGCTTCTGTAAAGCAAAAGACACTGTTGTCAGAACAAAACGACAGCCTGCAGACTGGGAAAGGATCTTCACCAACCCTATATCTGACAGAGGGCTGATATTTAGAATATATAAAGAACTCAAGAAGTTAAAAAGCAACAAATCAACAAATCAAGTAATCCAATTTAAAAAAATGGGGTAAGGAGCTAAACAGAGAATTCTCTGTAGAAGAATATAGAATGGCAGAGAAACACTTAAAGAAATGCTCAACATCCTTAGCCATCATGGAGATGCAAATCAAAACGACCCTGAGATTACACCCATCAGAATGGCTAAGATAAAAAACTCAAGTGACAACACATGCTGGAGAGGATGTGAAGAAAGGGGAACCCTCCTCCATTGCTGGTGTGAATGTAAACTTGTACAACCACTTTGGAAGTGAATCTGGTGTGCTTTCTCAGACAATTAGAAATAGCGCTTCCTCAAGACCCAGCTATACCACTCCTAGGCATATATCCAAAAGATGCTCAAGTACACAACAAGGACATTTGCTCAGCCGTGTTTGTAGCAGCTTTATTTGTAATAGCCAGAATCTGGAAACAACAAAAATCAATGGAGAAATGAATACAGAAGCAGCATATGTTATGAAACTTATTTGAAGTCTTCCATAAACCAAAAGTGAATTTTCCTCCTGTAATCTTGTCTATTGCTTAATAGATAAGTTAAACCCAATGATATTTGCCTTTATATTCCTTCGCTGGTTCATGCAATCCTGTACCTTCTTTAACTTTTCTTCTCTAGCCCCGTGAATTCACTATTACTACAGCCTAGGTACAAAGCAGCTTCTGGATCAGTTACCCTACTGCTTCTTCCAGTTCTTCCTGCTCAGTGCTACAAAGTTAAGGCCACCACACACCATTACATTAGTCTCTAATACAAAATAGCAGCCACATGTGATTAATATTTTACGTGGCAAACAGTTGTAAACCTCGGCACTCAGGAGGCTGACACAGAAGGATCAAAGGAGAGTTTGGTGCAGGCCCCTTGGATTGCACGTGGAGTGCCAGGCCATACAGCATGACCTTGTCAAAAAACGTAAAACAAAACCTCAACAAACAAAACTTTCCTCACTGCATCTATGGATGGACTGGAGACATATCTTAGTTGAAAGGGCACTTGCCAACGCTCTGGGTTCACTCTCCAACGTAGAAATATTAACGAAGCAGAGGCAAGAGAAACAGGAAGTTCAAAGTCATTCTTGACTAGCAACTTTAAGGATAGGCTAAGACAGTCTTGAAAAAAAGGTATCAAAAAGAGAAGCAGGGGAATGCTAAAAGAGCATAAAAATCTGACATTCTAATTGAATTTTTAAAGAATGAATTTAGTTGGGGTGGTTGGAGGTAGATTTTTGAAAGGGCACTGGAAGTCAAGCAAATGTCTCATGGATGTATCACAGACCAGTGAAGAAACTGGAAATTTACATTTGATTCCAGTAAGATTTTTACTACGTGTTTTTTTTTTCTTTAATGTCAAAGAAATGCTAAGGGAGAAAAATCCTTTTAGTTCTTGGTCAATCACCCAAAAAGAGCTGAAATGCTAACTCAGAGGAAGGATACTAAGAAACGACTCATTAAAGACAAATTTCCATTTAAGACTGGGCATTAAAAAAAAAAAAAAAGACTGGGCATAATTTAGGTTTTTGCAATGACTTCTTAAGGGCTTCAAAAGCATTTTAAAACCCCTATTAAGCCAAGCATGGTGGTATGCTACTGTCATCCCAGAACTCAGGACACACAGGCAGAAGTATTACTGCTAGTTGAAGGCCAAACTGGTCCTCAGAGTAAATCCCCTCCCATCCAGGACAACCTACAAAGACCCTGCCTCAAAAAAACTAACAGGAAACAAGCATCTCATGTGACAAACATTCAATGACCAAGTTTCTTTTCATAAGTACAATATTGTAAATAAGCAGATTTGTGTGTTTGTAGAGACTCGAGAAAGCGCAGATTCTTGAGTGGCTAGAAGTGGTGATGAACTCCTATAATCCCAGCATTCAGGAGGCTGAGACAGGAGGATTGCCATGAGTGTGAGGCCAGGTTAAGGAGTGAGTACCAAACCAGCCTGAATTTCTCATAAGCAACCAAACAAAGAGTCTTAACTGAAATATTAAAAAAGTGAAGATCAAACTCCCTTAAACAAACTTCTCTGGAAGCTGAGACAAGGCAGGAAGTGACACAGAATGCAATGGGTTGGTAGCTCTACCACAATGAAGAAATCAACATAGTATATGAGCAAGCCTATGGGGGCTGTCTGTCGGTTACCTCCCCATTGACTGCTAATCTGTTTTCAGTTCCGGGGTTTCTTTTATTTAGACAGAGTCTCACTATGGAGTTCAGGCTGCCCTCAAAGTCAAGATCTTCCTGCCTCCACTTCTCCGGTGCCATACCCAGTTAATATCTCTAAACTTACTCTCCGCCACTCATAAAGGAAAAAGTAGAACATGTCAGTACAATAAATTTTATAACTAACGTTGCTAAAAGTACATGATTTTATTAATGAAATGATCCTTAAACACATTCTTACTATCTGGGATTTTCCATTTTACAAGTTTTCACCATGTTCAAATAAGGATGGAAAAATACAGACCAGCCTCTTCACAGAGATAATGAATGCTCATTAACAATCTGTAAAGTCAGGCTACTTTCACCTATAGCTAATTTGTGTGAATTATACATTCATCAAAGAGCGAGCATTCAGTGTCTATAAGAATGGTGCCAAATCCTAAGGATAAAATACGAAAAACAAATATAAAACAGAGATGTAGCTTGCTCTTGTGGCAAATTCTAGTGAACGGTGCACCTCCATTTACAGCACTTTTATAGGTTTTAAGCCTAAGCCTGCATTGCCTTTCAATGGTTTCCTATATTCTACTGACATTTTTCAAAGCACAAACCTGTAAGTCCAGTTCTTGGGAGGTAGAGACAGGAAGATCAAGAGTTCACAGTCATCCTCAGCTACACAGTAAAGTTGCAGTCATCTTGGGCTACAAGATCAAACTCATAAACAAACAAACACTAAATTAAAGACACAAGTCACTTGATACTAAACAGGTTAATAAGGATATGGTGTGTATGAACTCAACAGTATATCATCTCAGGAACCCAGGTTAAACATGATGGCTCATGCCGGTGAGTCTGGAACTCAGTAGGGTAAAACAGTTTGGGAACCCATGTATGGATATAGAGACAGCCTTTATCAAAATAATAATCAAGAACCCTAGTAGCTCAGTTATGAAATCCATATATTTTCTAGTTCACATTTGACTAAAAGTTGTTGACAAATACATTGAAAGGGATATAGCATAAAAATTCAGGTCTCTTGTGGCAACCCTGCTTAGGGAATAAGTGTCCCAAGTGACCATTTACACAGAAGGAATGAATGCCATCCTAAAAGAAATATCCTCAGCCAGACACCACACAACATGCCTGTAAACCTAGAACTGAGAGAGGATAATCAGGAGTTTAAGACTAGCTTGGGCTACAGAGTAAGAGACTGGAGAGAAACAGAGACAGAAGAGGAAGACAGACAGAAAGAAATAGAGAAAGAGAAGGGAAGAAAGAGGGAGGGAAATCTTTTCCACATTCAGCAAACAGTTATGTATGCATATTCTGTGTCACATCAATCATTCTAGCACTCAGGAGGGTGAGCAGGAGAATTTCCACAAGTTTGAAGCAAACCTGGGCATGGCTCCAGCCAACAGTGAAAACAAACAAACAAAATATATGTAGTATTTTCTTGCATTGATAAGAGCTATAAACCTAAACATAGGGAGGAATCCTTTAGACAATCTGTCAACTTCTATTTGGGATAGGGAAGCAAGAAGTATATGAAAGCTAAGTGAATTAAAATTTCAAATAAAAAGATAGACTAAACATTCAGACCAATTCTGTGAGTTGAAAATAAACATCAGGTCCTTGCTATATTTCTTAGGCCATTTGAGTCCTTATAATAGAATCACAGAGAAGCCAAGAAGCAACAGTCTCTTGGCTTAGTTTGGTCTCCACTGATATTGTAAACATGACCAAAAGCAACTTGAGGAGGAAAGGGTTTATTTCAAGCTTATAGTTTACAGTTCATCGTGAAGTGAAGTCCAGGCAGGAACTCAAGGCAAGAACCTAGAGGCAGGGACTGAAGCAGGGGCCATGGAGGAACAATGCTTATTGGCTTGTTCCCCCTTGTTTTCTCAGCCTGCTTTCTTAAATACCACAGGACCACCAGGCCAGGGATGGCACTACACGCAATGAGCTGGGCCTTTCCACATCAATCATTAATCAAGAAAATTCCCCATATAGACATTTTCTCAATTGATATTTTTCTTCTCAGATGACTCTGGCTGTGTCAAGTTGACAAAACTAATTAGGACAAATTCCAATTTATGTATTGTACATCTGGAGGTTGAGAAGTCTCTGATGAAGATTCAGCATCTAGACTGGTCTCTAGAGGGTGCCTGTTTCCTAGTTCTAAACAACATCTCTGTGGGGAAAAGGAAACAGGAGTCTCTTGTGTTTTCCCTCCCTCCATCTTTTTCTTTCCTTCTCTTTCTTCTTTTTTTAAATCTATTATGTATGTGTGTTTGTGTGTCTGTGAGCATGCTTGCACTATCAGTGTCTATGCGCACATGAGCATTGTGAGAGGACAACTTTCAGGAATCAGTTCTCTCCTTCCACCAAGTGGGTCCGAGGGTTCAAACTCTGGGTTGCCAGGCTTCGTAGCAAGCATCTTTATCAGCTGAGGTGATTCACTGACCTTTTGTGTTTCTCTCATAAGAGCTCTAATCTTGTCAGCAGAACCTTCATGAAATAACCTCCTGATGGCTTATCACCATCAACGTGCAAGATGGAGCATACACAGTTGCTATATAAGTGTGAATGAGTATTAACATTGGGATTGTGTGGAAATCTGGAGAAAGGAGACTGTGCATGTCACTGCACTGGGTTAGTACATTTTGCTTCAGAGTACCTTTATTTCAGAGCATGAAATAAAGACTTGAAAAGTCTTTAATGTTGTAAGTTCTTTCTTCCCACTGCCCACTAACCAATACCAAACTGGCCAGGCCCAAACAATGTTTGAGAAATAAGAACAGATATTTTTAGTAATTGATTTTATTTTATGCACTAGGTAGTTTTCACCCAAGAGTTAGTATTCAAAGCATTCTTTAATAAGAATGCTCATTTTACAAAGCAGACAGATTGTGATTAGTGGTTACTTCTTTCTTACATTTCTTCAGATTACAGCATGCTGGGGGGATGGTGACAGTGCTCACAGCACTCAGGAAGCAGAGGCAGGTGGATCCCTGAGTTCAGGTGAGTTCCCAGCCAGTCAGAGCCTGGTGGAACTCTGTCTCCACCCATGAGCCCAAAGAAAAGAGAATTGTGAAAACTCAGAATGAAAAAACATACATTACTTATCTGAAATAATCTGTTAAAGACCTGTCAATGCCAGCCAACACAAATCCAACTATGAGCAGGTGTGATAATGCAGGCACATCTACAGTCCCAATACTGAGTAGCAGTGACAGAAAGAGCACCTAAGAATTAAGGCCAACCTGGACTTCCTAGTGCATTCCCGGCTAGCCACTGAGACCATATCTCAGCTACCTTCCCTGGAAAAAAAAAAAGTTCTCATCATATTAAATAATCATAGCGCAGGGATGGACTTTATACTAATATACAAATGCGATAATGAATAAATAAACTTTATACGCAATGAGTATCTCTTTTGTCTGGTTTCATCTTTTGGAGCAGAGTCTCACTGGCTGGCCCTCAGCTACCTGCAGACCAGGCTAGCCTCACATTTTTGGCAGTCTTGATGCCTTCCGGGTGCTGGCATTAGAGATGTGTGCCACCATGAGCAGCATAGGAGACCTTTAAAAACAGAGTTACGTTCATTATTTTAATTATGTGCAAGTGTGTGTCGCTACGTGTAGGCACGTGTACATCAGTGCAGGTGACCACAAAAGCCAGAGGTGTCAGATCCCCTGAAACTGGAGTTAATGGTGAATACAGTAGGTTGTACACTCTGTTGGCATGATGGCTGTTCTTCATTGTCAACTTGACTGCATCTGGAATTAACGAAATGCAAGTTCCTAGGCACAGCTGTGAGTGGTTTTACTCAGTTAAGTCATTTGAAGTGGGATGGCCCAGCTTTCATTTAGATCTTTTGAAATTAGAAGATCTACCTTTAGTCTGAGCCACAATTTCTACAAAAAGGACATGAAAGAAGGCAGCTTTTGCTCTTTGCCTGTTTGCACTTGCTCTTGTTGTGAAGTTCATTCCTTCACCAGCATTAGAGCCTACTTCTTTTGGAAATCCGTGTATGCTAAAGAACAACTGAGACATCCATCCTCGTGAACTGACCAACTACTAGATTCTTGGATCTTCAACTGGTATTGTTGGATTAGCTGGACCATAGCCTGTAAGCCATTGTAATGCAACCCCTGTGTACGCTAGTCATTCTATCAGTTCTGTTCCTCTTGAGAACCCTGACTAACACAGGACTTAGTGCATTAAAAAAAAAAAAAAGGTATCTTCAAACATTTCACAGCTCTAAACTTAAAGAGCCTGTTAGATTCCTGGGAATGGTGGCAACTGATCCAAAGAACAGCCTCCTTTAGAGGATTTCCCAACCATTTATCACTATTAAACTGGTCCTTTAACCAGACAGGTCAAAAAAAAAGGAATCTCTTCCTTGTTATTTGAGAGAGTCCCACTGTTCATCCTTATCTGGCCTGGACCTCAGTACAATACATAAACCAGGCTGCCCTGAAACTTGGAGAGATCTGCTTGTCTTGGCCTCTAGAGTTCTAGAATTGAAGGAGAGTGCCACCACACCAGAATTTTTTAATTCATTTTTAAGATTTCATACTTTATTTGTGTGTTTGTGTGTCTGCGTGCAGGAATGTGCATGTTTGTGCCTCACAAGGCTGATGGAGTGTCAGAGAGTGTCGATTGTGTGCAGCTGAGGTGGGTCCTGGGAACTGAACTTGCATCCTCCAGAAGAGCAGCAAGCACTCTTAAACACCTAGCTGAAACATGGTAATCTTAATCACAGGTGTCCCTCTGTCAGATTCCGAAGTGTTGGTACTTTAACAGCTAATATAAAATGTTTGCTCTCAACTCCCTTCCCAGCTCACTTCCTTCTGCATTCATTATCTAGGAAGGATGTGAGTTCCACTTTTAACTGGCAGCTAATGTTGCCATAGATAAAGCACCCTTACCTCTCCTTATTTCAGCACACAGCAGGAACTCTAAATTGCTTTTTTTGCTTCCCATCTTAGTCTGAGCTCAGCTCTTTGAAAGGGAAGGGCGTGTGGTCATCTGCGGATTTTGTTGCAGTTGTTACTTGTGTCTTGTTTCCTGAGACAGGGTCTCATAGTGTAGTTCTGGCTGTCCTGGACCTCACTCTGTAGACCAGGCTGACCTCCAACTAACAGAAATCCACCTGCCTCTGCCTCCCAAGTGCTGGGATTAAAGGCATGCACCACCACCGCCCAGTTTGTGTTGTGTTTTAAGACTGAGTCTTGTTATAGTTGCCCACGATGGCCTAGAACTCAAAGTGATCCTCATGAGTCAGCTTTCTTAATTCTGGGATTGCAGGTGTTTGCTGTCAGGTCTGGCTAGTTGGCCAGTATATGGTGCAGAGTAAATATCTACTTAAACATCCATTTAACCAGTGTGCTTCTCACTCCCATCCTAAGAAATGCTTGTTGGGGAAAGAATGGGAAACTCCGAAGAAAACTCTGAACTAAATGATAAGGTGTGTGCACACCCACAAGTATTTGGTTTATTTATTTATTTTTTATTTTGTTTTGTTTTGTTTTGTTTTGCTTAGACAGGGTATTAGCTGGCCTTGACCACCCTCTGGTGCTAAATATGATTCTAATCTTCTGTTTCCCCTCCTTCTACTGCCTGGGAACTAAATGACAGTGGTGTACCACCATGTATGATTTAGATGGTGCCAAAGATCAAATCCCAGCCTGTGTACACCAAACTAAAACTCAGCTACCTGAGCTACATCCTCAGCCTTGCTTCTGTTCCTGTACTAGAGTAATGCCTATATAAATGGAATTATAGATTAGAAGCCATAATTTTGGGTTTATCATTTTGTTCAGAGGCAATGCCTTTCTCATTGCTTCCCAAATGAATGAGGATTAGCTAAATACAGATTTCCTGGGCTTACAGAACCATGTAACACCCACAACTTACATTTTCACTATGTTCCATATCATATTCTCTGATTATAACTATAAGCCTCTTATAAGAATTCTTATCCTATGTATCATCTGTGCTTTCTAAGAGAGGAAGCCAAAATCCAGACACATAAACACAGCTGTGAAGCTAGAATGCTAGGAATCAGACTCTCTCCTGACTTTCCACCCAGGAGCCAGATATACTTATGTTGAACAGACAGGCCCATGTCCCCAACTACCTGGGCAAACCAGGCACTCATAGCATCCTAGAAACAGAACCTGAGAACAGTAGGCAAGTAGATGCTTTCGAATGACTGGATATACAGATGTTACATTTAAAAAAGGCCTTCAAGATATATAAAATCCTGATTCATATCCTGTCCCCCAAACCAACTACTTGTAGGATCTTAGGCAAATTAACATTTGGGTGCAACAGAAATGTTGAGGAATGGCTGAGTAGTGAGGAAACTGGCCCAACCCAGGTTCTTAATGAACTAAGGAGTTATGGAAAGGACAGAGGTGTGAAATGATGGCTAGGTACCAGCCACCATATGGAGAGCTTCAAAAACCTGCTTTTCATAAACCTGATTGGTCAGAAGGAAACTCAGACAACACTGATAACAACTCCTCACCACAGCACTAGAAGATGTTATTTTTCCTAAGCTAAAAGACTACCAGAGAGCCAGATTCCAAGCATAAGTCTGTCTGAAGCTTTGCTATCTGCACACTGCATCCACACATTTGCTTTATCTACAACAGTGACATACTGTCACTGAAACTGTCTTCACAGTTAATGCAATTACGGCAATGACGTGCTTCTGAACTATAAATTGTTGGTTCTGATTAATGCAGCACGAGGCGAATAGAGTGGAAATATACAGCATTGTGGAAAACACTTGATATCTTTTTAAGGGACACCATTGTTTACTTATTTCTCAAGCCTGGACTTCCAAATACAGACCATTTAACTAAAGTGAGTCATCTCTTCTCTAATGCTTTTACTGCAGATGCAGATGTAGCAGTAAAAAGCATTAGATTCTACAACTCAACTTTTTTCAGTAAAAGTATAACTATATGCAGAGAATGCTTACCTTATGTAATCACTGCAGTGTGCTGTTGTAAATTATAGACAGTTCATGTTGCAGAGTATCCATTATTTTGCATACAACTTGATTGCCTTGATGAGATATTTGTAATACTCAACTTCTGTAGTTTAAGATCCACATGGGTATTAGTGACCATCCTGCATTCACTCGTTTATTCATTTACTCACATAAGCACAGTGAAAACATTATGTTAACAATATAATGGTAAGGATGAGCATGAAGAGGTATCCTACAAAGCTAGCACTGGGGAGGCTTAGGCAGGAAGATAGCTATGAATTTGAAGCCAGCTCTGGATACCTGTGGAATTCTGTGTTAACCTGAGAAGGGGCTTTTTGATGAAGCATGCATTCCAGTTGTAGAGATGTTACTTGCATAAGTATTCACATAGAAAGCATAAAGTATAACTGCCATGAGACCCTTAAGAAAAAGTATACAGGGTCTAGGCAAATGGTTCATTCATGAAGAGCGCTTACTGCTCTTCTAGAGAATATGGGTTTGGTTCTCAGCACCTACATTTTAGCACAATTGTTTGTAATTTCAGCTCCAGGAGATCTGACACCCTTTTCTGGCTCCCTCAGGTATCTGACAGGTACATGGTATATGTACATACATACAGGCACACACATGAAAATAAGTATATTCCTTAACAAAAAGAAAAGAGCATACAATGATATAGGAGTTATAATTACATTTTTATACTGATACCTAATGGATGAAAATTCTTCATTAGGTTAAAAAAATATAGAAATTGGGGTAGAGGAACTTCTCAGTGGTTATGATCACTTGCTGATCTTGCAGAAAGACATGGGTTCGGGTGCCAGCACTGGAGTTAAGGTTGGTTGCAAGCTACCATGTGCATGCCAGAAAACAAAAGATCCTCTATAAGAGCAACACATATTCTTAGCCACTGAGGCATCTATCTAATCACTTGTTTTTCTTTCTGATACAGAGTCTCACTCTGAAGCCTACACTGGCCTGAGACTCCTCATAGACCACCTGACTCAGTCTCTCAAATATTATGATTACAGTACTTCTTTCTCCTGTTATCATGAGTTATCAGTAGGCATTAGAGTTTTAAGTCAGAGCTGTCTCATCAATTTTTTATTTAAAAAAATTGCTTGGGGTGAAATGAGTCACCGACAGGAAGGAGAGAGAGATAAGATGTAACAAATGATGATCATGACTTCAGCCAGGTAGTATAGAGGGGAGAAATTACACAAATGCAATAGTTAGAAGGAAATAATGGAAGTGTCATACTATAGTTCAGTGGGAAGGAAACCAAAGATAACCGGATTAGATAGGGTAAAAGGGAGGAGTGAGAAAGAGGGCTTGGCCATGAGGACTATTTTGGACATGCCACATTCAATTTATCACTGAAATGTTCAAAGGACATAATGCAGACCTTCAGATATTCACACTAGAGTTCAGACAAGACAACCAAACGGAAACATGAAAGCCTGCATCGTATGCATATAATTTGGCATAGGAAGAAAGGAATGTGAGAAAAGAAAGCAAAGCCATTTTGGAGAAAAAAGCAAAAAGGTACAGGGAAAGAAGGACCTAAAAGGATAAACAGAAAATGCTGAGAGATGCAAGAGAAATGCCATGGAAAGAAAAAGTCAGGGAGTGCAACTTGAAAGTAGAGCGCTTGCTAGAATGTGTGAGGACTTAATGGTCACAAGTTAAACTCCAGGTTAGTTTCTCTTCCTGTTGTTGTGATAAAATATTCTGACAAACGCAATTCAAGGGAGAAGGTGGTTATTCCAGCTCACAGTCTTAGGGTCCAGTGCATCACAGCAGGGAAGTAAGGGAAACAGGAGCTTAGAGGAGCTGGTCACATGACCTCCTTAATCAGGAATCAGAGGGACAGCGATGTCTGTGTTCAGCCCACTTTCTCTTTTTTATTCAATCCTAGACCCCATCCCAAGGAATGATGTCATCTACACGGGCAGTCTTCTCACTTCGGTTAACTTGGTCAAGAACATCTCCCCACAGGTATGCTCAAGCCTCACCTCCAAGGTGGTTTTATATCATATCAAGTTGACAATTGAGATTAATCACCACAACGTCTGAAAAACCTGTCAAACCTATTGTGTATTTCAGATAGCTCATTTTCTTCCGTGGTTTAAGTATGATGGATTTCATTGCTTTGTGTATATGTGTATATTTAATTGCCAAAATAATCTATAGCTAATCAAAAAGGTCAGCCCTTGTAAATAATGGAATTTTGTGTTCTGATAAACTCTTATTAGATAAGAAAGCCATGTTTCAGGCTAATATTTCTAAAATTAAACAGTGAATTGTTACTGTTAAATACTAGTCATACATACATATAATCTTAGAGCCACATAGCTGCAAAAGTTATGTTTAAAATCTTTACATTTATTTATTTACTTTGTGTGTGTGTGGAGGGGTACATATGTCTGTCTGTGGGCAACAAACGCCAAGGTGTGCATGTGGTGGTCAGAGGACAATTTGAGAGATTCGTTTCTCCCCTACCACCATGTGGCATCCAGGGATTGAACTCAGGTCATCAACCTTGCTGTCAAGTGTCTTTACCTGTTGAGCCATCTCAACAGTTTTTCAAATTCAGAACAAAACACAAATAAAACCTAACTATCAGTAAGGTTGCATTTAAAGTTGGACAGCTTCCACGGAGCTTAATGAAACTGTAATGGAGCTGCTTGGCCTCCCCCACCCCCTCCTACTCTTCTAAATGAGGACACAGTAATAAAAAATGGTGGTGCACGCCTTTAATCCCAGCACTCAGAAGGCAGAGGCAGGCCCTTCTCTGAGTCCAAGGCCAGCCTGATGTAAAGAGCAAGATCCAGGACAGCCAGAGTGACACAGAGAAACCTTGCCTCAAAAAGCCAAATTTAAAAACAAAGACTAAAGCTCCATCTCAGAAACTGAGTCACCCTCTCTGGACGCTCCAGCACATTTCTGTTGGACTCTATAGCCTCCAGAACAATGAAGAACACGTATAGGCTGACTATAAAACACTCAGACTAAGCAAGTGTCCTACCACCGAGCTGTCACATGGTCTGCACTGCAGCAGTGTACACATTTCTCAAATGTTAGCTGAAGCACAGGTACGGTCCCCGTGTTCCCCTATATTTAAATTTTACTTCAAAAGAAGCGTGTGTTTACTTATGGAGCCCTAGTTAGTTACACGTATGCTGAAGTATTAGATGAAATTGGGCTGATGCTTTCCAATTTACTCAGAAATTTATGGGAAAATAGACTGGGTTGATGTGAAGAAGGATGGATGGATGGACGGACAAACGGATGGATGGATGCATATGTAAAGCACTCAACACAGTAAACGATCAGTGTAGACTCTAGATAGCAGATACTGTGCATATAGGTATTCTCTGTAAAATTCAGTCACTTTGCTGGATGTTTGAAGTTTTTCATCAGAAAATATTGGTAAAATAGATAACAATCAATAAATTATAAAATCCAATAAACTATAAAAATATTTTCTTTCAGATCTAAATGTAATACAGCTCTAAGGTAATATAAACATAGAACTCTTTGCCCACTAAAAATAAGGCATATGAGAAAAGGCTCTCAAAAATAAAGAAATGTAAAAAGCAACATTTTAAATTTTAAAAAATGCAGATTTATTTATTTTATGCATATGAGTGATTTGCTTGCATTTATTTCTGTATACCATGTGTGTGCCTGGGGTCACAAAGGTTAGAAGCGGCTGTCAGATCTCCTGAGACTTGAGTTATGAATGGTTATGGGCTGCCACGCATGTGCTAAGAATCGAACTGTGGTTCTCTTCAAGAACAAGTATTCTCAACCACTGAGCCATCTTTCTAGCTCCTGATTTTTAAATTTAATGTGTGTGTGTGCATGTGCATGATATGTATGTGTTGGAGATCAAAAGACATCTTTGTGGAGTCAGTTCTGTTCTTTCACTGTTATGTGCATTCTAGGGGTCAAACTCGGGTTACCTGGCTTGCATGATAAGTGCCTTTACCCACTAAGCCACTTGCTTCACTGGCTCATAATTTATATATATATATATATATATATATATATATATAGAGAGAGAGAGAGAGAGAGAGAGAGAGAGAGAGAATGTATGTTTACATATATAGTTTAATATAATTAATATATATTATAAATAGTTTAATATAACTTATGAATCTACATACACACACATGATGTAGTGGCTATAGAGATGGCTCAGCAGTTAAGAGCATTTGCTGCCCTTGCTGAGGGCTGGAGTTTAGTTCCTAACATTCACCTTTGACAACTCATAGCCCCTTCTAACTCCAGCTTGAGAGGATCCAACATCTCCTTTTGGTCTCCATGGGTTTCTACATACATGTGCACATACACACCTAGACACAAATGAAATAAAAACAAACCTTTAAGATACACACACACACACACACACACATATTCTTTGGAGAAATAATTAAAAAGAAAAAGCTGGGCAAGGTAACACACACCTGTGATCCCAGCACTACTCAGGGAGGAAGAAGAAGGCAGATGGCTGTGAGTTCAAGGCCAGCCTGGTCCGCAAAACAAGTCCAGAACATCCAGGACTAGATAGAGAAACCCTGTCTCGGAAAAAGAAAAGAAAGAAAGAGCTAATTGAAACTTAACATTGTGGCGCACTCCTGTAATCCCAGCACTCTGCAGGTTTAAGCAGTAGAATCAGGACTTCAAGGGCAGCCTTGAACACATGGCAAGTTCAAGGCCTGAGCTATGTCAGACCTTATCTCAAGAAACCAAATAAAAATTCAAATTCAAATATATGAATGTAAAAAATTCAACCATTTATCACAAGACTGAAAGTAAAATTTGAAGAAAACGGAAGGATTAGCAACATATTTGAGTCAGTGGAGGGTGTGTCTGTCTTGCACAAAGCCCTAAGTTCATTCTCCACATTGGGCAAGAGCAGTCATCCTCCACTGTGTAGGTTGTCTGAGGCCAGCCTGAGACACAAGTTGCTGTCTAAGAAAAAAAGAAAAGAAAAAGGAGGTGGAGGGAGGAGGATCAAATCACAGGTTGACAGATGGTTCATTTCAAGTAACAACTTGCCTGGGCCGAGGGATGCCCTGCTGGCTGGGTGTGTCTGTGAGGGTGTTCTGGAAGAGCAAACATTTGGGCCAGCAGGCTGAGTGAAGATCTAAGTGAGTTAACGTTATCCACCGCGCTGACAGCCCACTACAAAATCTAGAGGAAGGACCCTCTCCTTCATGACCTGGGACTTCTGCTGTTGGACTGCTGGAGCTCTTGGCAAGCATCCACCTTTGGTTTTGTTTTTCTGATTCGGTGTGGGAGCTCTGTTCAGTGAGCTGGCAGTGTAATGCCTTAATGTGTGCTGGTTAGCGGTGGCAAGTGCAAGGTAAGGATCCTGAGTGTGTAGCCTCCTCCCGGTTTAGCTTTCCATATTTTCAGAAACTTCCGACTGGATTAAAGGTGTGCCCCACTTTATCAGGCTCGTGTTCTCCGAATTACATGGGATATACTGTAGGACCTTTCAACTCCTGCACTTTTCATGAACTGATTCCCGTAATGATGTGTGTGTGTGTGTGTGTGTGTGTGTGTGCGCACGCGTGAATGTACTTCTCCAGAATCTGACTAATGGAGTGAAGGTAAATAAAGCAGTGAATTCATACACTATTATCATAAATGAACAAACAAAAACTAATTAATACGCTTCACTTAACATGGCTGTAACATTCACTGTAGTTAGAGTACAAAAAGTATACATTCCCACAAAACGATGAAAAACTCAGGACAGGAGGGATGGAGCCACACTCCCTTTCTATAAGCTCCATTAACAAAAGTTAAATTCTTGTTCCACTTGATTCAAAACTGGCCAAATATCTCAATGAAATATTTATTATTTTTAAAACATTAATACCAAAAGAGAAATAGAACTGAACAGGAAATGTAGACAAATGTATATTATTAAGGGAGGGGACAGGGCTGAGCCAGTAGTTTAAGGACTAGTTCCTAAAGAGATGTAAATATCTATATAACTTCATAGACAAACTAGTTGCAAAAAAATGACTAGAGGTACTTGCGGCCAAACCAGAGGACCTGAGTTCAGCCCCTAATGGAAAGAAATAACCTACTCTTTCTTCTTTCTGTCCATTTGTCCTCTGACAGCCATATGTGCTTCTAGGCTCAAAACACACACAAACACACACAGTAAGGGGGGTAGGAGGTTAACAAAATAACTTCAATAATATTCAACTCATTTCAACACTACATCAGAGTCATCAGAGAGGAAGGAGCTACAATTGAGAAAATGCCTCTACAAGATCAGGCTATAGGCAGGCTTCTAAGGCATTTTCTTGATGAGTGGTTGCTGTGGGAAGACCCAGACCTTTGTAGGTAATACTGACCCCGGGAAGTGGTCCTGGAAACTGTGAGAGAGTAGGTTAAGCAAGCTATTAGAAGCAAGCCAGTAAACAGCACCCCTCCATGGCCTATGCATCAGATCCTGCCTCCATAATTCTGCCCTGCTTAAGTTCCTGTCCTGACTTCCTTCGGTGATGAACAGAGGAAACATAAGCCAACTAAACCCTTTCTTCCCAGCTTGCTTTGGTCATGGTCACAGCAGCAGTAATCCTAACTAAGACACACCCTTGGTGAAAATCCATTTTCATCAACTGGAACATGTTTCTGTTTCCTCCAAACGAGAATTTAGCCTAACACATAATCAAACTGCAGTAGCAAATGCTGAAAGTCCCAAGGCTGAGGCAGAAGGATTACAATGAGTTGAAAATTTCAATGATCTACATAGATTCAACTAAATGTGGGCTATATAACAAAACCCTGTATTGAACAAACAAAACTCATAAAACCCAAGACAGAGCATCTTCCCAAAGACTATCAATGTTAATGAACATTTGCTTAGCAGAATAGAGCAATGTTTAAAAAAATCACAGCCTGGATAAAAAGTGAATAAACTTTAATTAAAAAAATAAAAGTTAAAAAAAAGAAAAAGAAAAAGAAAAAATTCAACAGAAAAAAAAATTCATCATGACTCATAGGCTTTTTCCCAAAAAAGAGGTTTCAGCATTGGGAATCTATGGGTATAATGAAAATAATTAAAAGGTCAAAGGAAATAAGCAATTTAATCACACGCAATGCCAAAAGAAAGTAACATCAGCTGTCCACTAGTGAGTCAATAAAGTTTCCAGATAGCTGGATGAAGAGGGTCTTTCTCAGAAAGCTCTTTTCAAGAACAAATTACACCATCCTCACAGGAATGCTTTGGTGACACTTGCATTAACATAAAGAATAAAAGAAGCATATATACCTATTATCTTAATGTCAGTTCTTAAGAACTACGTAGGTAAGGAAAGAGAAATAAATGATCCTATCCTGGGCTAATGTCTCTAACTTCAGCACTTAGGCAGGGTCAGAGATGACGGTCATCCTCTATAACCCAGAGTTCAAGGCCAGCCTAGTACATGATACCCCCAACTCCAAAAAAAAAAAAAAGGAAATGTGGCTAGAGGAAAGGAAGGGAAAAGGAAGGAAGAAAGGAAGGAAGGAAGGAAGGAAGGAAGGAAGGAAGGAAGGAAGGAAGGAGGGAGGGAGGGAGGGAGGGAGGGAAGGAGGGAAGGAGGGAAGGAGGGAAGGAGGGAAGGAGGGAGGGAAGGCATAAGTAACTAAGCCATGATGGTGGCTCAGGAGGCAGAGACTGGTATCCCTCTGGAGTTCAAGACCAGCTTTGTCTACATGTGAGCCAGTGCAGTAAGAGGTGACACCCTGTCCTTACAAAAGCAGTCCTAGACAGGATAGTGGTATATGCCTATCATCCCGGCACTGGGGAAGATGAAGCAAGGGAAGAGAAGAAATTCAGGGTCAACACTGGGCTACACTCCATGTTTGTAGCAGCTTTATTTGTAATAGCCAGAACCCGGAAACAACCCAGATGTCCATCAACGGAGGAATGGATACAGAAATTGTGGTATTTATACACAATGGAATACTACTCAGCAATTAAAAACAAGGAAATCAAGAACTTTGCAGGCAAATGATGGGATCTAGAAAAGATCATCCTGAGTGAGGTATCCCAGAAGGAGAAAGACACACATGGTATATACTCACTTATTTAGACCTATAAGATATGATAAACATAATGACATCTAAAAACCTAAAGAAGATAAACAAGAAAGAGGATTCGGGGTAAGGTGATCAATCCTCACTTAGAAAGACAAATGGGATGGACATTGGATGTAGAAGAAAACAAGTAACAGGACAGGAGCCTACCACAGAGGGCCTCTGAAAGACTCTACCTAGCAGTGTATCAAAGCCGATACTGAGACTCATAACCAAACCTTTGGCATAGTGCAGGGAATCATATGAAAGAAGGGGAGTTAATATGACCTGAAGAGGACAGGAGCTCCAGGACCAAATATATCGGGCACAGGGATATTATATGAGACTGTTTCTCCAACCAAGGACCATATATGGATATAACTTAGAACCTCTGCTTGGATGTAGCCCATGGTAGCTCAGTATCCAAGTGGGTACCCTAGTAAGGGGAACAGAGACTATTTAGGACATGAACTCAATGGCTGGCTCTTTGACCTCTCCACCCCCACAAGGGAAGAGCAGCCCTGCTAGGCCACAGAGGAGGACTTTGCAGCCAGTCCTGAAGATACCTGATAAAACAGGGTCAGATGAAAGGGGAGGAGGTTCTCCCCTATCAGTGGACTTACAAAGGGGCAGAGAGGCGATGAGGGAGGGAGGGTGAGATTAGGAGGGAATGAGGGAGCAGGATACAGCTGGGATACAAAGTTAATAAAATGTAACTAATAATATAAATACATACATACATAAAGATTTGTTTATTCTTCCTACCTTGCTTCCTTCTATAGATACTCATCAGTGCTGTAATTTAATGAAAGAAACAGTGACCATAAAGGCACTGCAGTGATGTGGTCTTAGGCCAATGAAACACAGTAAACATTGGATTCCAGGTATTTGTTCTGTATTAACAATTAGTGGTATGAGAATGACCATGCCAAAGAAAAAGGGATTTAAATACTTGCTTCCTCCCCTCTAGTTTGTCCTCCCTCCCTCCTTCTTTTCCTTCCTTCCTGTCAAACAATATAATAGAAGAAACAAATTTTATGGCATAGGTTGTTATATTAGCTTACTCCAGCTTGACTGAGAGACCCTGTCTCAAGAGATAAGGTGCAGAGAAGTAAAGTAGGAATCCTATGTCCTCTTCTGGCCTCTGCATGCACACATATGAGTGCTGGCATCTGCCTACATGTACCATGCATATGGCGTACACACACAGAGACACACACACACTGGAGTCCAGCAAGATGGCTCAGCCAGTAAAAGTACTTTCTGTAAATCCTGACAATTTGAGTTCAATTCTCAAAACTCACACAAAGGTACAAGGAGAGAACTGATTCTGCTTTACAAAAGTTGTCCTCTGACCTCCACATACAGGCTAAGACAGGTGCCCTTCACAACAATAGCACATACCTAAACAGTAAAGGCAAAAACCTATAGTCAACATCATCCTAAATGGAGAGAAACTTAAAGCAATCCCACTGAAACCAGGGACAACACAAGGCTACACACTCTATATCTCTTCAACATACTACTTGAAGTCCTAGCTAGAGCAATAAGACAACTAAAGGAGATCAAGGGGCTACAAATCGGAAAGGAAGATGACAAAGTATCACTATTTGCAGATGATATGATAGTATACCTGAGTGATACCAAAAATTCTACCAGGGAATTCCTTCAGCTCATAAACACCTTCAGAAAAGTGGCTGGATACAAAATCAACTCAAACAAACAAACAAACAAACAAACAAAAAAGTAGCCCTTCCTGTATACAAAAGACAAATAGGATGAAAAAGAAATTAGGGAAACAACACCCTTCACAATAGCCACAAATTACATAAAGTTGATATAACTCAAACCAAGCAAGTTAAAGACTTGTATGAAAAAAGAAAAAAAAAACTTTAAGTCTTTGAAGAAGATATCAGAGGATGGAAAGATTTCCCAGGGTCATGGATCGGTAGGATTAGCATAGCAAAAATGGTCATCCTACCAAAAGCAATCTACAGATTCAATGCAATTACCATCAAAATATCAACACAATTCTTTACAGAAATCAAAAGAAAAATTCTAAACTTAATATGGAAAAGCAAAAACCCCAAAATAACTAAAACAATCCTATATGATAAAATATCTTCTGGAAGTATCTCCATTTCTGATCTCAAGCTATACTATAGAACAACAGTAATAAAAATGGCATAATACTGGCATAGAAACAGATTGGTGGATCAATGGAATCAAGTTGAAGGCACAGAAATAAACCCACACACCTCTCGACACCCGATTTTTGACAAAGAAGCCTTTTCCATACAATGGAAAAAAAGATAGCATTTTCAACAAATGGTGCTGGTCAAACTGGATATCCACAGGTAGAAAAATGCAAATAGACCCATATCTATCATCCTTCACAAAATTAAAGTTCAAGTGTATCAAAGACCTCAACATAAAACCAGACACACCAAATCTGTTAGAAGAAAAAGTGGGGAAGGGCCATGAACGCGTTGGCAGAGAAGACAACTTCCTGAACAGAACACCAACAGCTCAGGCTCTAACATCAACAATCAATAAATGGGATTTATTGATTTTGTAAAGCAAAAGACATGGTCGAGTGAGCTATCCCAGAAGCAGAAAGACACACACGGTATATACTCACTCATATAGTCATATAATATAGGATAAACCTACTAAAATCTGTACACCTAAAGAAACTAATCAAGAGGAAGGACTCTTGCTAAAATGCTCAATTCCTATCCAGAAAGGCAAAGAGGATGGACATCAGAAGAAGGAGAAAGAGACATCAGAGAAGGAGCCTGACACAGAGGACCTCTGAAAGGTTTTTGCCCTGCAGACTATCAATGCAGATGCTGAGACTTATGGCCAACCTTTGGGCAGAGTGCAGGGAATCTTAGGAAAGAAGTGGGAAACAGTAAGATCTGGAGAGCACAGGGGTCTTTCCTGAGACTGATACTCCAACCAAGGACTATGCATGGAGATAACCTAAGACCCCTGCACAGATGTAGCCCATGGTAGTTCAGTATCCAAGTGGGTTCCATTGTAATAGGAACAGGGACTGTCTCTGACATGAACTGATTGGCCTGCTCTTTAATTACCTCTCCATGAGGAGGAAGCAGCATTACTAGGCCACAGAAGAAGACAATGCAGCCACTCCTGATGAGACCTAATTGACTAGGATCAGAAGGAAGGAAAAGAAGACCTCCCCTATCAGTGGACTTGGGGAGGGGCATGCATGCAGAGGGTGGAGGAAGGGAGGGATTGGGATGGGAGGAGAGGGAGGGAATCACAGAGGGGATACAAAGTGAATAAAGTGTAATTAATAACGAATTAAAAAAAAAAAGGACATGGTCAACAGAACAAAATGACAGCCTACAGATCAGAAAATGATTTTCACAAACTCTAAATCTGACAGAGGGCTAATATCCAAAATTTATAAAGAACTCAGTAAGTTAAAACACCAACAAAGTAATTCAATTTTAAAATGAGGTACAGAGCTAAACAAGAATTTTCTACAGAGGAATATCAAATGATAGAGAAACACCTAAAGAAATGCTCAACATCCTTAGTCATCAGGGAAATACATCAAAACAACACTGAGATTTCACCTTACACCCATCAGAATGGCTAAGATCAAAAACTCAAGTGACAACACATGTTGGAGAGGATGTGGAGAAAGGGGAACCCTCCTGCATTGCTGGTGGGAATGTAAACTTGTACAACCATCTTGGAAATCAACCTGACACTTTTTCAAAAAAAAAAAAAAATGGGAAAAGTGCTCAAGGTGCTCTACCATTCAACAAGGACATTTCCTCAACTATGTTTATAGCAGCTTTATTGGTAATAGTCAGAATCTGAAAACAACCTAGATGTCCCTCAACTGAGGAATGGATACAGAAATTGTGGTACATTTATAGAATAGAATACTACTCAGCTATTAAAAACAAGGAAATCATGAAATTTGTAGGCAAATGGACAGAACTAGAAAAGATCATCCTGACTGAGGTAACCCAGAAGCAGGAAGACGTTCATAGTACATACTCACTTATAAGCAGATTTTAGCCTTATAATAAGGATAACTATGCTACAATCCACAAACCTAAAGAAGCTAAATAAATAAATAGATAAATAAATAGATAAATAAATACATAAATAAATAAATAAATAGATAAATAAATAAATAAATAAGTAAGTAAGTAAGTAAATAAATAAATAAATAAATAAATAAATAGATAAATAAATAAATAAATAAATGAAGGAAGGAAGGAAGACCTTAGGGAGGGTGCTTAAATCTCATTTAGTTAGAATGGCAAACAGGATAGACACCAGAAGTGATGGAAGAGAGGGTTCAGGACTAAAGCCTACCACAAATGTCCTTTGAAAGGCTGCACCCAACAGGAGATCGAAGCAAATGCAGACCCACAGCCAAACTTTGGGCAGAGCTCAGGGAGTCTTATGGAAGAGTGGGAGGATAGAAGGACCTGGAGGGTACAGGAGCTCCACAAGGAGACCAACAAAGCCAACAAATTGGAGCCCAGGGGAGCCTACAGAGACTGATACACCAACCAAGGACCATGAATGGAGAGGACCTAGACCCCTTGCTCAGATGTAGACCATAGGCAGCTCAGTCTCCATGTGGGTTTCTGAGTAAGGGGAGCAGGGGTATCTCTGACTTGAACCGGGTTGCCTGTTCTTTCATCACCTCCCCCTGGTGGTGCAACCTTGCCAGAACACAGAGGAAGAGGCACCAGACAGTCCTGATGAGACTTGATAAGCTAGGGTCAGATGGCATGGGAGGAGGTCTGCCCCTTTCAGTGGACAAAGGGAAGGGGGTGGAAGGGGAAGAAGGAGGGAGGGTGGGACTCAGAGGAGATGAGGGAGGGGGCTGCAATTGGGATATAAAATGAATAGATTGTAAAAATAAATAAATAAATAAACAATAGCAAATAAAAACAAAATATAAACTATTGAAAAGATTTAGCTGAATGTATGAGGATTACTTTAGGTTAAAATTTTGGAAATCAGTGCTAGCAGTCTGTCTCCACATAGCTTCAAAATCGAATGTAATAAGTGTGCCTATTAAGTTATTTTTGTAACATTTAATTTAAAAACAATTTTAGCTGTTAGTTTCTGTGCTTCTGAGACATGGGCTCCTATAGCCCAGGCTGCCCTAGTTAAGTAGTTGAGAGTGACCTTGAACTCTTGATCCTCCTGCTTCCTCCAACCCCTAAGGGTTGGGACACCAGACATACGTAAGCACACCAGGCTTCAGAATGATTTCTTCAGTGGAAATATTTGATAAGGAACTTGAAAGTTGGAGGTTGACCTAAAAGTCTATTCTCTAAATAGACTTTTTTTTCCACTTGTTGCTAAAATAAATGACATTCAACACTTCTAAGTGAAAACAGCTGATTTGCACAGCCAGCTTTTACTTAACTGTCAATGGAAGAAGCTAAATTTTAAAGGGTAGCTTGGAGTTCTTGTGGGAACAGCAGCTGCCTCTGACTCTTTGCCTGCCTCAGGGACCCTTTTTCTCCCACTAGATTGCCTCGCCCAACCTTGATATGAGGGTATGTGCCTGGTCTTATTGTTACTCGTTATGCCATTTTTGGTGGATATCCCCAGAGGCCCCGTTGTTCTAAAGAGAAACAGTGAAGGAGTGAATCTGGGGAGAAGGGAGGTGGGGGGAGATTGGGAAGAGAGGAGGGAGAAAGAACTGGGTCAGGATATAGCACTTGGGAGATAAATCAGTTAATCAATTTATCAATTAATCAATCAATCAGGATATAGTATTTGGGAGATAAATCAATTAATCAATCAATGCAGTTTTTGCAAGCCTGCACACAGCACCAAAATGAAATCATGATGAACCACATAAAACAGTAATATTCTGGTCATCCGATGTTTTATCAGGCAATTATCATCTCTGAAGAAGTTTTTTTTTCTAATAATCAGCATCCCAACGACTGATCTCAGAGTAGCTTAGATATCCAGAAGCGCATGAGCTGCCAGCGTCAGTGTCTTTGAACAGCAATTCTGGTTACTTGCCCATGTTGCATGGCTGAGTATTTGTTTAGCTATATGATCCCCAGAGCAAAATGGGTACAAGAGGGAAGAATTATATATTTGAAGAGAAAGAAGAAACTCTGAGGTTTAACTGTGGATCTTGCCATTTGCTACATTGTAACCTTGTTTTTCTTATACTCATATGACTCATTTGCAGCCTAGATGTCCCTGTACTTTAGTATGGCAGTATCTAGAGCCAGTTACCATTCTATGAGGTCAATGGGCCTTCTCTGTGAATGAGTCTTCAGTGGCTGATGGCATGGACCTCAACATGGAATAGGGAATGTCAGAGCACCTGAAGGATGTCCTGTTGTCAGCCATCATTCAGGTACTCCATTGTTCCTCCCTCTCCATCTCCAGGCTAAGCCTCTTACCTGTTGCTGAGTGAATATGCTGGACCTCCAGTTCACAGTGACAGTAGGGTCCCAACACGACAATACGATGAGTACGCAGTCAACAGGAGCTGTGGCACATGAAATGATTAAACCCATCATTATTGTGTGATGGTTGGCTCCATTAGATGCCATGACCCCATGCCTGGAGCAAGTAAACTGGATTCAAGGGCCAAAAGCAGCCTGAAGTATAGGATTACTGAATAAATAATTGTTTCGAATGTGGTTTAAAAAATAAAATTTAATTTATAAAATGATAACAGAAGAGCGGAAATGATTAAGATATATGATATCTGCACAGTAAAACACATTGGTGGCCTGAAAGTTCAGGCCTGAAAGAATGCACCCAGAAGTAGAGGCACACTGTAGACTTAGGTTTCTCTCCACACTTCAAAGCAGTCCTCGGGGGTTATTTATCTTCACAACAACTTTGAACAAGTGAGGAAACTGAGGTGTAACCAGCGTAAGCATTTGTCCAAGGCTATAACATCATGCACTTCCTTGTCCAAGGCTGTAACGTCAGGTGCTTCAGATTAAATGCTTCCTTCTGTAAACCATATGGGTGTAAAGATGGTTCCTTGATAGAAACAGGATCTAAATCTCTTACATGAAACCAAATTGAACAAAACAGATTCAGTGGCACACCCCTATAATCCCAGCACTTGGGAGGCTGGGGCAGAAGAATCAGGAATTCATGCCAGACTGGACTACCCAGATCGATGACATCACTAAATGAAACAACAATAAAAATTAAGGTATGCAACTAAGACACCCTTGGTAAGACAAAGGGAGAGAAAGTATTCCATTTTACATATGAGAATTAGGCATTCTTAGCAACTAAATTTATTTATTTATTTTTACATTTATTATTTATTTGTGTGCATGGCTATAGGTGTGTGTGTGTGTGTGTGTGTGTGTGTGTGTGTGTGTGTGTGTGTGCGCGCCCGTGCACGCGCGCGCGCGCAATTTGTGGGAGTAGGCTTTCAACTTCCCCAAACTAGATTACCAGGTTTGTACAAAGCACCTTCTCCAACTTGCTAGCCCATTTTTAGTGTGAAATAGAACTCATTGCTTGACACCTATTTATAGGCTGGTATATTTATTTTTATTCTTTTACATGTGTTAACGTAGTGGGCTAATGAACAATTGTTATGCCATCTCATAAAAGTATTCCTAAGAATAAGTGCTAAAATGATCTTGAGTAAAACTGGTCTCTGAACCAGCCCTAAATTCCTATATGAAGTGATTCTGAGCTAAGGGTTGACTGCCTGACCACTTAACTTTACCTCTCCACTTCTGTAAATGAGGCTTGCTTGTTGCTGATAGCCAGAGCTGCCTTTCTGTAAGCATTATAAGTGCATTTTCTCCCCCTAAAATCTCCAGCTGGGGTCGAAGCTGCTTCCCACTAATTTTTCAGGACAGTTTACCCAGTGGCTAATGAAGGCTCCATTCTGCTTATTTGGGTTTCTTGGGAGTTTTTCTTTTCCCTCATAACATTATTTAATTGCTTGCCCCCTAGTTTAATTTGTCTTTCAATTATGCTTATTGTGCACTGAAAACTGTATAAGCGTTTAACATTTCCCCTCCATCCCAAACCGCAAAACATGAGACTCTGTCCTCTTCTATCTCTTGCAAAACTCCAGGACCCTTAAAATGGACATATATTTAGACAATTGTTTATGTTGAGACAGGTTGCTTTAATGAGGGTTTCCTCTAACCGAGACTCACCTTGAACTTGCTTCCTAACAGACGATGACCTTGAACCCCTGATCTTCTTGCCTCCAACTTTCTAGGGCTGGAATTATAGATCTATGCCACCATGCCCCATGAAACAGATTATATGTATAACTCTTAGGATTCCTTAAACAAAAGATTTATAGAGACAAATTCCAAGGGAAATAGTTCAGGACTCCATTTGAAGAATACTGTCAAGGATTTTGAACATTCCATTTCTTATATTCCTCAGCACAAGATGGCTGCCAGAGTTCCAGCCACACAAGATAACTCCAACAACTTCTGCCAAAACCACCAGAGACAGTTAGATAAAAAGACACTTAACAGTATTGATGCTTTGGGTTTGGAAATTCTATATGATAAAATGAATACACTTTATTTTTAATGTTGATTTCGCAGGAAATAGACCACATTTATTCAACAAATATTTAGTGTGACCCAAGTACCAGGCACCTGGAACACGACACTGAGCAAAACAAGCTAAAAGCCTGTCTTCACAGAATTTACATCTTTCATAGGGGAGAGAGGTAGGAAACCTACATAACAGGAAACAAACAAGCGTGCACGGGGAAAATACAACTAAATGTGACACATTCCACACTGGTCAATACTGAGAGTGTTGGGAAAATAGTTTTGAGGGTTTTTTTTTTTTTTTTTTTTTTTTTTTGCCGGTGGGGGGGGAGAGGTGAAAAGGTTCAGCTGAGTTTTTCGCATGGTCGTATGAAAGGATCCAGGGGAAGAGTAGACACGTGGCTTTTAAGATTCATATGAGAGGATAGAAGAGAGACTGTGAAGTGTCCCTGAATGCAGGAAAGGGATGCAACCTGTGAGACAGGAGGGCTGAGTCAAGCAAAAGGCAGAAGGTGGCTTTACTGGAAAGTTCTTTGCGGGTGAGAGAAGAGGACACAGAGGAGCAAATTCCTCAACTGTTTGCCCTTAGGCTAGAGTGAAGAGGAAATGGACTTCCCATCTGTGCGCAAAGCATACGCATCTGACACTATTTAAAACTACTGCATTCAACCCTGAAGATTTCCCCCAGTGATTGTGAAAAGTCAGTGAACAAACACGCGATGCCTTTAGCAAAGGTTGTTTCCTTACAGCCATACAGATGCAGATGGGATACATAATAAAGAACAGCCAAACTCAAAAGCCATTAGTTATAGGTTGAAGTAAATCTTAAAAAGCTTATTTGGGGTCCAGAAAGAAAGCGTGCCTATGTAGTCTCAAAACCTACACACCCACAGCCTCCTAGCAACAGCCTCCATTTGACTACTAGTAGTGTTGCAGTAAATGAACACACATATTAGGACTCAAATCCTTAGTGCACAGTAGGGTTTATTCTTCTACAGTTGAAGATACCATTTGTTAAATGTGTGATGACAGCTCCCTACCTGCTTGTTGAAACCCTAGAGTACACGGCCTCTTCAGAAGTTTGAAGAAGAGGAAGAAGAAGAGGAAGAGGAAGAAGAAGAGGAAGAAGAGGAAGAAGAAGAGGAAGAAGAAGAGGAAGAAGAGGAAGAAGAAGAAGAAGAAGAAGAAGAAGAAGAAGAAGAAGAAGAAGAAGTCCACCAAGACTGAATGCAGATTAGAACATCCCAGTTGTGCAGTTAGAGTCTTGCAGGCTATCTGGACTACCTTAAATGTCCATGCCTGTGGGCAACAGCCTGACATTCTTTTGGCTATCATGTAAAGCCTGTTCAAATGTGTTCTTAACAGATCCCTAGCTTCCACCAATACAAAAATATCATTAGAATATTAATGATATTAATGATACTAGAAATATCATTACGTAACATCTAAAACCTATTATTGGTTTTTCCTGCCTTGCCTTAAGCCTTTGGTCCTTTGGACCTTTTTGCCTTAAGCCTTTGGGCCCTCAGAATTAGGTAAGAGCTTTGGATTATGACATTCTTTGTTCTGGAAGTAACTGTTTTATGTATCTGCCTCCATAGAAAAGGCTATTCAAAGGTAACCTGATTCACTGTTCACCTAGGAATGGATGACTCATATTGGGCTCAGAAAAAAACTATCCCCTTTTCCATTTAAGGTAAGGGATACTTAACATCCACATTCACATCACAATTAATATGCATTCAGAGTCTTCATTATCTTTTCATGGATGAGATCTCACTTCCTGTTAGGTCTGAATAACAGCCCCAGTATCACACTCTATCAGTTCTACTTCAAAGGATGTCTTAGTTGATTCCATGTCTGGGAAATGAAAAATAAAGCTGTAAATACCTGGACACAAGTTTTGGGTTGATGTTCTCTTCTTTTGGTAAATACCTAGTAAATGGCTGTCAGGTCATTGTAAAGGTCTGTTTACTTTTGTGGAAAGAAAAAGCATCAGCTCCACATCTCTTCCACATGCTGAACCATATTTCATTCACACCAGCAATGAATGAGGGCTCCCTTTGCTCTGCAGTCTTACCAGCATTTGCTGTTGTATCTACACTGGGTGTGGGGCATTGTTATAAATGCCATGTTTCATTTAATTGCTTATATTTTGTGTTTAGGAGATTTATTTTTATCTTTTATGTTTTGTTTATTTATTTCTTTCAAAACAGGTCTCTCTAGAGTTCAGGCTGGCCCTGAGATCACTATGATGCCAAAGCTGGTCTGAAATTCACAGTACTTTTCTAGCCTCAGCCTCCCAAGCCCTATGATTATAGATGTGACTCACTACACAAGTTGTGTATGTGCAAGAAAATTATATATATATATATATATATATATATATATATATATATATATATATTGTACAGGTGTCTGTTCAGGTCTTTGTTCACTCAGTAATTGGGCCATTTGACTTTTAAGAGGTTTTGACATTTTTTGATAATATCTGATGATTTCTGCAAATATTTTCTTCCTGTCTGTTTGTCTTCACATTTTCCTAACATCTTTTGCAAAGCTATAGTTTTTAATTGCACTGAAGTCTAGATTATTGTATTTCTTTAATGGATCAAACTCTCTACATGGCATTAAAAAATTCTCATTATACTTGTGACCATTACTTTTGGCTGTCAACTTGACTATATTGGAATTAACTAAAACCAAGCACCTGGGAAATGTTTTTTTGTTTTTGTTTTTTTTGTTTTTTTGTTTTTTGTTTTTTGTAATTCATGGGAATTAATTAAAAGTAGAAACACATACTTTTAATCTGGATCCTTTAAGGTGGGAAGATCTACCTTCAGGCTGGGCCATACCTTCTGGTGGCAGCCTATATAAAAAGCATAGAAGAAAGAAGATCTCTCCCTCTTTTCTAGTTGCCCATGTTCTTGTTATAACTGGCAAGTTCATTCCTTCACTGGTATTTGTTGTATTAGTTTATTAATATTTACTATTGATATATCTTTTAGTAAAGCTGCGGTTAATCCTAAACAACTGTACAACCAAATCAGCACACGGAGACTAGGATTTATTTAGTTAACCTAAAACACAATGCTGGGCAATAGTTTCTCCATCCTAAACCTCCAAGCCCATATAGTTTCCTACCATTCAGATTAACCCATTATGCTTGCTTTTAGTGATATCTGAGGTCCAGTTCATTTCTCCACGTCGTTCCAGCCTCTGCTCCCCAAGCTTCTGCTCCTCTTTTCCCTCCTACTTCTTCCTCTCCTCCTGCTTCCTTCCTCTCCTCCCACTATGAACCAGGATGCCCCATCCCATCCTCTCCATTGCTCAACATTGTGGTTGGTTGTTTTAATCGACAATTTATAGAACAAATGGTGGCTGGTTAAACAAACTTGAGACAGGTAATACTTATTGCAATATCCAGATTGGAACCAGATAGTGGGGGAGAGAAATCAGCATTTGAATGAACAAGGTTAAGCTGTATACATTCCATAAGAACATTATACCAACAGGCATTAGAGCCTATTTCTTTAGGATTCCTGTGTATGCTAAAGCACAGCTGAGACATCTGGTCTTCTAGATTGAAAAAGTGCTGGATTATTTTTTGTTTGTTTGTTTTCAAGACGGGGTTTCCTTGTGTAGCCTTCACAGTCCTGGACTCACTTTGTAGACCAGGCTGGCCTCGAACTCTGCCTCCTCAAGTGCTGAGATTACAAGAATGTGTCACTGCTGTATTCTTGGACCTTCCATCGGCCAGCAGAGATTCATGACCTAGCAGGATCACAGTCTGTAAGACATTCTAATAAATCCCCTTTCTAAGTAGTTACATGGATGGATGGATGGATGGATGGATGGATGGATGGATGGATGGATGTGCATAGGCTAAAGGTTTCTAAGTGTGCCCTGAAAGAAAATCTTCTCTCTAGCAGCCACAGAGCTTGTCAAGTTTTAGGAAAGCAAACTGAAGCCCTCATTATAAGGTTGATTGGTTTACAAAGAAAATTTAAGTCCTAGCTTCAGAGGGTGTCGACAAGACAGCTAAAGTAAGGGCCTTAATTGGTAAAGAATGGGATCCTGTAACTGGGATGATGCTGTGTGGGAGGACCATATTGATGCTGAGAACTTTGAACCCTTAGATTCTCAAGGCTTTATCTCATGTGAAGTAGTCTCTCCACCCTCAGCAGATGATGTACTCTCAACCCCAACCCCAGAAATATTGCCTTTTACACCATTGACTGAGGAAATTAAATCTTCATTGTCTGTTAAAACAATGTGACTTTCCCTAAAGGAGATACCAGCCAATACAATACTGTCATCCACCAGGGCCCAACAATAGTTGCCTCTAGACTTATAACCAGACTCAAGGCTAAGCAGGCTTCTAGAGAGAAGGTAGAAAGTACAGTCCATGAGAAGGTGTGCTATAACCACTAAAGAGCATAATGAGTTTGCTAATTCATCCAAACAGAAGTCTGGAGAATATGTATGGGAATGGATTTTAAGGTGTGGGATACAGTGGACAGAACATAAAACTGGATCAGGATGAGTTTATTGATAAAGGCCTGCAGAGTGGAGATTCTAGGTTTAATATGGACACTCACATGTTTTGGTTTTTTTTTTTAAAGCTGTCAAATGTTTGTTTCAATAATTCGATAAAGCATTTGTTAAGGGCCTAAAGAAAAGGAGTTGGCTTAGTGTTGATGAAGGAATTTTAAGGCTCAGGGAAATTGCAATGCTAGAGTTGGGTACAGAAAATGTGCTCTCCACTAATCCTATAAGACACAAACTGAGGGGAGGGGCACCAGCACATGTGAAGAGCTTTGCTGTAGCCCTTTATTTTGTGCCCGGCTTGGGGATAGAGATGTCGCAGCTTAGTTGTATGCATTAACTGCCGTGGGCTTAATTGGGTCCTGAGGTGGCAGGGGCCAGGTGGAGGCACTGAATCACCAAAGACAAAGTGATCAGAATTATCATAATGGGCGGCATAAACAAAGCAATGTCCATAACGGCATGACCTAAGATGATCAGCATAGGCAAAGTATTTCTATGGCATCATCACTTGTAGAGAGCACTGGTACTATATAGTTTGGCATATTATATTTAAGAGTTTAATCAAAATTTTGGCTGTGTATGTTCATTTACTACACCACCATTTGTTTAAGATTATATTTATGGTCTAGCAAGATTGCCACGTGGGTGAACGTTCTGGGTTCATAAGCCTGGAATTCTGAGTTGAATTCCCAGAACCCACATAGAAGGAGAAGGAAAGAACAGACTTGACAGTGCCTTCCTCAGACCTTCACACTCGCTATCGATGGTACACTCACCCACACATACACACATCATGAATCACATACACACACACACACACACACTCACACTCACACTCACACCACCATCATCAATTAAATATTAAGTGATTATTCTCATTTCACTGTATTTGCATTGCCCTTTTGTTAAAAATAAGTTTAATCTACCAACTCCTTCTGAGCTTTTGTAATGATCTTCTTATCTACTCTTTTTACCAATACAAACGATCTTGATTATAGCTTTAGTGCACGTCTTGAGCAGGATACTATGAGCCCTCCAACTTTGTTCTAGACCTTCAGCTTTGAACTATCTTCTGTCTAATTGATATAAAATCTACAATGTAATTTGCTTAGAATTTGACTGGGATTATCTTATATCAAATAGCCAACTGGTAACTTCCTGGGAAAGGGAGAGCTAGTCTTTCCCAAGGATGAGCCCTTTGCTGTTTATTTAGTACAAAGTGCTCAGCCCTGAAATATACACACAAACAATGAAAACAAATTCAGCAATATGTATTTATATAACTATGCATACGTATATATGTATTGATAATAATCATAAAAAAGAGGTTATCAATGTGAGAGTTGGGGGCCACAGGAGGGATTGAAGGTAGGGTACCTGGGAAGGGCTAGAGAAGGGAAAGAAAAGGAAGTAAGTAATGCAATTCTGTGTAATTTAAAGTATATTAAAGATTAAAATGTGAATTTTTTTTAAAGTTCAAGTTAGGAAGAATAGACATCTTGACAAGAATGAGTTTTCCAATCTACTTTCACGAAGATTTGGCTGGTGGTTATTACGGACTTCCCATAGAAAAGAGCAAATAATCTGTTAAGATGGCATTATTTCTTTTTCTCTTATCCCATTACCAAGAGAAAAAAAAAACCTCATAACCTCATACACACTTTTTATTTCATTTTTGAGAAAAGATATCATGTTGAGCAGGCAGTCTTTGAACTTGTGACCTGAGGATCTCTGAACCCCTGGTTGTCCTGTCTCTACTAAGTGCTTTGCTATGCAGCCTCACACCAGGCAGATATGCAGTTTAAAAGCAGCAACAGGGGAGTGAGGTGAGAGGAGAGGTGGCTCAGTGATTACTAAAGCTTTTTGTTCAATTTTGAAGAAAGGAGTTCAGGTTACAGCATTCAGGAAACAAGCTGGGCATCATGACACCTCCTTCCAGGCTCTGGGAATACATAGGCACAAAAACCTACATTCACACACTTGCACATACACATACCTACGCACACACACACACAATCTTTAAAAAGCATCAGCAAGCAGAACAAATTTGTCTTGTTTTTCATGTTCCTGAGAAATTTTCTAGTTCCTCACCAGTTGTGATGTTAACTGCAAATCTGGAGTACGTCTTGACAGGTTTAAGAAGTTTATCTGCTATTTCCAGTTACTGGAAGTATGACCATCATTTTTCCTTAAGGCTGTCTGTATGAATTTGGGATGGTGAAGCATCTTTGCATATTAGAGATAAATTCCACGTGGTTATGACATGTAATTAATTATATTTGCTCACTGCTTGACTTTATTTTTTTAATGTTTGTGTTTAAAACTTTGTTTAACTTATATAGAGGTTTTGCCTGAATTTGGGTTTTGCCTGTGTTTTGTCTGTGCACCATGTGTGTGTCTAGTATCCTGAGAAGTCAGAAGAGGATGTTGAATCCCCTGGAGCTGGAATTACAGAAGATTGTAAGAAGTCTTACTGGGAATCAAACCCGGGTCATCTGGAAGAACAGTCAGTGATCTGAACCATCTTTTAAGTCATCTTCCTAGCCCATGCATTGAATAACCTTGCTTGGATATTCATAGCAAACATTATGTTTTCGTTTTCTTTGTAAGGTCTTTGTTGATTTTAGTGTGAGCATCATCCTGTCTTCATAGACCTAGTTAGCAGGTAACACCTCTGTTGTTGTAAAAACAAAATCCCAAATGTTCTATTTTACCAATAAAGACTCATGAGCCAGATGTAGGAGTGAAAGGCCACTAGCTCAGAGAGGCAGAGAAAGATCCCACCTGACCTTCTTACTCAGTTGATGATCCAAAAGAAAAAAAGCCCTTCCTACTGAGCCCATGTCCCAGAAGGGAAAAGTCCTTTTATTCAGCTCAAATTCCAGAAGGAAAAAGCCCCTTCTCTTTTTCCATGCTGTCTTAAATACCCTTCAACTCAATGTCCTTCCTTTCTACTTCCTGTGTGTCTCTCTATCCAACTTCTGGACTTCTTTTCACTCTCTACAGTTCCCTGACACACACAGATTCACTTCCTGTCCATCTGGTTGCTTGCTCTGCCTCTTAACCTAAGGCTAACTTTAATCCTCTCTACAGAAAGCTCTTGAATTAAAAGTGTGTTCTAGGGCTGAGCCACACCACAAGAACTTGTTTATATTAAACAGAAAGCTCTGGGATGAAAGACTGAGCCATACCATAATTAGAAACAAGTTTTTACAGTTTACAATCTCAGGGTTCACAATGGGATCAAATATCTTGCAACATTTCCCCCCTTTGTCTAAATAAAATAGTTTTTTAGCATCAGTAAATTATATGCTCTCTGATAAGAAACATTCACAATGTTCAGTCCATATATATTTAGCAATCTTGAAGAAAGTACTCTACTATCTATCTATATCTATCTATCTATCTATCTATCTATCTATCTATCTATCTATCTACTATCTATCACCTATCTTGATGAATCCAAAGTTCTGTACCTAAATCTCTTTCTATCATAAGTTGCCTTTATTAACCTAGAAACATCCTTAGAACACTTTCTTCAATTTTAAACAACTTAAGCTTAACTGCAAGAGCATATCTATCTCATCTTCAACCCCATCAGAGACCTGAGAAGGATAAATACTATCTTCATATATAGGAAGTGCAGAGCAAGCAGCTTCCAAAACTATAGAAATGACAGAGACAGCTGGCCACCCAGAGAGTCACCCAAGGTTCCTCTATAATGTCCGAGCATCCATCTCTTCAGCCTACTGGCCCAGAATATCTGACAGATTTTTCTGTGAATCAGGAATTATGAAGAACTTGCCTATATTGTCCTTGCAAAGCTTGGCAGTTGACTTTTCTGTGTCCAGTTTGTCCATTTTGGACAAACTGTCTGCAGTTGAATCAAGCTAGACAAGCATTTTCTAGCCCAGTGGCTAGCTTGTCATATATGAAGCAAACTCCATATGGAGGTGCTTTGATGCTCTTTGAAGCAAAATAGGGGTACTACCAGGAGCAAACCTGCCCCATTGTCACAAAAGCCTTAAATTAATAAAATATCTTTAAATACCATATTCTGTAGATCTTTGAGGTTTTGAAGACCATCTTTGTATCTATATTATATTTGAATTGTTTGTTTATAACTATTTATTATATGTTTAATATAAGAGACATATTTTTGTAATTAACTAAAATAGTATTCAACATGACCAAGAATTTGATTGACTGACTATTAACTTGTAGTTCTTAATTATCCCAAACAGTTTGTGATAATCGCTTTTAAAAAGACTAAAACACATTGCAGTTTTAAAGCTAGGGTCAGATAGAAGAGGAGGAGGACCTCCCCTACAGAGAACTAGGGAAAGGGCAGAGGGGAAGAAGAGGAAGGGTGGGTGAGACTGGAGGAGATGAGGGCGGGGCAACTGCAGGGATACAAAATGAATACATTGTAATAAATAAAGATATAAATAAAATTACATTAAAAATAAAAAAGAATTACATTTGTACAATACCTTAAAAAGAGTTAATACATGGTATGTTGTAACCAAAATATAACCTTAATTTGATATCAGTATACAAATATCTATATCAATGTAACCAAATATAACCTTAATTTTATATCAATATACAAATATACAAATATCTATATCAATGTAACCAAACATATAACCTTAATTTTGTATTAATATCAAAGATCTATAACGATGTAACCAAATATAATCTTAACTTTGTATCAATATACAAAGATCTATAAAAAGAGATTCTACCCTTTTTCCTATTATTCCTATATTATTTCTATATCCCTCTTTTTTTCAACCCTCTTCTCTCTACATAAGAAGCATAGAGAAAGAAAAAGAAAGAGAGAAATTCCTCAGTCTAACCTCCTATATCTTGTTTCCTCCCTAATCAAGACCATTAACAACTTGTAACTAATCCCCCTAAATGACAATAGACATTCACCTCCCATAAACAACCAAGAAACCACTCACCCTGCTTCTTGCTGAAATACAGAGAAATTATCTTAAATCTATAATTACACAGTTATTAGAGGCACATAAAGAAGAGACAAACAAAAAATAGAGGCACATAAAGAAGAAATGAAGAACAACAACAAAAAATAGAGACCATCACAGACAGACAAGAATCCACATTCACACAGATGAAGGAAAGGGTGAAAGACAGGAAGCAATTTTAAAAGAATGATACCACATTCTGAAGAAGTAGAAGACAAGGAACAGACAGGAACCTTCCACAGGAGTCCTCTGAAAGACTCTACCTTTCAGGGTATCAAAGGAGATACTGAGACTCATAGTCAAACTTTGGACAGAGTGCAGGAAAACTTATGGAAGAAGAGGGACATAGAAAGACCGGAGGGGACAAGGAGACCAACAGAGTCAAAAAAAAAAAACTGGACCCAGGGGGTCCTGCAGAGACCAATGCTCCAACCAAGGACCATGCATGCAGAAGACCTAGACCCCCTACTCAGAGGAAGCCCATAGGCTGTTAGGTTTCCAAGTGGGTTCCCTAGTAAGGAGAGCAGGGGCTGTCTCTGACATGACCTTGGTGTCAGGCTCTTTGATCACCTCCCCCTGAGGGGTACAGCCTTGCCAGGCCACAGACGAAGATGATGCAACCAGCCCTGATGAGACTGGATAGGCTAAGGTCAGACAGAATGGGAAGAGGTCCTACCTTATCAGTGGGGTAGGGAAAGGGCATAGGGGGAGAAGATGGAGGGGGCTACGCCAGGACACAAAGTGAATAAATTGTAATAAACAAATTTTAAAAAAGAAAAAAATTCCTTCCTGCTGACTTGAAACATAATTTCTTTTTAGGAGACCCAAGAATTTGGGTAAATGGTCAAGTCTTAAGAAAGCTAGCTGTTCATTTGCAGTTGGGTCTCTATTTGCTGTGGAAAAGGCAGGCTTAAATGAAGTCCTGACCAGAACAGTCTGTGAGACTAGATCATCTTAGCTAGACATTTTGAAGTTGTCCTGGATGCAAATTTTTAAGGAAACAGCTGTTGAGGCAATCTGTGGGCCTGGATCATCTGGGATACTTGTCTTGTCTTCTTTGGTATCTGGTCCTTTTTCTTCAGATGTTTCATTTATCCACTGGCATCCAGATTCCTTAGTTGGATACTTAAGTTCTCCTGGAAAGATAAAAGCAAAACCCTGTCCCAACCCTAACTCTGGGGGTAGGGGGGTTTCCTTTGTGGGGCAGATTATATCTTTCATAGGGCAAAATGGTTTTTGGCAATAGAAAATATATTATCTCTCAACTGAAATAAAAAAATTGAAAATTTGAAACCAAATATACCTTTAGGTATATTTATTTTTAGATCACAAAAGACATTCACTTTTAATTTCAGCCTGCCTTTTAAATTTAATTCACTGTAAATTTAAATCCTGTATGCCTGCCTCTGCCTCCCAAATGTTGGTATTCAAGGTGTGAACCATCACCATGCTGTTCATTTTAAGTCTAGAATTTAGAGAAAACCTGACTTATAGAGTTCCGCCTGTCTCTGCTAGGATTAAAAGCATGGGTATCACCTCCCTGCTCAAATATTTTATTTTAGCTCCAAATTACTCCAACTCTTAGATATTTAGAAAACAAGCGTGAACTGTAGTAACCCAACATGCAAGAGACAGAGATGAGCAAATCTCTGAGGCCAGCCTGGTCTACAGATTGAGTTCTATGATGGCCAGAGCTACACAGAGAAACCCTGTCTTGAAAAACAAACACACAAAAAATTTCATTTCTTTCCAGTACATACATAAAATTTATATATAATATAAACACTGCATGTGTGCTTATATAAGAACATATAAAACTAGAAGTAAAATCTACTGAAAAATCTACCTAGCATCTTGGGGAGGGGGGGTTTCTGAAAATTCAAGTAGCAGAAGACAGCAGTAAAATGCAACAGAGTGCTCTCAAAGATATTAATATGTTACCTTTTTTTCTTTTGGGGGGTTTCTCCAAAACATTTGGACACTAACAAAGTATATTTTGAACAATGGACACATCCACTGTTCTTTTTTCCCCCTTTGTCATAATCTCTTCTCAAACATCAGAATACACTTCTCAATGTAGTAGGTATACAACTAATATCAGAAGAGGATGGGGCACTCAAGGCCAATTCAAGACTACGCTGTAAGATTTGAGTATACAGCCAAGAGTTAAGAGTATGGATTTTTATATGCTTCCTACCTGATGTTAGTATATTAGTTTATTAGATAATAAACTCACAGTTCAAGCACATTCAATCCACTCATTTAAAATAAAACAGAAAACAAGAACTATTTACAGAAGTTACCAAAAAGGAAACAGTCTGCACATTTAGCTGAAATTTCACACAGGAATCACTGAAAAAAAAAATTGGGAGTGCCATAGATGGAATGATTAAACATGACTAGAACAAAGGCCCTGGGTGACATGGAATTTTAGTCACTATGTCTCATGTAGAATCAAATTAGCATGCTCATGAAGCAAACAGTTAAAAAAAAATTCCATGATTTTTTTTATTCTTGTTTTTTGCACGACTTCCATGTATTACGGTGTTTGGTATAGTTTCCTAAGTGTTGCTTCTCATGTTTCTGTTTCCCCGTCGTTTTATTTTTCTCTCCTTATATTTGTTTTGTTTTGAGCAGGGGTCTTGCTATTGCCCAGCGCTCCTCAAACCATTTTCCTGGCTTAATTTTCCTGAGAATATAGCTTAATTTCAGATTGTGTCATCTTTTTCTCCATTCATGCTAAGGCTGTCAGTTTAATTGACTGTTTAGTTGCCTCACTTTCTTATTTTGCTCGTTTTTCACTATTCCAGCCTCACATGCCCCTGCCAAACACAGCAGAATGACATTCAAAGCTGTCAAAAATTACCTTTCGATGCAATTACTTTCTTATCAAACAATGTTCCAGAACGAAGTAAGCTTTTTAAAGTTAGCCAGAGTAAGGCCAGTTACGGAAAAAAAAGTATTATCTTTTTATTCATCGCCATAATACACCTTCTTGAAAAGAGGGACACAAAAGGTTAAAAAAAAAAAAAAAGTACATTTGAAAAACAGAATTCTTTTTAGAGCTATTCACTATGTACTGTGAAAAGATTTGCTGACCGAAATGATACTATGTAAGAACAGGGAGGGGAAAAAAATACTTTAAAGCAATGCCTTGGGCACTTAGCATTCCGATGAAGCAGAGCTCAGCATCTGTCTCTAAGAAGTGAGGGTGCCTGGGGCTGATGGGACTGCAGACCTTAGGACTGGGGTCTTTACTGTGAGAGAATTCACGCTAACTCCACCGGTACAGATGTGGTCCCTGACGTCAGCCCTCTCATTTCATTAAACACGAAATAAATTTAAATAAAACGGTAGCTGTGCGCGCGCTCCGAACAGCACGCTCGTCCGATTGCGCCCCAGTTGGGGGCGGGCGCGGGGATTCCCTGCGTTGGGACCTCGGATCCCCGGAGGGGAAGCTGTGACATCGCGCTCCTCGGACCTCATCTGGAGCGCAGGACCGAAAGGAAGCCAGGGACCCCAAAAAGAACCAGCGTGGACGCGGGCACAGTGGACCGGCAGGGCTGCGGGAGAGTGGCGCAGTTCCGTGGCACCACCTGCGGCCGCCGAGCTTTCCCGGCTTTCCTGGTCTCCCGATGCGTGGGTCGGGCCTTGCACAACTCGTTGACTGAGATGGATGAAGCTGTTGGGGGTTGGGGGAAAGACCGGGCGGAAAGAGAGCGTCATCCCACCAACGTCACGTTGTGGGTGGGTGAGGGGAACCTCACAGACTTAAAAGCAAGGTTCTCCCCCGTTAGCAGTCAGTTGTCAAACTGCGAGCGGAGAGCTTCAGGAATATCAAGAGTCTGCCCAGGAAGACTTCAGCGCTGCGTCCCGCCAGCTCCGCCGCCACCGTCACCGCCACCGCTGCCGCCGCCACCTCCGCGATGCTAGTCCGAGCTGTGCTGCTCTGCGTCGCCCTGGCGCTCTGCCGTGCAGGTGAGTGACCCCACGCCCCAAGGCGCCCGCAGCGCTCCTCTGGCTCACACTCTCCGCAGTGCTGCTGCTGCGCAGGGGCAAAGAATCTGGACCACCTGAGTCCGCGGGGACTGCAAGGATGGCCAGGGTTTTGCCACCGCCTCTCAGGTTAGGGGCCAATTATGCAACGGAGCAGAGAGCCACTCTCACTTGCTAAAAACCAATAGCCATAATAGTTTGCAGGTTGCCATTAAAGCAAGACAGTTGCTGATCAATACTTGTGAAGTGCATGTCTGTGGATGACTGAATAGGAGTGATTGCTTTAAATACCTGCCGGGGTTTTTTCTGCCCACAGGAAAGTCCGGAATACAGTTTTTTTAAAAAAGCTATTCAAAATGTTAAAAGTGACTGTTTTACTGTGATTTTTTTCTTTACACTGAATTTTGACAAATATACAAGATCGATCCATTTTAATTTCTAAAGTGCAACTTAAAAATTCTCATCTGAACATCTGAGAAGTTACTGTGATAATGTTAGATAATGTGAGCTATGAAGTTAAGCAGCCTCTACAGCCAAGAGTGACTGACAAGCAATCTTATTATTATTATTATTATTTTTTAATGTAGCAAATCCTTGCTGTTCCAACCCATGTCAAAACCGCGGCGAATGTATGAGCGTAGGATTTGACCAGTATAAATGTGATTGTACCCGGACAGGATTCTACGGTGAAAACTGTACCATACGTAAGTTGTTCTTGGGGTTTCTTCCTTTGAAATGGGGCCACATACAGTTAACCATCAGTTTGTAGATTTGTGTTCCGTGTGGAAAGGGGCGCCTACTCAGTTCCCCCTCCTGCTTCCTCTCCCTCCAGCTGAGTTTCTGACAAGGATCAAATTGCTGCTGAAACCCACCCCAAACACAGTACACTACATCCTGACCCACTTCAAGGGAGTCTGGAACATTGTGAATAACATTCCCTTCCTGCGAAATTCAATCATGAGATATGTGTTGACATGTAAGTAATAACCTCCCTTGTTTCCAGTAGCCTCCGACAAAAATGTGCTCTAGAAACTCAACCCCAATGAATAGTCCCAACCTTCCCAAAATGGCTTGAAATATACCTAATCTATTCCCCCCCCAAAAAAAAAATGTCTAAAATACTATCATGTGAGCCACTAGTCTGGATTCTATTGATGACCCCCGACCTTTATTCCTGTGGAGGAAGCGTGGTTCCCTTGCTTATTGAATACACATGGCTCACAGAATTGTTATGAACACACAGCACCCTTTAAAACAAATGGTTGATTGGGGCTTGGGTCAGAAGGGGAAATAACGCTCTATAGTTCTAAGTGAGGGCCATGCCTGACTGTATCGGTCATCAGATACGGAATAGGGAGGGGGTGGTATCTGAAAAATCAAGCCTACTGGAGCATAACGTCCTCTGTGGGTCTGAAGCTTTCTTGAAGATGCATTTTCAGTTGCCCTTGAAAGGGTCATCATCGTAAAGCAGGGTATCTTGGTCTGAATTAAATCCAACCTCTGTGTTTTCCACATTGCACAACGGTAATTGTCATTCACTTGTGTTTTCATACAAGGGCCAATAATTTTTTTTTCCTTAAAATTTCAGCCAGATCACATTTGATTGACAGTCCACCAACTTACAATGTGCACTATGGTTACAAGAACTGGGAAGCCTTCTCCAACCTCTCCTACTATACCAGGGTCCTTCCTCCAGTAGCCAATGACTGCCCAACTCCCATGGGTGTGAAAGGTGAGTGCACGGAGAGGTAGCAGTTGGACTGAGGGCTGGATGTGCATCTAGAAAACTTGACCTCAGACTGCCTTTTATTTAAAACTGTAGTGGTTTTGGCTTTACCATGGTTGTCCAGAGAGGCTTTTTAACAGTGTAAATCTATTCCATAAAAACAGCTCTTCATTTTGATATGATGTCTTAATTTTATTGTACTGTGCTAAATAGAATTGACGTTAGTTAAAGTTGATTAAAACTATTCCATAAATTGTTCCCCCAATATCTTAGAACTTGAATATGTAGTCTGGGTGAGATAACTCATTGCTGGTAAATCTGTAAGGCGAAGGTTCACCCATATGCTCAAGGCCAGAGAGCCAGTGTCAGCCCGGCTTAGGGTACAAGCACGACACTGTGCCTCAAAGCAAAGCAATGTTATTGACGTTGTGATCCTCTTTGAGACGATGTTATAAGTAACGAATGAATTAGACAGTACTCTGTTTGCTTGAACAAGTATGTGAATGGATTTTTACCTCAAGGTTCTGGTGTTTTAGGAAATAAGGAGCTTCCTGACTCAAAAGAAGTTGTAGAAAAAGTTCTTCTAAGGAGAAAGTTCATCCCTGATCCCCAAGGCACAAACATGATGTTTGCATTCTTTGCCCAGCATTTCACCCATCAGTTTTTCAAGACAGATCAGAAGCGAGGACCTGGGTTCACCAGAGGACTGGGCCATGGAGTAAGTGGGCTTCACTCAGCATTCAAGCAAATCCTTAGGAAATGCCGACATCTCGCCAGGCCAAACAAATCACACCCATTTTTCTTTGCTTTGTGCAAATGTCATGTCTACTAAAATCATAATAGAGTGTTCCACTTCCATTTACTAGTTTAGTAAAAATAAACAGACACATAAAAGTATTTAATGTAATTTTTCTTACATTTTAAGTTTAAAGTTTTGGTATATGGAAATGCTATATCTTCCAGCATAAATTATTAATTATTGTTAGCATTGGGAAGTGAACCTTAGGGCTTTGTGCTTTCAGACAATGGACTCTGCCATTGAAGCAGAGGCCCTGCCCTCCATAAAAAAAAAAAAAAAAAAGTACCCTGATCATGCTGCTTTAAATACTATAAAAATATCTATCACGGTTCTAATGAGTCACATGGCATACTTAATATAAGATACTAATATCACTGACATAAAAAGATATGCAGGTTTGTAGCTCCGGTAGACAACTTATTGTAGAATAAGTTTGTGGCCAGGAAAGAATCCTTTGTCGGACTTGGGATAACTCCGTGTTACGAACACTTGCTTTTGCAGCCTAAGCTCCCAGCACCTGCATCTTAGTGCACAGCTATAGCTCCAATCAGTTCTAGGAGATTTGATGCCTTCATACATATAAAAAAATAAAATTAAAAATTTTTAAAAATTAATAACAAATGATAGTAAGATATCAGTAAATTGAAATTTCTCCATAATTTTCTAGGTGGACTTAAATCACATTTACGGTGAAACTCTAGACAGACAACATAAACTGCGTCTTTTCAAGGATGGAAAACTGAAATATCAGGTACTTTCCCGTACATTTTAGGACTTCTCACCTGCTGTTTAGACTTAGGTTTTAACACCGTTAGTTGTGCGCGCGTTTAACTCTGTTATTATTGCTGTGTGGTTCAGCTCATCGATGGAGAGGTGTACCCTCCCACAGTGAGAGACACCCAGGCCGAGATGATCTACCCGCCCCACATCCCCGAGCACCTGCGGTTCGCTGTGGGCCAGGAAGTCTTCGGCCTGGTGCCGGGTCTGATGATGTATGCTACTATCTGGCTGCGGGAGCACAACCGAGTGTGCGACGTGCTCAAGCAGGAGCACCCCGAGTGGGAGGACGAGCGGTTGTTCCAGACCAGCAGGCTCATTCTGATAGGTGAGCAGTGGAAACGTGTGGGGCCATCTCCCCGAGGAAAGGTCCTTGACTCTCTCCCGTGAACAGCGAGAGGGAACGCGGCTGGCCGCTTACCCACGGTGAGTCAGGAAGGGGAATAAACGCTCTGTGTCGCACCACAGGAGAGACCATCAAGATTGTGATTGAAGACTACGTGCAGCACCTGAGCGGGTACCACTTCAAACTCAAGTTTGACCCGGAGCTGCTTTTCAGCCAGCAGTTCCAGTATCAGAACCGCATCGCCGCCGAATTCAACACGCTCTATCACTGGCACCCTCTGCTGCCCGACACCTTTCACATCCAGGAGGAGGAGTACAGCTTCAAACAGTTCCTCTACAACAACTCCATCCTCCTGGAGCATGGGCTCGCGCGGTTCGTCGAGTCGTTCACCAGACAGATTGCTGGTCGGGTAAGCACCGTTCCTGAAAAGCAACAGCAGCGGGCTGGTCAGTAGCTTCAGGACTTCTGTCAGAAAGATAGGGTTTTTTTTTCCTTTTACTAAAAGAAGGCCCAGATGACCTACTGGTTCTTGAAACGTGAAGACTGGAAGGTTTTCGAAAGGCTCTGGTTTTAGTCTACAATTACCAAGCAAATAATGACACATGTCTATCTTAAAACTAGTATTTTAAAAAGCTTTCGGTCATCTGATAGATTACAAAAGTATACATTCAGACTTTTGTCTCTCAGCTTATTTTTTTCTGATCGTAAAAAGACAAGTTGGTTACAGACTAGAGGTGATGAGGTCAAGACGGAAGGCCACAGCCACATCCCTAAGAATCTCATGGCGTTACTCACTTCCCTCAGGTCGCCGGGGGTAGGAACGTTCCAGTCGCAGTACAGGCGGTGGCAAAGGCCTCCATTGACCAGAGCAGAGAGATGAAATACCAGTCTCTCAATGAATACCGCAAACGTTTCTCCTTGAAGCCTTACACATCATTTGAAGAACTTACAGGTGAGAGATGGTTTCTGAAATTTCAAAAGGGATCAGGGATTAAATGGGAGAGGGGAGAGCAAATTTAGTGACGGGATGAACTATCTTCCTCTTCTGATAACAGAAAAGGACTAAGCTGACCGAGAGAGAGAGGAGAGGGAATGACAGCGGGCTAGTGAGCAGGGGAAACCTGCACTCAGCGCCCAGAACTGTTTTCACTTTTCTCTGTTTGACACGTCTGTATCTCTATCTTCTTCACCTTCCAGGAGAGAAGGAAATGGCCACCGAGCTGAAAGCCCTCTACGGTGACATCGATGCCATGGAGCTGTACCCTGCCCTGCTGGTGGAAAAGCCTCGTCCAGACGCCATCTTCGGGGAGACCATGGTAGAACTTGGAGCACCATTCTCCTTGAAAGGACTTATGGGTAATCCCATCTGCTCTCCTCAGTACTGGAAGCCAAGCACGTTTGGAGGAGAAGCAGGTTTTAAGATCATCAACACTGCCTCAATTCAGTCTCTCATCTGCAATAATGTGAAGGGCTGTCCCTTCACTTCATTCAGCGTGCAGGCTCCACAGCCTACCAAAACAGCCACCATCAACGCGAGTGCCTCCCACTCCAGACTAGATGACATCAACCCTACAGTGCTGATCAAAAGACGTTCAACTGAGCTGTAGAAGTCTATTATGGATCGTATTTATTTATTTATGTGAACAATTTAATTTAATTATTTAATATTTATACTGAATGCCTTTCTCACTTAACATCTTCTATAACAGAAGGCAATGTTCCGGAACAATGTTACATTTGTGAAGATTCATGTGTTTGTCCTTTAAATATATGATGCCCTCAAGTGAAAGGGGGGGGGAATGGCTTTCATTCTTCTGCATAAGCCAGTGGGAAAAAAATGAATTTTGATTACTTGAATTTCAGCTCATGGCATATTTTAATAAGAACAAAGAAAAGATGTTTGAATACTTAAATGCTGTTACAAGATGAAAAATGCTGCAAGTATCTAAACTGTTGATTATTACTGTCTTCCTTACTACATTAGGAGCAGCTTAATGTGGAATTTTAAAGTAATTTTGCATGTCTTTATCTCATCAAACAAGATGGTTCAGTTTTAAATGAACATTTAAGGCACATACTGCCAATGATTTTGTTTTCTAAAACAATCTTGAAACAATTAATTTGAATTTTCTAAATTCAGAGTTTGAATCACTTTTGAAAGTTCTTACTTTCTTAAGCTGGCAGTCTTGTGCCCAGACCAATATAACTAGTAGAAATCATATTGTGATTGATGATTAAAACACTAGGCCAGAGATTTTCTTTTCTCAGTAATAGTGAAATGCTCATTACCATGACAATTAGACCTTCCTTGTAAGTCAGAATGCCCATGTAGGAAGGTGGTGGAACCCTCGTGTTCTATCTTAAAGTATAAGTATGGTCTTTAAGGAGTTTGTTTGTGAGTAGTAGCCAGCAAAATCTATTGCAACAAAAGATTCTACAAGTAGAATAACCAAGAACAAAGAAGGGTTTCAAGTGGAAGATCACATTTGGGGTTAAACTTCTGAAGGACACTTTCTGATCCTTGTGTGATGCTGGCCTGGTACTCAGCAGGTTTTTTTTCTATGAGGTTAATGACTTTCCAAGATGGACTTAAAACGGTGCAATGTGTGGGTCCAGCATGCTGCATCTCTCATTTGCTTTTCCTGTAGTCATTTACTATGAGAAACTGCAGTTTTTTGTTTTGTGTTTTTTTTTTCTGATTTTTTTAAAACTGTTTTCCAGGTTTTTAATGCCAAATATTCTCTCTTTAAACCTCTGTTAATATTTTCTCTACTTGAAGTTTTACATTCAGGAAAACCTCAGCTCAGGACTATTATGTAGCTCCCCTTTGGGGGAATAAATTTATTGTAGGCAAAAGGCAGAAATTTCTACCTATAATTAATTATACAGAAAGCCCCTACCAAGATGCTAGAAATATAGGGGGGTGTTGACAAGAGAGTTAAGTTCTTGTTCTGAAGAACAAGAACTTATTAAAACTTATTTGTTTCTTATTAAAAACAAAGTCAGTTAATGGGTAGCTCTGGGTAATAGGAATAAATATAAAACAATAATGATGATCGTTTTCTGCATCTTATTATCAGCTGAGGTACTGTATATTACTTAATTTATTGAGTATAATTGTGTCTTTTATGACTTTTATTGTTGTTGTAAACTATGTTTAAGCCTGTAAGTGTTGTTTTTGCAGTTATGTCAGAATCAATGTGCCTTTTATGATTACCTCTTTGAATTACTGTGTAAATAATCAAACAAAATGATGAGATGCCTTTAAAAAATTTTGTATGGTATATTGAGAAGTTTAGACTTAGAATTGAGACCTTTGGAATTTACCCATAAAGCAGACTACAGAGAACATTGTCTCACCTAAACATGTTATAAAGACTGTCACTTAGATATTTTGAAGTCCCTGTAGGTGCTTTATTAATTAGCTAAAACTTAATTTACTAAGAAAATGTATTCAAAGCGCTATAGGCATTAGAACTTATAAATCAAGAATGGATTACAGATAATATTATACTTATGATATTTATGTAAATAACTGACAGTGTCTTATGATGAGAAAGCAGAAATTTATTTCATTACAAAGAAATTATAAAACATTTCAAAGATTATGTGCTTTAAAAGTTTAAGATGGAAAAATAATCAACTTCAGAAAAAATTGTATGAAATTTTTAATGTCATTGTTTTTTTTTTTTCTTTAAACAAGCCAGCTTGAATATCAACCTGTTGACAGAACCTAGAAATACAGGTTAGGTGTGTGACTGTTACGGCGCCTTAAAGAAATGTGTATTTAAGTTAATTTATACAAAGAAGAAGTCTTAAAACAAATGCTTGTTTATTTTTATACTATTTAATAATTGAGAACTTCTGAAAATAAATTTTAAGTGTTCCTTTATACGTTTGCATGGCACTGAAATCTCTGAATTGTTATCCTTAAACCACTGTCTTGTGTACTTTCATAACCATGATATGGGTGAAATATGCCTTTACTGTCAGACTAATTGCCCAGTGTTTAGGAGGCCTGGAATTCCTCTTCATGCAAATGAAGCATTCCCAGCACCTCAGCCCCAGGCAATGATGTACACTCACCCCCAAAACCTCTACCCACTCCCCAAGGTCTATATAGCCCTTGTTCACCTGCAATAAGGAGAGCTGTTTCACTGAAAACAGCCTGCAGAGAAGGCTGTTTCTCCCACACTCACATCAATGGAGATCCTGCCAAACCCTGGCTAAACATCACTTACTCCAAGTCTCCCATCCAGTACACAATGGAGCCTGGATACTCCAAGGGAAAAGCAGGCCTGGGGCAGCACCATCCTCTCAGCTCCTTCCTCCCCTTATATCTAACTTAGATTCCACAGTCACTCTCCATCTGTTCGCTCTCCTGTACTTTTCTGTTCCACATAATTGCACCAAGTTGCTTATTTTCAGCCACTCTTCTAACGACTATTTTCTTTCTTCCTGCTTTTTTTTTTTTTTAATGTAGGGTCTCACTGTACAGTCTTGGTTGGCATGCAGCTCTCTAAGTAGATCACACTAGTCTCTCACAGAGATCTACCTGCCTCTATATCTGAATATTGGCACCAAAGGCTTGCACCACCATGACCAGCGACATGTTTCTTTTTATGTTGTTTGCCTTGTTATTTTTCAAAATAGGGTCTCACATTGTGGGTTTCATATTGTAACCCAGGCTGACCACCATCTCATGGCAATCCCACCTCAACTTTTGGCATTATAGGTATGAGCTCCAGTGCCTGGCTAACATTTTCTTATCTGGCTGTTTAGTAGCATTCAACCCAAGGGCCTGTCTTTATTGTCCACACACACACACACATACACACCACCGTGGCACCCGAGTTTGCTGTACTCCCAGTCTTTCTCCTTTGCACAGAGTACCCCTGTTCCTCCACTGTATCTATAAGTTGGCATACCATAATATCATTCATGTTAATTTCGTCAAACTCTTAAATTCAGACAGTAATCACTCCCAGGTTTATATTTCCAATACTAACTTTTACTCAGCAACTGACAACCACTCACTCAAATTTACAAATATAATCGTTTCTTTTCCACCTCTACCTAAACAATACGTGCACTATACAGGCTAAAGAATAATTCTAAAGGTTATTAGAGAATTATCATCTTCTAGCTTTAAGCAAAAGCTTTTTCTTGTCTCCCATACCTGCTCAAACAGCAAACTTGTTGATATCTTTCTATAGACAAATTAGAACTCTGTCCACTTGCTCCCCAACCCCATCAGTATCAACCTAGCCAGTGCAACGGACTCTTAGTGGATAAAATCTCTCTTCTCTCCTACCTTTTGTCCCAAACATTCTTCTGATGGTCGTGAGAGTATGTCTTTTAAATATTAATCTAATCTTGGTTCTCTTGTGTCTACAATTTTCCAGTGACTTCTTATGATACAATGAGTAGAAGCCTCTTATCCTATCCTAACCTCAACCATTTATCCCCTGCGTACATATATTTTAGCTTTTCTGCTTTGCTTCCCTTACTTGTCATAGTTCATTTTATATTGTTGCGACAGAATGCTTGAGCCTGAGTAATTTGCTCATGGCTCTGGAAGCTAGGAAGTCCAAACTTACAGAGTTTCTGGTAGAGTGCTCTGTTCCATGTGAGTCAACTGATGCAGGAAAAATGAGCAAACAGGCTCATGCAAAGGCAAACAGGCTGGGGAAAGAGGAGAGCCATGGCTATGTCTTGCCAATTCATGGTGCAGTGAGGGAATATATTAATCCCTTCTTAATGGTAGAGCCTCTATGATCCAGAAACCTCTGAAGTGCCCAGCCACTTTGTGAAAATGCTTTTAGCCAATTATATTTCAGCATGAGTTTAGGTGGCAAGCCACAGGCACACCCATGTTTCCTTCTTGTGATATATTATCAATAATTTCCAAGATAATTTTCAAAAAATCTTTAGATCTTTTTTCTAAAGATTTTCACATGTCTCTGCCTTCTCATCATTCCACCTCAGCTCGAATTTCCCCTCCTCAGAAAAGCTTCCTCTAACCACCCAAATTAAAAAAACTTCTTGGATTATACTTCTCAAGCTACTTGATGTTTTTCATAGCATTCATTGCAATCTTAGCTGATACAATTATGTTTAGTGTGTTTTCTGTCTTCCTATTCTAGACATTAATGCCCATGAAAAAATAAAAAACTTTGAGTTATTCGTATTTATTATACACTAAATATATTTAAAAGTCATTAAAAACTTGTGTACTGGTTCTTGACATAGTAACATCTTTGCAAGCTGAGATACCCTCTCTGAAAAGGTCTGCCATTTTCTTCTATAACAAAAAAAATGCATTAACATGATATATTTATTTCTGACTAACATGTTAAAGTGGTAAAATCTGAGTAAGCTCTGTGGGCTATGCCAACATCAGTTTCTTGGGTTTGATACTGTACTATAAATATGTCGGTATTCAGGGAGGTGTGGAATTCAGTTACTCTTTCCTCACTTCTTTGCAACTTTCTGTGAAGGCATAGTTTTTAGTTTTGCTTTGCTTTGCTTTTCAAAATTTTAAGTGGGTTGTTGGTTGGTTGGTTGAGACAGTGTTTTGGTATAGCCCTGGTTTGTCTGGTATTCATTGTCTGGTATTCATAGCTCAGGCTGGCCTCCGATTCACAGAAATCGCACTGCCTCAAGCTCTCCCTCCTGAGTAGAGGGATTATCACCATGTCCACTTCTATTTTGGGGAGGAGTGTTTATTTATTTATTCTTAAATTTTTATTTTAATTATTTTTGTTTATGTGTTTGTGTGTGTGTCTGTGTAATGAATGCCGAGGCCATAAGCTTTGGCTTGTTCCCCCACTAGCTCATAACTTATTTGACCCATTTATTCTATTCTATGTGTGATACACGGCTGGTTACTTCCTGGTTTCATGAGTCTATCTCCCTCAGAGTCTGGAGCGAATCTTCCGGCCTCTCACTCTATCCCAGAGTTCATCTCTTGGTGACAGAACTCTCACCTCCTTCTTTCCTGCCTCACCTAATGGGCCATCAGCTTTTTACTGAGTGGTGATGCTTCCATACAGTACACAGGAGATTCTCTCTACAATGCAAAGAAGTTACTCAGGCCCTCTGGGAGAGCAGCAAGCACTCTTAAACCACTGAATTGAGCACTCTTGACCATCTTCCCATTTACTAATTTTTTAAAATTTATATGTTTGAGTGCTTTGCTCACACATGTGCCTTTGTACCACATGCATGCCTGATGCCTAGAGAGGATTGAAGAGTGTAGTGGATCCCCTACGACTATAGGTACTGGCAGCTGTGAGCCACCATATGGATGCTGAGGATGAATCCAGGCCCCCTGGATTCTTAAACACTGAGTCATTTCTCTCGCCTCTCTTTTTGGTTGGCTTTGTTTTGTTGTGAGGCAGGGTGCTGGCCTGTAACCCTCTATGTAGATCAGGTTGGGCTCTAATTTGCTCTATTCTTCCTGCCTCTGCTTAAAAGCACTGGCATTAGACGCATGTACCACCAATATAAAAAGGATTTTTTCCTAATACTTATTTTTAATATTTTTTTAATTATATGTATATGTGTTTTTGTCCACATGAGTGCAGGTGCCCAGGGAATCCAGAGGTGTCAGATTCTCTGAAGCTTGAGTTACAGGCAGTTGTGGGCTGCCTATTGTGGGTGCTGAGAACTGAGTTCTGGTCCTTTTAGGAGAAGTACATGCTTTTAATCACTGAGCCATCTCTCTAGCCATGAAGAGTTTTCTGCTTTGTTTTTGTTTGACTGAGTAAGATTTAGCATGTGTGTGCGCGCTTGTGTGTGCAGTTACCCTCAGAAGCTAGCCATATGGTATTGGAATCGGGCTCTGACCTCCAATCTTCATGAGCAGCAAGCACTCTTAACTACTGAGTCACTTTTTCAGCCCAGTGAAGCTTTTAATTAAAGAAAAAAAAATGTTTTAAATAATGATTTTTTTTTCACCCTGCAAAGCAATTCAAATACTGAGAATTTCTGTTTCTTCTTCCTCCTCTCTCTCCTCTTCCTCTTTCTTTTTGGAGCAGGATCTCGGGGATCACAGGCTGGCCTCAATCCCCTCTGTAGCCAGGATCTTCTGGACACTCTAATGTATGTGTCTTCATCTCCTGTGGGCTGGGATTATAGCCACGTGCCACCCTGACTGGCGTGCCGAGTGCTGAGAGCCTGGTTCTTGGTGTGTTCCTGGCAAGCATTCCACCATCTGAGCTGTATTGCCCAACACCATCTTCTCCCTTTTAAGTCAGCACACACAGCACCGGGTCTCCTTACATCACTTTCACACATACGTGTCATCACGCTTTATTTTAACTCATGCTCTCCTATGCTTCCTTCTTCCACCTCTATCCATCCTTTCCTCTTCCTAGTCCTTTGCTCTCCCTGTAGCTGTGCTTTCTCTTGCTTTCATGTCCCGCAGATCCACTGACCAGCCCCCTCCCCCTTGCTCCCATCTGGCCCTCCTTAAAGATCTTTTCCTCCCTCTTCTGGATACACGGACTTCTGCAGAATTTAGCAGTCAAAGGCTAAAGATAAAGGAAAAGAAAAGAGCTTAAGATGAATAGTAAAATTCCTGTAAATCACTCTGCCATTTAAGCTAAGAAGTAAGAATCACAAAGAAAGACCTACCCCTCATTAAAATCAATCAGAATTCAAAAGAAAATCAGATTGGTTTTTGCTATACTTAACGTGACTGTCTTAATTTTTGTATTAAATTTTGCAATTTGCATTAATTTTTTTGTATTTGCATTTGATTTTTTTAAGTTTTCATTTGGTCTCTCTCTCTCTCTCTCTCTCTCTGTGTGTGTGTGTGTGTGTGTGTGTGTGTGTGTGTGTGTGTGTGTGTAAAACTTGCCAGAGTTGATTCTCTTTCCCGTTCTACCATGTGGGTTCTAGAAATTGGATTCAGGTTGTCAGACTTGTGCCCTTATCACTGTCATAGGATAAGGCTTTATTGCTGTGAAGGGACACCATGACCACGGCAATTCGTATAAAGGAAAACATTTTGTTGGAATTGGCTTCCGTTCAGAAGTTTAGTCCATTTTCATCACAGCAGGAAGCGTGGCAGAGGCACTGGCAGACACCAGGAGAAGGAGCAGATGGTAGACAGGAAGCAGAGGTAGCATTAAGACAGAGACACTAGGCCTAGATTGAACATTTGAAATTCCAAAGCCTGACCACAGTGACATACTTCCTCCAACGAGACCTTACTTGCTCCAACAAGGCCACGTGTCCTAATAGCGCCACTCCCTATGTGCCTATGGGGGCCGTTTTCGTTCAAACCACCACACCAGCTGAGCCATCTTACCAGCTCTTGCGGTTTGTCAGAGGCTTTTGTGAGTAGACAGCACGGGCCATCCTGGAACTCACTGTGTAGCCCAGCGCTATGGGGCCTTCAACTCAAGGCAATTCTTCTGCCTCATCCTCCCAAGCGCTCAGCTTGCAGTTGCCAGCAATCCTTTAAGCAAAAGCAAAACTCATGGCAGAGTCCCATGTACATTTGCTGTCAAAAACAAATGCCCAACTTACAGAGAAGAAGCCCAATCCTCAGGAAGAACCCAAGAAACAGATCATTATTTCACAAAATTCAGAACACAGAACAAGCCACCTTCCGTTCACACAGCAGTTGATTTCTTTCGTAGAAAGCACCCCATGTTATGGGGCCCTCAGCCTCCACCACCACCTGGCTACCTCCGGGCCTCCCATCACATGGCCTCTGCGGGGAGGGAGTTCCCTTGCTTTTCAGGTTCCCTATTGTTCTTGGGCAGCGACGTGGTGGCACTATTGCGTGACTTTCCCCTGGCGATCAACCGAACCTGTGTTCATGATGTCATTCACAATCCCAGGGCGGGGGACACTGTGCACGCTCCTCAGGGAGTGTCTTGCACTGACTTAGTATTCTGAAAGAAGCTAAGAAAAGGGGCCAAAGCTCTCGAAGCAGGAAAAAAAAAAAAAAAAAAAAAAGGTGGTGATGATGCATGGAGCAAGAATGTTCCTTTCGCCCACACCCTGAAACCTTCCCTTTAAAATGCAAAATTTCTCTAACATTATCATGCTATATTTTATGCAGACTTGATTTATCTGTATGAAGTAATACTCTCATTGCAGAGATTTTGAAACGCTCCTTAATTTGGAGGAAACCCTGCTTGAAAGAGAGAGCATGAACAATCCGGTCCAGGGCACGTGCTGCCAGCGGAGGCAGGAGGCTGCTGTTTTGTTTTGTATTTTTTAAGGCCAGCCTGGACTCTGAGTTAAAAAACAAAGTGTACTTTGTATAAAATCTCCAACTTGGGAGAGCTTCAAACAGGATAAACTGACATGGAGTTTTTTTTTTTTTTTTAATTCTCTTCATTCACCTGCAAAATGATATATGCCATATTTATTCTTAAAATGAATTTACATAAGTAGGCTAATTTACAGCAGAACTTGTATTTATGGTTAGCAGTTTGGGGTGCTGCTTGAAATCACGAGAAAGGCACAGAAATTATGAAACAATTATGGGCCTAGGCCAATTCCAACACTATAAATCAAGTGGATTCCCTATGCTAACACTCAAATTCTCAAGGCATGGCAGTGCACTGGACACCCGGCGCTGGAGAGCTTCACTTGGGCAGCGTTTGCCCTGGTTTGCCCTGGCTCTACCCATTTCCAGCATCGTGGCAAATAAAACCCCGCATTCCTCACATTTAAAAGCTAAACTAGGGATTGGGGATATAGCTCGGTTGGTGGTGTGCTCGGTTGGTGGTGTCCTCAGTGTAGCCTGAAACCTGCTGTGGCAGCGCGGATCTGTAATCCAAGACTGCTTCCTGGAGTGGGAGGATCTGAGGTCAAAGGTCATCCTCAGCTACAAAGCTCATTCAAGGGTATGGGGTATGAAATGAGTAAGTTTTTTTGTTTTTTTGTTTTTTCTGTGACTTGGAAAATGATTCTTGTTTCACAAGTACAGACAACTTTTAAAAAAATCTTTACCTCAACTTCCTAAGTGAATTAAATGCTTGTCTAGTAATTGATCACACTAAAAAAAAAGTTAAATCAAAACGAAAGTAGAGTACAAATAGTGACTGCAATCCCAAGGGCTTTTGTTCAGTTAAAAGTAGCTGTTAACACCTCTTTTTTTTTTTTCTTTTTTCTTTTTTTTTTTTTTTGCTTCAAACTATAACTCAAGACAAATTGACAATTTTTAAAAATACGATTTTGTACATGTGCCTTTATCACCTACAGAGCCAATCTCATAGGCTTCTCTTTTTTTTTTTTTTTTTTTTTGCTGTTGTTGTTTGGGTTTTGAGACAGAATGTCTTTATGTGGCCCTTGGCTTTCCTTGACTTTGTCGAGAATTTTCTCCCTGGGTTGGCATTACAGGAGTGAGCCACAACACTCCACCTTACGTTACAGGCTACTAGACTCTGCTAAAAGGTGTTTATCTAGACAACCAATTCACATATCCTCGTGGAACCTCATCCAGTGACCTTTTAACTACTCTCCGCATTATGACGCTAAGGCAGGGGATTCTCCAGCATTGGCAGGCAATCGGCAGTCAAAGGGAAAAGAGAACTGTGCACACACAAATATTAGGAATGCTGCAGAAAGAGTTTTCAACCGAGAAGCCACTAAAATATGATTTACTGCAAATCTTCACGTCACCTAAAAGGTTTCAGTAAAAATATGTGAAAGGAAGGGAAAATCCGAATTATCTCTAGCTTTGCTCTGCTGCTGATGGTGGTAGCTTTGGGGAGATTTTGTTTTGTCTTCGTCTTTTCTATTGCTGCCTTTGTTTCTTTGTTTTGTTTGTATGATTTGAGACAAGACACACACGGATGTTAGTGTACAGACAATACAGCTGTCCTGCCGTCAGGGTCGTATTGCTTACATCCTCACCTGGAGCACCTGTTGGCCTCAGGTGCACCAGGTGTGCGGTGGGGGGGGCCTAGAAGGACTGCCCTCCCCACCCTACCCCTCCCTTCCCTCTGTCCCAGCTTCTCTCTCTTCCTGCTATTTCTTTCTCCCTTTCCCTCTCTGCCCTCATGGCTCACTCACTGTCTCTATCCCTTCCCCAGCACCCTTCACCCTGTCCCCACAATAGACTTTCTTTATACCAGATCTGTTTCATGGAGTGTAATTTCTGGGGGGGGAGGGGGTTATACCTTGGCATTTGCGCCATGATGCCCGCCCACCACCTCATTATACAACAATGGAATCTTGGCCTCCCCGTCTCTACCATCCAAGCGCTGACATCACAGGCCTGTCCTACCAAATGGAGCTATCGTTCTGTCTTCATTTGTTTTTATTTTATAAGGTTTGGAGTGTTGTCGTTATATAGACAGGATGCTTACATCCTACTAAAATTCATGTGTACATTGTGATCTGTGTCGTGATTATTTGGAGATGGGGCATCCAAGAGGTAACTGACTCTAGAAAGAACTGCTTGGTTCAGTCCCTGTCCCTACACTTTGTTCTCCTCCAACCCCTCCGCCTTTCACCAAACACCCAGAGAGAAGAGGTGATGAGAACACAGAGGGAGATCAGGTATTTGATCATTCTGGGGAGAGAGACTGAAAATAGACGGACCTCTGCTTTCCTGCACCGGAAATCCTTGGTACTCAGCACACAGCACACCTGGGCCGTCTAGCTCCAGAGCCTTTTACTGTTTCTTACTGTTCTGCAGTCCCTACTGTCCTGTTACTCAGAAACAGTGTCCTCCTGGTGCTGCCATCATGGATCCCCCCCTCTTACTGTTCTTTTACCACAAGAAAGACCTGCACTTGGCTGGGCCAAAGAAGATAGCTTAGGGAAGAAGGTAGCATCATTTCAAATGCCTTTCATGGTATTGCTGTCACACAGTATTCTAAATACAGTCATGTGAGTCACTGTGATTTGTCTGAAAAAAAAAATTGTTTTTTCCAGAAAATGTATGAACAAGATAAAATGAATAAGTTTTTAAAATATCTTTTTTTTGGAATGATTTTTTTTCTAGGTAAATCGATAGGCATCTTAAAATTCCTTTTTTTCAGCAGATGCTGATGCATGCCTTAAATCTTAGCGCTTGGACGGGAGTATTTGCATGCTGGACTGGCAAAAATCAAGCACGTGAGCCTTCTGGAGGCAGACCACTGGTGTTTGCACGGCTGACGAATGGGTGTATCCGTGGTTTGGGCAAAGCCCAAGGGATTTTGCCCCGAGGCTGCTTATTAATGCTATACTGCCTTCCTCCACTTGTCTCATACACCTGGCATAATGCCATTGAGCATATATAGACTCTCACTTCCTATAGCATAATATTATCCCTCCATAGGTGACACTTTCTCTGTTGGGAAGATTTCCTACAGATGATTTTATAATTCCTAATAATGATTCCTGAATTGATTCAAGTAATACAGAAACAAAAAAAATAAAAAATAAAAATAAAAGGTTAGCTATATAAGACAGACACCTTAGAAAAACCTCGACATAAAAACGTATTCTTTGACATAATGCACATGTGAAATAAGGAAAAGATAAAACTTCTATTTTGAACTCATAATGAGCATATAGATAAAACCACTTCCTTAAACATACAATAAACAAAGCATCTAGTTAGATAAGGTTCTAATGAAAGAACTTACAATCAATAGTTCTACTATAACTCACTTCTAATGTAACAATTGTATCTATTCTTGAATGAGGTAATGTTTCTTACACACAAAACCTATGTCTCAGAAGGTATAACACCCAGGATGAAAATAAAGTTGTTGTTAGTTGATTGGTTCGTCTGATGTGTATGCTTATATGTATGACTGGCTGATTGTACGTCTGAGTAAATATGCACATATGTACAAATGTGTAAATATCTGTGTATATCAATGATGTGCATGTATGACAGGTGCCCCCTTGAATGTGTGTATAAACGTGTACCTATCTGCATGTCTGGTTGTTTGTTTGTATGTGTGTATAACTAACACTATAAAATGTGTGGGAATGCACGATTCTCCTTCTCTCACTCTCTCACTGGCTCAGGAAGAGTTAATAAGCCTCTGAGCTCATGCAGGTGCTCTGCTGATTATCCTTGAGTAAAAGGCCCAAAAGTATTTTGCTAGTGTACATAATTAAGTCGTAAACCCCCAGAAAAGGTCTACAGAGTAACTTATCCAGCAGACGCTGCCTGCATCTCCTCCGTCTTCCCCCGTCCACGTCAAAGCTGGACTTTGACAGAAAGCAGAAGCAGGCAGATCTCTGTGAGTTCCGGGATATCCAGGGCTACAAAAATCCCCTTTTCTCTGCATTGTGAGATAGTACACATACTTTGTCTACACATAATACAGATATATATATACGTAATTTGTCTGCTTTTCTGAGAGCAGTAGTAAGCTCAAGTGTATGTGTGTGCTCTAGCTATGTTCTATAGTCACTGAATCACTTGAGCTAAAACCTCTCTCACACACAGAGAGATAGAGAAAGAAAGGAGAGAGAGAGAGAGAGAGAGAGAGAGTCATACTGTAGCCCATGATGGCCTGGAACTGGAAATCCTCCTCTTTAGCCTCCCAAGTATTGAAATTATAAATGGGAACTATTACTGTCAATACTTGTTTTGTTTTGTTTTGTTTTGTTTTGTTTTGTTTAGAGACAGAGTATATGATAGCCCTGACTGTCCTGGAACTCACTATATAGATCAGAATACCCTCAAACTTGTAGAGATTGCCTATTTCTGACTCCTGAGTGCTAGGATTAAAGGCATGTGCCACCGTGCCTGATAACTCTTTTGTTTTTGTTTTCTTATACATAAGACATTTATGAATTCATGATATATATTTGCATAAAAGAATATAACTTTCATAATAATAATTGTAAATATTCATAAATATGTAGATTATATAAAGTGTTCTCTAGTTAAACTTTGAAGATCATAAAAGGAGCTTGGCATGGCAGTATATTTGTTTGTTTGGTTGCTTGGTTTTTTGTTTTTTGTTTTTTTCCTTGAGATAGAGTTTCTCTGTGTAGCCATAGTTGTCTCATTATGTAGACCAGGCTGGCCTCCAAATCACAGAGGACCGCCTGCCTCTGCCTTCTAAACTCTGGGATTAAAGGCGTGCACCAGCACTGTCTGGCTCATGCTGGCTTGTTTTTGTAAGCCCAGCATTCAGGACGCTGAAGCAGGACCTCCCCAGGTTCTGCCTGGCCAGGGCTGTACACCTGTTATCAGCTCCTTGTTTATTGGAAGAATGAACAAAATGTTAACTATGGACAAATACAAAAGTTTACTTAAAAATTTGGGGCGGAATGTTTTTACTTTAACACAGTACCATGAAACAAGATCAGCTTCCCAGGATTCTGACTAAACTGGTATGTAAAAAGTTCCAAGCCAACAACAACTGTGTATTTTAGCTATGAAAATATACTTATTTTATGGCGCTTTTAGATGACAGTCTTTCCTAGATGTATATAATTGTGTGTGTGTGTGTGTGTGTGTGTGTGTGTGTTATTTTGTTGTTACAAACCAAAAACAGAGTGGATTCTCCAGCACTGAAAGGGAATAGCATCAACAGAAACAGAAGCTTGCCTCAGACTCCCTACGTAGATAAGGATGACCCTGAATTCCCAGTAATTCCTGCCTATACCTGCCGTGTGCTGGGTTTCAGGAATGCACATGCAGCTATTTTGTGTCTTCACAACCAGGAAACACAGAAGCAGTTTTCTTGCTGTTGACCTGGAGACATAATTAGAAGCACTGAGAACTCTGCAGTACCGTAGCTCAGCTTTGCACATGTAAGGTAAACATGTCTGTAGAAGGACACTGGGCAATTCTGTTCTTTCAGTTGTTGGGTCTTCCCTTTTCTTTCATCCTTTTTGTGCTCAGCGTCTCAGCCACACCCCCACTGAGGAATGGCTGGCTGCCTCAGACAGTGTGCTCAAGTAGAGCTAATGATGCTTATTGGTTAGCTGAGTATTGTTTGCTTGCTGTTTTTCTTTGATTTGGCCCTCTGTCGAGGAGAGTGAGGCAGATACCTCTCTCTGGTTGGCCACTATCTCGCTGCCTTGCACAGCCAAATAAGACAAGCACAGGAGAAATTTGAGAGGATTCTAACTCTGTGAGGTAGGGGTTTCCGGCAATCTAAAGGTTTACAAGCCCTACTCTTTTAGGGATTTGTGGAGGTTTCACTATACTGATTAAGGATATGTTTGACTATCGCTGATCAACCCAAGCATCGACCCTTCTTAGCGTCTCAGTGGCTGAGAGATGAGACTGAAAGTCCCAAACCTCTGTCTAGGCCAGTGGTTCTCAACCTTCCTACCGCTGCCAGGCCGTGTGTGGCGACCCCCAACCAGAAAATTATTTCCATTGCCACGTCATAGCTGTAATTTTGCTACTGTTCTGAATCATAATGTAAATATCTGTGTTTTGCAACTGTCTCCGATGACGGTAAAGGGGTTGTGACCCACCGGTTGAGAACCAGTGACCAATGCGCTGGTCTTTCTTCTGACCAGGCCCAAGTGATGGTAGTACATGGGAGCCCCCAGCTGATGCTCACCATACAGCATTCTCGGAGTTTCCAAATGGGAGAGTACCCCAGGAACTGAAACACAAGTCTCATATCATGATATTTCTTATTATATCACACAACAGTACCCACTCTGGAGCTGCTCCTCTAGGCCCTCGCGTCTTTCCCGACTCTGTTCCTCAATCCTTTCCTGAGGATGAGACCCCCCTGGCTTTTAAGGAAGTTCTGGTACCAGGCACCACGTCTCTCCTGGCTTAGCCAGGCTGTGCTCTGACCCCTGTTCCATCGCACTGCATGACACTGGATGACAACCCACTGAACAGCCTGTGTCACCTCCAACTTCCGGACTCTCTGGCCTTCAGGACCTCCACCTTCGGCTCTCTGCTTTCAGGTTCCACCAAAAGTCCTGGTACCAAGCCTCTCCGGGCTTAGCTAAGCTAAGCTCTGACCTCTGTTCAGTTGAGCTGGGTGTCGCTGCGTAATGACTCACTGAACAGCTTTCGTCATTGTTCCTTCCCCTTCCTCATTTCTCTTTGGGAAACTGACAGTCTCTACACCTAAAACCCCATCTGAAGGGCTTTAAATTTGTCTTCCTAATCAAATTTCTAACGTTATTCAGGAACACCAAGAGTGATCAATGAAATGGATTCCCTATTCCCCACTTCTCTCTTCTCAAAGCTCTGTCTCTTCATCTCTGGTCTCTCCCCATCCTGCTTAAACATCTTGTCTGTAAGTTGCAAAAAGTCAGGGTGGATGACACCAAGGACTAAAATGCCTTTTCCTCTGGAAGCCGCTGTTCTCAAGGCCACGCCTGAGGTATGTATGGGCCATTTGTCTGTGATTTTGGTTCCAATTCTACTTAGAGTCCAAGCTTTCCACGTGGCACTGTCTCTCAGCCTCTCTTCACACTGCTCGACCTCCCTTCTCCCGCAGTCAACCTGCAGGAGGCTAAGACCTCTTTCTTACCTGACCCTGTTCAAAGGCCAGGAATCGGCATACCAAATTTTCAATTTATTACTGCCAAAAATGATTCCCAAATATTTTCTCTTTAAACTTTTTTCTACTCTAAGCTCCCAAACTCTTATCCCTAAGAATCTACTTCCCAACTCATAAACAAATCTTCTCTCTCTCTCTCTCTCTCTCTCTCTCTATATATATATATATATATATATATATGTCTTAAAACTATACTGTGAACTCTTACTTAAGGATTTATAATTTTTGTATTGGTATGGTGTTTAAAATCTAAGTTCAATTATTGTTTAGAGCATATTTATATGGGTGCATATGTATATGTGAATAATCATATTTACCACATGGCTTACAACCTGCTATGTGATTCCATCATCTTAAAATGACCACATGGGGGGGGGGGCTGAGCCAAGATGGCGACTAGCACACACAGTTTCTGAGCTGTGGAAGAGCTAAATGTCTGAGTTGACCTCCCTCCTCCTCAGCACAGCGACACAGTGGACTCATCTTTCTCAGCGCAGACCTAACTGCCTCGGAGCCGCTGAGGCGGAGCTCCAAGCCCTTTAGCGGCAAATGCCAGCAGTACCTGTCTCGGAGTCCCAGATTCGCTGGTGCGGCTGCACCATCATCCCAGGGCCCGAGTCTGCTAGACACCATACTGGCTCCGCAGGATCGCGATCACTGATGCTGCAGCAGGACCTCATAACCTGGCAGTGACAGCAGCACAGAGCTGGCAGAGCACATCAAAGAAGCAGGGCCAAACCAGAGAGCAGAGAGTCCAGATACCCCGATCTCTGCCAAGTGAGCTCCCTGTACAGGGACCTCTCTCAACTTCCTGAAGAACTCTCCAGACACCAGAGAGAGACAGTACCAGTCTGATCTGCAGAATCCAAAAACAAACAGGGAAGGTTTCAGATAAGCCAATGGCCAGGGGTAGGCGAAAGAACACTTCCAACATAAATCAGGACATCATGACTTTACCAGCAAACCTCAAAATTGATGTATACTCCAATTCATCAGAAGCACAGGAAAATGACTTTAAAGCCATGCTTACCCAATTATTTGAGGCTCATAAGGAGGAAATGAACAAATCTTTCAAAGAGTTGGCCAGTCAATTGGAGGTAAAGAAAGAAGAAATAGACAAAATCCTTAAAGAAACAAAGGCAAACATAGCCAAACAAATAGAGGCACAAGTAGAGATAAAATTAGTGGCATATAAAAAGGAAATGAACAAAGAAATAGAGACCATCGTAGAGAGACAGGAATCCAAATTCAAACACATAAAAGAAATGGTGCAAGGCATGAAAACAGAATTAGAATTAATAAAGAAAACACAAACTGAGAAAACCCTTGAGCTGGAGAACTTGGAGAAAAGATCAGGAACCACAAAAGTAAGCATCACCAACAGAATACAAAAGATGGAAGAGAGAATCTCTGGAGCTGAAGACACACTTGCAGAAACTGATACTTGTCTCAAAGAAAAAGTAAAATCAGAAAAGTTCCAATCACAAAATATCCAAGAAATCAAGGATGCTATGAAAAAACAAAATATAAGAATAATAGGAATTGATGAAAAAGAAGACTCCAGGCTCCAAGGTCCAGAAAATATTTTCAAGAAAATCATAAAAGAAAATTTTCCCAACTTAAAGAAAGAGATGTCGATAAATATACAAGAGGCCTACAGAACTCCAAATAGACTAGACCAGAAAAGAAACACATCACGTCACATCATAGTCAAAACACTAAATCTACAGAACAAAGAAAAGATATTAAAAGCAGCAAGTGAAAAAGGCCAAGTAACATATGAAGGTAGACCTATCAGAATCACACCGGACTTCTCATCAGAAACTATGAAAGCCAGAAGGGCCTGCGCAAGTATCATGGAGTCTCTAAGAGATCACACATGTCAACCCAGACTATTATACCCTGCAAAGCTTTCAATCAACAAAGACGGAGAAAACAAAATATTCCGTGACAAAACTAAATTACGCAATATCTACACAGCAAACCAACCCTACAGAAGATACTAGAAGAAAAACTCCAATCCAACGAAAACAACTTCACACAAGAAAACAGGGCATACAGATAATATCCCAACAAAAATGAAAAGAAAACAAACAATGAAACAGGGTAAGATCACCAACTCCATTACAAAAGGAACTAACATGCATTGGTCACTATTATCTATCAATATCAATGGACTCAACTCACCAATAAAAAGACACAGGCTAACATAACAGAATGGTTGCGGAAACAGGATCCATCATTCTGTTGCATCCAAGAAACGCACCTATGCAACAAAGATAAACACTACCTCAGAGTAAAGGGCTGGAAAAATGTTTTTCAAGCAAATGGTTCCAGAAAACAAGCTGGAGTAGCCATCCTAATATCTAATAAAATAGACTTTCATCCAAAGTTAATAAAAAAAGCTAAGGATGGCCACTATATTCTCATCAAAGGAAAAATCCACCAAGAGGACATCACAATTTTGACTATCGATGCCCCAAATACAAGAGCACCTACATTCGTAAATGAAACATTATTAAAGCTTAAATCATACATTGATCCTAATAGCTTAGAAGTGGGAGACTTCAACACCCCACTCTCATAAAGGGACAGATCAACTAGACAGACACCAAATAGGGAAATAAAAGCAATCACAGAATCTCTAAATCAAATGGACCTAATAGACATCTACAGATCTTTTCACCCAAACTCAAAAGAGTACACCTTCTTTTCAGCACCTCATGGAACCTTCTCCAAAATAGACCATATAGTGAGTCACAAAGCAAGCCTCAACAGATACAAAAGGATTGAAACAATCCTTTGTATACTATCTGACCACTATGGACTAAAGCTGGACATCAACAACAACAGAAACAACAAAAAGCCGACATGCACATGGAAACTGAACAACTTACTACTCAATGACAGCTGGGTTAAGGAAGAAATAAAGAAAGAAATTAAAGACTTCCTAGAATTCAATGAAAATGAAGGTACAACATACCTAAATTTATGGAACATATTGAAAGCAGTGCTCAGAGGAAAATTTATAGCACTAGGTGCCTGCAAGAAGAAATTCGTAACATCACATACAAACAACTTAATGGCCCAACTGAAAACCCTAGAAAAAAAAGAAGCAGATACACCCAAGAGGTGCAGACGGCTGGAAATAATCAAACTCAGGGCTGAAATCAATCAATTAGAAACAAATAAAACTATTCAAAGAATCAATGAAATAAAATTGATTTTTATTTAAATGGTTCTTTGAAAAAAATCAACAAGATAGACAAATGCTTAGCCAAACTAACTAAAAAGCAGAGAGAAGCTATCCAAATCAGCAAAAATCAGAAATGAAAATGGGGACATAACTACAGACACTGAGGAAATCCAAACAATTATTAGGTCATACTACAAAAGCCTATATGTCACAAAATTTGAAAATCTAAATGAAATGGATAATTTTCTTGACAGATTCCATCTACCAAAATTAAGTCAAGATCAGGTAGAAAGACTGAATATATCTCCCAAGGAAATTGAAGCAGTCATTCACAGTCTCCCCTCCAATAAAAGCCCTGAGCCAGATGGCTTCAGCACAGAATTCTACAAGACCTTCAAAGAAGTGCTCACACCAATTCTCCTCAAACTATTCCACAAAATAGAAACAGAAGGAACACTACCAAACTCATTTTATGAAACCACAGTCACTTTGATACCTAAACCACACAAAGATCCAACAAAAAAAGAGAACTTCAAACCTATCTCTCTTATGAAAATTGATGCAAAAATACTCAATAAAATACTTGCAAACCGAATCCAAGAACACATCAAAGATATCATCCACCACGACCAAGTAGGCTTCATCCCAGGCATGCAAGGGTGGTTCAATACACAGAAATCATCAATGTAATCCACCACATAAACAAACTGAAGGAGAAAAACCACATGATCATCTCCTTAGATGCTGAAAAAGCATTTGACAAAGTCCAACACCCATTCATGTTTAAAGTCTTGGAGAGATCAGGGATACAAGGTACATACCTAAAGATAGTGAAGGCAATATACAGCAAGCCTATAGCCAACATCAAACTCAATGGAGAGAAACTTAAATCAATCCCACTGAAATCAGGGACAAGACAAGGCTACCCATTGTCTCCATATCTCTTCAACATAGTACTTGAAGTCCTAGCCAGAGCAATAAGACAACTAAAGGAGATCAAGGGGATACAAATCTGAAAGGAAGAGGTCAAAGTGTCACTATTTGCAGATAGTATACATGAGCGACCCCAAAAATTCAAGCAGAGAACTCCTTCAGCTGATTAACACCTTCAGCAAAGTGGCAGGATACAAAGTCAACTCAAAAAAATCAGAAGCCCTCCTCTATACCAAAGACAAAAAGGCTTAGAAAGAAATTGGGGAAATAACACCCTTCACAATAGCCACTAATAACATGAAGTACCTTGGTGTGACTCTAACCAAGTGAGTGAAAGACCTGTTTGAGAAAAACTTCAAATCTCTGAAGAAAGAAATTGAAGAAGATATCAGAAGATGGAAAGATCTCCCGTGCTCATGGATTGGTAGGATTAACATTGTGAAAGTGGCCATCCTGCCAAAAGCAATCTACAGATTCAATGCAATCCCCATCAAAATACCAACTCAATTCTTTACAGACCTTGAAAAAAAGATTTTCAACTTCATATGGAGAAACAAAAAACCCAGAATCTCCAAAATGATCCTGTACAACAACAGATCATCTGGAGGTATCTCCATTCCCGATCTCAAGCTGTACTACAGGACAACAGTAGTAAAAACTGCATGGTATTGGCATAGAAACAGAAAGGAAGATCAATGGAACCGAATAGAAAACCCAGAAATAAACCCACACACCTATGAATACTCGATATTTGACAAAGAAGCCAAATCCATTCAATGGATAAAAGACAGCATCTTCAACAAATGGTGCTGGACCAACTGGATGTTTACATGCAAAAAAATGAAAATAGATCCATATTTATCACCCTGCACAAAACTCAAGGACCTCAACATAAAACCAGATACTCTAAATCAGTTGGAAAAAAAAGTGGGGAACACCCTAGAACTCATTGGCACAGGAGACAACTTCCTGAACAGAACACCAACAGCACAGGCTCTAAGAGCAACAATCAATAAATGGGACCTCATGAAACTGAAAAGCTTCTGTAAAGCAAAAGACTGTCATCAAAACAAAACCACTGCCTACAGATTGGGAAAGAATCTTCACCAACCCTTTATCTGACAGAGGGCTAATATCCAGTATATATAAAGAACTAAAGAAGCAGAAAAGCAACAAACCAAGTAATCCAATTAAAAAATGGGGAACGGAGCTAAACAGAGAATTCTCGATAGAGGAACATCGAATGGCAGAGAAACACTTAAAGAAATGCTCAACCTCATTAGCCATTAGGGAAATGCAAATCAAAACAACCCTGAGATTTCACCTTACACCCATCAGAGTGGCCAAGATCAAAAATTCAAGTGACAACACATGCTGGAGAAGTTGTAGAGAACGGGGAACCCTCCTCCATTGCTGGTGGGAATGTAAACTGGTACAACAACTTTGGAAGTCAATCTGGCGCTTTCTCTGACAATTAGGAGTAGTGCTACCTCAAGACCCAGTTATACCACTGCTAGGTATATACCCAAAATTTGCTCAAGTACACAACAAGGACATTTGTTCAGCTTTATTTGTAATAGCCAGAACCTGGAAACAACCCAGATGTCCCTCAACGGAGGAATGGATACAGAAATTGTGGTATTTTTACACAATGGAATAGTACTCAGCAATCAAAAAGGAGGAAATCATGAAATTTGCAGGCAAATGATGGGATCTAGAAAAGATCATTCTGAGTGAAGTATCCCAGAAGGAGAAAGACAAACATGGTATATACTCTCTTATATAGACCTACAAGATATGATAAACATAATGAAATCTACACACCTAAAGAAGATAATCAAGAAAGCGGACACGGTCGAAGATGATCAATCCTCATTTAGAAAGACAAATGGGATGTGCATTGAACTTATGACAGGAGTCTACCACAGAAGGCATCTGAAAGACTCTACCTAGCAGTGTTTCAAAGCAGATACTAAGACTCATAACCAAACCCTCAGCAGAGTGCAGGGAATCATATGAAAGAAGGGGAGTTAATATGATATGGAAAGGACAGGAGCTCTACAAGGACCAAATATATCTGGGCACAGGGTCTTTTCTGAGACTGACACTCAACCAAGGACCATCTATGGATATAACCAAGAACTTCTGCTCGGATGTGGCCCGTGGCAGCTCAGTAACCAAGTAGTTTTCCAAAGTAAGGGGACTATTTCTAACAGGATCTCAAGGGCAGGCTCTTTGACCTCCTAAACCCCCCCCCCCAGGGGAGGAGCAGTCCTGTTAGGCCACAGAGGAGAACTTTGCAGCCAGCCCTGAAGATACCTGATAAAACAGGGTCAAATGAAAGGGGAGGATTGGTCCTCCCCTATTAGTGGACTTGGAAAGGGGCAGGGAGGAGACCAGGGAGGGAGTGTGGGGTTGGGGAGGCAATGAGGGAGCGGGATACAGCTGGGACACAGAGTTAACAAAATGTAACTAATAAGAAAAATAAAATTTAAAAAAAAAGCATCAAAAAAATAAATAAATAAAGTGAAAAACCCAAATGAATATGAAAAAAAAAAAAAAAGATGACCACGTGGTATAAAGCAACCTGTTTTTAAAATGTCTTAATTCTAATGAAGTAACTATTTACTATTTTGTCTTCTTTTATTTTTTAATTAAATTTTAATTTTTTTAATATTAGTTACATTTTATTAACTTTGTATTCCATCTGTATCCTGCTCCCTCATTCCCTCCCAATCCCACTCTCCCTCCTTCATCTTCTTCCTACCCCTTTCCAAGTCCACAGAGAGGAGAGGACCTCCTCCCCTTTCATCTGACCCTAGCTTTTCAGGTATCTTCAGGCCTGGCTGCAAAATCTTCCTCTGTGGCCTGGCAAGACTGCTCTTCCCTTGAGGGGTGGGGACTTCAAAGAGCCAGCCATTGAGTTCATGTCAGAAATAGTCCCTGTTCCTCTTACTAGGGAACCCTCTTGGACACTGAGCTGCCATGGGCTACATCTAAGCAGGGGTTCTAGGTTATCTCCATGCATGGTCCTTGGTTGGGGTATCAGTCTCAGAAAAGACCCCTGTGCCCAGATATTTTGATTCTGTTGCTCTCCTTGTGGAATGCCTGACCTCTCCAGGTCTTACTATTTCCCCCTTCTTTCATAAGATTCCCTGCACTCTGCCCAAAGTTTGGTTATGAGTCTCAGCATCTGCTTTGATACACTGCTGGGTAGAGTCTTTCAAAGGCCCTCTGTGATAGGCTCCTGTCCTGTTTTCTGTTTTCTCCCTCTTCCGATGTCCATCCCATTTGTCTTTCTGAGTGAGAATTGATCATCTTACCCAGGGTCCTCCTTCTTGCTTAGCTTCTTTAGGTGCACAGATTTTAGTATGTTTATCATATATTATATGTCTAATATCCACTTATAAGTGAGTATATACCCCGAAGTAACTTTTAAACTATTCCTTTAGTTAAATGACAGTGACTGCTCCCAGCAGTGTTACCTGTGTTTCATGGTAAATAATTGGAGAGAAAGAAATCTGTAAAGCTTACATAAGGCCTAACACAGAAACTTAAGTTGTAAGGACCTAAGAAAGCATTTTAGGGACCAGGGAAGTGTTTTAAGGTTAGCAAATACAAGTGAAAGCCTGGATGGTTATAAGATGGTGATTTAAGGTATACAAGGAAATTAGAAATGCTTTAGATTTCTTCCTGTCGCTATGCTACATTTGTATTGACTATTCAGAGCTTTGAGAGACAGAGAGACATAGACTAAGAGAAACCCAGAGACAGAGAGAGAGAAAAAGAGAGCTGGGGTGGTTGGTGGGTCCTAGGATGTTTTCAGGACCCTGAGGCAGGAATGAGGACATTGTGTTCTTTTGAGTGCTTCTCTCTCTCTCTCTCTCTCTCTCTCTCTCTTTCCCTCTCTCTCTCTCTCTCTCGCTCAGTTTGTCTCTTGTTCTTTATTTCTGTCTCTTTCTCTTTCTGCCCTCATGTTTCACTCAGACTCTAGCTCCTTTCCCTCCACCAGATATGTTGTGTGGCCTATCATTACTCAGACCAAGAGACAGGAAATGGGAGCCAGCATGGAGCTACATTTGAAACTGTAGAAAGAAAGATTCCTAGTTCTAGACCAGCCTGGGCTACAGAGCAAGATCTTATCTCAACAACAATAACAACAAAAGAAATGTAAAAAGATAAAGGACTGGCCAGAGAGGTGTTGCTTTTTTTTTTTTTTAAACACAAAAGTTCTGACTGAAAAGCATTCGCATAATTTTAAATTTCTGCTAAAGCAATCGTACCTGGAGCAAGAATAGTATGGTTCAGTGTGGTGATCTAAACGAAAATGCTCCTCATAGGCTCAGGCATTTGAACATTTTGTATCTTTGGAGGGAGTGTGTAGGGGGGGTGTGCTGGAGATGGTACAGAAAACATCTAGAAACCAAGTTCTCAGAACAAAGGAGATTTATCACTCAGGAAGGACAATGAGCAGGGAAGCAGGAGTGCGGAAAGGTGGAGGGGTGGGGGCTGCCTGTGGGCTGGACAAAGGCAGTGTGCAGCAGGTATCTCTGCAGGAGTGCCCTTCAAGGAGAGGGGAAGTCTGTGCTAGGATGAGTGGGTAAGTCCTGATTGGACAGGTTAGCGCAGTGTAGCCAGATAATGAATTTTGATAGCTGGGCCTTGGTGTTTAATCTCAGGAAGTGGTAAGTGGACGAAGAAGGAAATAGATCTTGGTGGGTAGCTTTAGGAATGTAATTTAACTCTTTAGCAAGAGAGAAGGAAGGGGAAATGGCAACACCCCCCGTAACATGTTTGCCAGGCGTGGTGCTGTTACAGAGCCCCTCGGTCTCCAGTTGACAGTGTTGTTTGGGAGGCCCAGGAAAGATGGCCTTGCTGGAGGAAGTATGTCACTGGGGTTTCAAAGCCTCACACCATTTCAAGTTTGCAAACTCTGCTTTGCTTGTAGTTTAAGATGTGTGCTCCCAACTTGCAGTTCCAGCCAATAAACCTGCTTCCTCCACCCTGTCTCATGGACACTAACCCTCTGAAACCATAAGCTTATATAAATTCTTTCTTCTTTAAATTGCCTTGGTTGTGGTGTTTGATCACAATGGTAGAAAAGTAACAAATGCGTTGAGGCATAAAGATAAGAGCACTAAGAGTAAGCATGTCTGAGATTGGGGCTGTAGCTCAGTTGGTACAGGGCTTGCCTACCATGCACAAAACACTGACCTAGTGTTTCATAAGCCAGCTGTGAAGGTGCACATCTATAACCCTGGGTTTTAGGAAGGAAAAGTAAGAGGATCAGAAATTCAAGGTCATCTTTGGCCATATACTGAGTCTAAGACCAGTTTGCCATGCATGAATCTTGTGTCAGAACAAACAAACAAACAAATGAAAGGATATTAACCTAATTTAGGCTTAATGGAGGGAGGGGAAACAGTGGTTGGGATATATTGTATGAGAGAAAAATCTATTTTCAACCTAATATATGTATGTATATATGTATATACACACATAAAAATTATATGTGAATGTTTGTGATTATAAATACATGTAAACAGAAACAAATAGAATTATAAAAAATAAAGTGTCTGAATAACAAAAAAAGAAAAACAAACACAAGAGAATACATTGACCTAAATTAGGCTGATATAAATTAATCTTCTTCTTTCTCAATCAAATGGGAAAGGATTACAACCAGCAAGGGATTGTGAGTATTTGTAGTGATCTCTGGAGTTTTTGAGACACTTGCAAAGGATACCTGTAGCCGTACTTTCACATAGCAGCAAACACATAACTATATAGTAGAAAGCTTTGTCAGTCAGACTTGTTAGCTAACACCCTTACAGGATGAGAAATCACAAGTAATGGAAAAAGATCTAAACATTAGAGCTGGGATATGGCTCAATGGTAGAGCACTTCCCTAACTTATATAGATCCCTGTGTTTTATCGCAGCACAGAGAGAGGGGGTGAGAATATCCAAGTGCTGGTACTAACGGCTGTTTCTTAACACCTGCTTTGTTTTGTAGAACTTGAAATGATATTTACTTGAAAATTCACGAGCATCTAAGGAAATGAAATGAGCTGGTTGAATATAAAGTATTATCACCATAAAATTCATACAGTGATAATTTATGCTAAGCTGCAAAAATGAAAGGTTCACCTGCATATCTATAAATTACTGCTATAAAATCCATACTTACTTGAAGAAGTCAATTAAGAGACAAGAAATGAAGAGTCTAGAAATCTCACAAAATATGAGTAAATGTGAAAGTATGCTAAAGCTTCATGGATGCTTCTAAATTACCAATGAGATGTTAGCTAAAAGCATATATACTGTTTTGCTCAGAAAGAGGTTATGGATACCTGGCCAGTTAGTCCAGTTGTCTATAGTGTGGCGCTAATAAAAAGAGGGGATGCAACCAGTAGAACTGTATCTATCTGTCTACAGTATTCATTACACAGCTCTGAGACAGACTAGAACTATTCCGGTTGGTCCACTGAATAATGTATTCTTAGGCACCAATTTAATACAAGTCAATGGTCCTAATCCTCGGAATCTATTAAAAAGTCCAGCCATTGGGCCTTTTACCCAAGCACCCAAGAGGCAGAAACAAGCAGATTCCCTATAAATTCAAGGCCAGCCTGGTGTATATAGTGAATTATAGATCTATGTGAGACTCTGTCTCAAAAGAGAGAGAAGGAAAGAAAGAAGAAAGGAAAATAGAAAGGAAGGAAGAAAGGAAGGAAGGAAGGAAGGAAGGAAGGAAGGAAGGAAGGAAAGAAGGAAGGAAGGAAGGAAGTCCAAGGCCATGTTTTCTAAAGGAGAAAAAATGATGTTGCAATGTTGATGGGACAGCAGATTATGAAGTCTATTTTGAAGAAACTAAAATTTGCTCTTGAAATAAAAGTATGTTTGAATATGGTGGCACTTGCCTGTAATTCCACACTAAGTAGTAGAAGCAGGAGGATCATGAGTTCAAGGTCAGCCTGAGCTTCCTATTGAGACCCTGTCTCATAAAAGAAAATGTGTGTGTGTGTGTGTGTGTGTGTGTTACTGACGTGACAGTCTCCATCTATATTCACTTGAGTCACAAGAAGTCAGCAGAACTGAAAGACTTCTGTTAGCAAATGGTGTCCCCTTGATGTTTCATTGGCTTCACACAGTTAATGTAAGTCACTCAAACCTCATAGATGTCTGGATCCCATCAGAGCAGGTAGTGTCTGTAAAAAGCTTGAGTGAGGGCTGGAGAGATGACTCGGTGGTCAAGAGTATTCAATTCTCTTCCAGAGGATCTGGATCCAACTCCCACCATTCATATAGTGGCCGACAGTGGTCTAACTCCAGCCTTAGGAGATCTAATACCCTCTTCTTGCCTTCTCGGTTACCAGGCACAAACGTGGTATACAGACGTATAAAAGTAAAAAAAAAAAAGTAAAAAGCTTGAATTAATATAAGAGGACTGTTGGATCAGGAAAATAATTGGATTTCAGAACTAGAGGGAGCTATTTTTGTTACTTTTCCTGTAGTTATGAAAGGAGTGAAAACCCTGTCGGAATCCCCAGTAATTGTTGGCACTGATCGCAAACCAAGCCACCCAAGGAGAGACAAGACTAAGTTTGTTTATATAGTAACTGTCTTTTTAGGAGGTGGAGAGGGTGGGAACGATTAAGGTAAAGGGTAGGAGTAAAAATGTTTATAAAGGATCATAAATAAAATGAGTTCTTAAGTAACTCCCTCTGAATGAATCTGACTAATCCTGCTGGTGCTTTCTTCCAAGCAAACTTTGTCAAACCAGGAAATGTGTCAGCAAGACCTTAAGGTAGTCAGGACAATGGGTGGTGTGTAAATAATTATCAACCTTCTCCTGTAAGTCAGTAGGAGATTGCTCAAACTTTCTTAGAATTAAAAGCTTGCTTGCCATATCTCAGAGGCTTTCCCCACTCTGTCATCTTCTTTCACCTTGAATTCTTCCATCCAAATAGTAGTGTATACAACTTAAGACATGGAAGTGTTAAAGAAGTAAGCTTAGTAAGAAAGTGGAGTGGTTCAGGGAGAGACTTGGCCTCAAAGGAATAGACAGAGAGATATAGAAAAGGACACTTGAAACTTGGGAAAGGGGGAAGGAACAAAAACATTGAAAAAAAATGGAGAAATCCAAGAAGCACAATCTTTAATAGAGACAATATAGAAAAACAAAACAGCAAAAACATAAGAAAAATTTGTTGGTATTAAATTTTGTTTAATTACTCAGTGTCATATAGTGGAAAAACTAAACATTTCAGCCTTAAAAAAATCAAAATAGACACAAACCAAAACGCTACGGAATTTTGGGATAAAGAAGGTGAACCCAAACTGGGCATGGTGGTACACACCTTTGATCCCAGCACTCAGGGAGGCAGAGGAAGGAGGATCACTGTGAGTTCAAGGCCAGCCTGGTTTACAAGCTGTGTCCAGGACAGCCAAGGCTACATAGGAAAACACAGTCTCAATAAAAAATAAAAATAAAAAATAAAAAATAAAAACACAAAAAAGAAGAAGGAGGAGGGTGTTGGAGAGAAGAAGAAAAAGAAGAGAATTCAACAGTTTCCAGAGCAAATGTAGAATAACTTATTAAAAGTTATTAAAAGAATAAAAGTCTGCTCTCAAGAGCACTGAATTCAGGGAACCATATGTATGTACAACTACAGTTCATCCAGTTTCTCAAGTATAAACCTGGAGCAACTTTTTCAGATTGCTCAAGTACTAAAAACTGAAAGAAAGCTAAAGAAACCTTTGATAGGATTGCTGTAATGACACGACATAAAACTGAAGCAAACAGTGGTCTTGTTAAACCATTTATTTTACAGAGCACAGTGAAGCAAATTCACACTGATGATGAGAATGAAGGCCCCAAAAAGAGTTAACTCAGAAGACTCCCAGGATGCTGGCTCTATATGTGCATGCGTGTGTGTGTGTGTGTGTGTGTGTGTGTGTGTGTGTGTGTATGTGTGTGTGTGCGCGCGCGCGCGTGTGGGTGCATGTTTATGTGTGCATGTGTGTGGGTAATTGAGGGATTAGTATATGATACTTTTGAGATTTTGAAATATAATGTTAATGTTAACTAATTTATTAATAATCATGTTTTAATATTAGTAATTTATTAGGCACACTAAAATGTTTATAAGGAATGGTAGTTCTAAAATACAAAACAAATGAAAGAAGTAATTTTATTCGAAGGTAAAAGTTGAGTCTAACAAAAAAGCTATGTAATCTTTATAAAATGAAAGTGTAAGTAGTTAATTTAAACCCAAAACCTTGAATGAGTTAAGGCAGGATGGTGGGAGGTACAGCATAAGCATGGGATCTAAGAATACAAAACTAACATTAAAGGCTGAAGGAGTTTTCTGCAGTGGTTTAAACAGGTGACAGCTTTTCTTACTATAGGATCTATTTGATGGTGTAGGAAAGACAGAGCATGTGCTTAGCATACAAAGTCCTGTATTTTATCTTCTCTCTGTGTATGTGTGTGTGTGTGTCCACCCCCTCCCTCACACACACACTTTGGACAATCCACCTTTGTGCACTCTTTCAGAAAGACCTTATTAGACTTTGAAATGTTAACTTCATACATCTTTCTACTCAAAAGGTGGAAAAATCTGATACCACCAGAAATGTAATGCCAAAGGAGGATGTGGACACAGGAGCTGCTTTTTCAGGGTCAGTGAAGGTTTCATTTGCAGACACGTTTACAAATTTGGGTCATTAGTGGACAAGAAAGACTCTGACCCTGAAGATCATGTCTTTAGGCCCATTCAGCCAGTTGTCTACATAGACATTCCCAGCTAAATGGCAATTATCTTATTTTTCTGTTATTATCTGCCAATTGATAATATCATTGTCAATTATTCACCCAAACTAGAAATATGGAGTCACCTTTGAATGTTTTTTTTTTTTTAACTAATTCCCAACCTTTTCTGGGTTTTACTGATATTTGCCATTATTCATTTCCACTTGCCTAGTCAGTCTTTTAAAATTAAAATTCTGAATCATATTATAGACAGGAATGACATTTGTCCCTGACCCTAGAGATGAAGCAAGAAGACTGTAGTTCAAGATCACATAACAAGTTTGAGGCCAACATCAACTTAAGAGACTTTGTATCACAAACAAAAAGTACAATAAAAACCCCATTAATACTCTTTCTATACTTTGTTTCTCTCAGTTTTATCCTTCACTTGATCACTGAAGAGATCTTATTACATTTATCTCTCTATGAATCAGTATTTCAAGTACTTTGTACATATGAGTATATACATAACTGACTTTAGAAAATGGAAATGTTAGTGATGCTAATGTAAATGTGAAAGGATTAAAAGGCGGGTGGAGAGATGGTTCAGTGGTTAAGAGCATTTGGTGCTCTTCCAGAGGACTTGGGTTTGATTCCTGGTTCACCTACTTAGCAGATCACAATGTTCTTAAACTCTAGTTCAAGGAAATCTGATGCACTTCTCTGAACTTTGCAGTCACCAGGGATATACATGGTACACATACATGCATATAAGCAGGAAAAACATCTATACACATAAAATGAAAAGATTAAAATACTAAAAAGAACTCTAAGTAATTTGGGACTAATTAAATTGGGAAATAAATGATTGCATTTATCCACCCAATTCAAGTAGTAATTTATTAGTACTCATTACCGTTCATCAGGGTTGCTAGGTGCATTGTTAGGTGTCTAAAGCAAGAGTGTATGGTTTCATATAGCTTACATACCAGAGACAGACAGTTTCTAAATGGAAAATGAATGCTTCTAACTACTTTACAGAGTACACCAAAGATATTTGTGTAGGTAGTTTTCTTTAGAGAGAACATGTAGTCTTAAAAGGTTGATGACAGACAAATTAAGCAGCAGAGAACTGAAAGTTATGAGAATCATGTGGATACCTAAAAGAAATGTGTATCAATACAAAACAAAATGCAGCTAAGAATGTAGATCAGCCTAACATTCATGTGGTCCTAGGTTGGATCCACAGAATCACATAAACCCAACATGTCTGCATATGTCTCTAATCCCACAAATTGGAGGTGAAGATGGGAACACTGAGCCTTGACCACGTTAATCATTCAAAGCCAACTTCAGATTGTTGAGATCCTTGTTGGGTATGGATGAAGAGAGGGAGAAAGGAATAAAAGAAGAAAGAAGGAAGGAAGGAATGAGGGAAGCAAGGAAGGAATGAAAAAGAGGAGGAAGAGAGAAAATGAGACAGCAAGGAAAAGAGAAATAAGAGAAAGGGAGAGGGAGAAAGAAAAGAAGAAAAAAGGAAAATAAAGAAGGAAAAAGAGAGGAGAAAGCAATCAAGGAAGAGATTGAGAAATAGAGAGGGAAGAGTGGGAGAAAAGAAAGAAGGGAGAAAGCAAGCATCCTGAAATAGAAGTCATATTAAAGGACATCAGGACTGAGTTGGTATCCTGGAGCAGTTCCAGAGTTTTGCAGCCCAGAACATGGAAATGAACAGAGACACATGGGCAGTAGCAGAAGCAGGGACAATTTGTTAAAAGAATGTACATCACTTCTGGGCTGGGTGACATCGCAGTCAGTAAAGTGTTGTGGTACAGCAGTGAAGACCTGAGTGTGATCTCCAGATACCATGTGAGAAGGCAGATCAGGGTGGTGCACACTGACAATCCCAGTGCTGGGGAAGTGGGCACATGCAGATCACAGGTGTGTGCTTGCCAGTTGCTTTAGCCTAACTGGTGAGTTTCAGGTCAGATGAGAGACCATGTCTTGAAAAACAAGGTGGACAATTCCCATGGAATGATACTTGAGATTGACCTCCGGCCTCCACACATGTGCACATGTAACCGTGTCCAATGCGCAGACATGTACCACCACACATGAGCACACACACACATTCACACAGACTTGCACAAACCAAAAGAAAGGAAAAGGAGTACACTTCTGGAGGTAGGTGGGGCAGAGCAGGCTGGAGTAGAGAGTTTAACAGCTCAGTTGGCCCCACCGTACAAAGGACTGGGGCTTTCTTGTCATATTGTATAAGCTTTGAGGGCCCTTTGTAGAATACGGGTGTATCATTTACTTTGCTAATAGCTCTGAGAAAATGTCTGACAACATACAGCTTAAGGGAGGAAGGGGCTATTTTGGCTCACGGTTCACAGGGCTACAGAGTGGGCAGTGGAGAAAGCTTAGGGATGGGAGACAGAGGTATTTGGTTACATTTGCATCTGACGTCAAGAAGCAGACCCTGAACAAGAAGTGGAGCTGGGCTATAAGCCTCAAGGCTCGCCCTCCAGTGGAACTCTCCCTCCTAAAGGTTCCACAACCCACCCAACAGTGTCACCAGCTGAGGACCATGTGTCCAACTGAGCCTCCAAGGACCACTTCACATCCAGACTACAACAAGGGACTTTCTCGGGAATGCTCTGCCTGTTATTTTTTTTTTTTTTTTTTTTTTTTTGCATACAGTTCCACGCATGGTGTATCATTAGCATCTTAAATCTCCAACCAAGGTGTGTGCTCTAGTATTGTAATAGATTGTGGGTCAGCTGCACCATGCTCCTTAGTCTTCAGCTTCTGTTCTGTAGCCTTTGTGTGAGTGTAGTGGGCCTCACTCTCCACCCTACCTCCCCGCCTCAGAAATGCTTGCAGGGGTTTGAGTGTCTGCAAGGAGCCCAGTTAGAATGAGTGAGCAAGACAAAGCTAGCTACCGCCATGAGCAAGTAGAGGGAGCTATATGTGCTGAGTCACCCAGAGCATCACAGGACTCGTGGATGAATGGATTCTTCCTAAAAGTCACGGAAATTCTCCAGACTCTGGATAGAGGCATGACAGAGGCTAACCATGCATGTTGGATCCGTTTACCATTTTGATCCTTGTAAATCATAACCTGTTGTCGCCTTCATCCGGTCGTTCTAAGGTCGTTTTGTTTTGTTCTGTTTTGTGTTTGTCTCAGGCTGCCCTGAGATTCTGGATCCTATTGCCTCCATCTCCCGAGGGCTGGGATTACAGGTATGCACAGCATGCTCTCACCATTGTGTTGTGCTTCCGAAAAGATCCTAATGTCTGTGGATGTTACCAGGGGTGTTTGGGAAAAAGGATAGAAGAAGCCTTCAGGCTGGGATGTGGTTCATCCTTTGCCAATGCACAAATATGCCTTGGGTTAAAGGACAATTTTATTTAGTAAACTTTTTGCTGACAGAAAGATTCTACTCCCTTAGCTACCTTAGGACTAACAGTAATACCCAGATGGGCTTATGCAAAACGACCATGCATTTCCTCTTTCCACCCCTGCTGTGGGTTATATTACAAAGCATTCCTGAGATGACTAAGAAGGAAGACTGCTATGCCCAAATTATTAATTTTTCCCCATTGTGGACTGACTTTCTCTTGTGGAGGGAAAGAAAATTGATGGTATTTCCTGATTACATGCTTGCATCTGAGGACACAAAAAGAATGCACTGCTCTGCTTTTAATAACAAGTCCAAAAGGAAAACTCTGGTGGGCCTTTCTGGGATCATATGCTCATGTTGGCTGCATTACTGAAACTATAGGAATGGAAGGAATGGGTGAGTCATCCTGACAGGCCAGGTTCCAACGCCCATCCCAGCCCTGTGGAAAATGTGCTGTGCCCACCTTGACATCGTTTAAGAAAAGGATGTTACTCTTTTTAAAAATTATCTCTTTCATTTTTGGGGGATATAATTACATCATATTCCTCTACCCTTTTTTCCATCCAAACCCTCCCATATTTCTCTCCTTACTTTCTTTCATATTCACCGCCTCTTCTTAGTAATTATTGTTAACTACTCTTCCCCTCTCTCTCTCTATTTGTGTGTGTGTGTCTTTATCTCTCTCTCTCTCTCTCTCTCTCTCTCTCTCTCTCTCTCTCTCTAACCCAGGCTGTCCTGGAACTTGTGATCCTCTTGCTTTGGCTCCCAATTATGGGGATTACATACCCAAATCACAAATAGTGTCTGTTCTACTCTAATTCAGAGTTTATCTCCAGAAGTCGAGTAAAGGCAGTACAGAAATCAGGTGTTTGGGGTTCACAGATGTATGTCTGTATAAACATGGCTCATTTGTTTTAAAGCTCACTGGGCTTTCCTCTTAGATTCTCAAATGAAACCAAAGGAAAAATACAAGGAAAACATGTGACAGAGGGAAGCCAGGATGAGACCTTAGGGAGTTGATGGATAACACCCTTTCTTTCTTTCTTCAATATGTTTGCATAGAGAGACTCAAGAAAACGGAAATACCTTTTAAGCCAGTCAGATCATGTTTGTATGCTCAAAATGCTGCAGAGTTTTTCAATCCCACACCCAAGAAGAGCAAAGTCATCCTCCGGCTGCTCTGCCCTGAAGTGACCTACCCCAGGTGCTCTGCATAGCCCTTCCCCACCCTTACTTTGCCTGGTTCCCTCTGCTTGCACATCTTGCAGTCACATGGCTTTAAGACTCCTCAAAGTTTGATTCTTCTCCTTTGTTTTCCTCACACATGCATACGGTTTGCTCCCCACTCAGGGAAGGAAATAAGCATAGTCTCTGCCTCAACTGAGCTGATTGACAAGAGAGAAGCTGAGCATTTAATGAATAAACAAGTGACATAATTAGGAAGGGTGATGAGAACCACAGCAGAAAATGCCTGTGATCTCAGGGGAAACAAAGGAAGAAGTAATTTCTGAGTAGTAGGTGAGTGCAGTACAAGGAAGTATCACTTAGGAGGGGAGCAGCATGCAAATAGCACAGTCAGAAGTGCAGGTCATGCCAAGACCCTTGATCTAGCCTGCTAGAGATGGAGCAATGAGGAAGTCACCTGAGATCCAGGCAGGCTGATGGTCAGTGCAAGGTTAGTCCTGGCATGTCACTGACAGATGGAAATTCCAGAACAGAAGCTCTGCTGGGGTAAAAACTAGTTAAAATAAAATCAGTCTAGTAGGGTCAGAGCAGAAGCAACAGCGAGGCAGAGTTGGCGGTTGACTGAGAGCCAGTCACTGGTGTCTGATAAGGCCTGTTCTGGGGTAGCTGTCCCCACCATCTTCTGCCCCTGCAGCAAGACGCAAATTTGCAAAGCCTACAGCCAAATCACCTTGAATGGCCTGCTCGGATCTGCTCTCAGACGCTAAGTTGGTTAGTATTCGGATGGGAGACTGAAAATAAATAAGAATGATATTATATTAGGCATAATCCTGATTATTTTCAAATTAGTCTTTGAAACATTTTTATGTTAAACAATCAGATTCATAGAAGATCACAAAATCACATATAGGTCTCTCTGAACCCTCTGTCTTCCCCCTGTAATATGGCCTCTTCTGTAAATACATTACATTATCAAAACCTAGCGGCATTGGTACAATATTGCTATTTCAACTACAGAACTTTTAAGTTTTCCCCAGTTACCTTTAAAAACAGACCACACTAAAACTTTTGATTTAAAAAACTTGAGGAGAGACGCATATTATACAGTATCTCTGTACTTTCTCCTCAATTTTTCCAAAAGCCAAAATTGCTCAAAAAAAATTATTAAAACAAAGACAACAATAATAGAACAAGTCAACTAAAAGCAAAACCATCACTTTCTATTAAAGTAAGTACTCACCAAGGTATTTGAAGTCAAGGCATCAGGGAACACCTAAGATGGTCACAGCACCCCAAAGCATAAAACAAGGGTCTGTATGCTATATCCAGCTAAAACCTAACTGTTCTTTCTTCCTCCTCTCCTTTTTATAATATATTTGCTCTTTCTTAAAAACCTATTAACACATCCAGCGTCAGAGAAAACAACATCCCAAGCATCGATACCCCATGCAACAGGCCCAGAGGATCCGGATTTTGTTAGTTTCTTTTTTGGTGGTGGGGGAAGGGTGCTAGAGATTGGATGCAGGGCTTCACACAAGTTTGGTGCACACTCTTCCATTGAGCTGCCCATCCAGCTCCTCAAGTGACTGTCTTAATCAGCTGCTGTGTCCTAGAGGGCTTGGGCTGTATGTCTGAGTCACTTACTGGCCAAAAAGGGTGGTTACAACCAAGATATCTATAGTCAGGTCAAGCTGCAGCCCTGCCTAAATCCTGAATGTAGTTAAGTTTTGGATGTCTGTAAGGAGAGAGAGCCAGAGATGTTAGGCATGAGGCAAGGATGGTCCTGTAGAGATGTTTCTGACATAACAGAAAGAAAGAAGGGGCAATGGGGAAATGGTTTGTAAATAAGCAGAACATCACCTTTCTTGAGGTTCTGAAACAGGAAAGATGATGTCATAGCTATCGCATCACCTTCCCATTTCCCACAAGTTAGCAGGTCCAGTCAGTCACTGCTGTGTCAGGACCACGCCCTCTGAGCATGTGCTCTGTGCTTGGAAATGACCATTTCATGACTGATTTTTACAAATCTAAATGTGGAAAAAAATGACAATGTCTATGCTAAAAGAAATCTGTTCAACACAACAGATTGTCTTGTATGGTATTGTTTTGTTTGGTATGGTTTGTTTTGAGACAAGATCTCATATATCCCAGGATGCCTCCAAACTCACTATGTAATGAAGAATGACCTGGACCTTCCAATCCTCCTTCCTCTACCTCCTAAGTGGTAGGATTTCAAGCGTGTATCACCACCCCAGGCTGGAGTCTCACTTTGTAACTAAAGTTAGCCTAGTTATACATAGACCAGGTTGGCCTTGAACTTACTCTCATAAATGCTGGGATTACAGGTATAAGCCACCATGTCAAGCTTTGATTACCTCTTAAAGGCCTTACTCCCAACACTTCCATTGGAAATATTTCAGCATGTTTTGATGAGACAGACTTCTTTCAAACCATTAGCACCCATTATACATCAGATAGCCCAAGCCTGTGGCTATTGTCTTTGATGATGATCAAATTCATAAATGTCACACTATGTCCACATCCTCTGATCTTTCCAGACTGCTTGTTCAGTGGCTTCAGCAGATAACTCTTCAAGCTCCCTGGACTCTTCAGTCATTTAGAGGTTCCACTCTCTCTATGCTTTAGCATTCTTTGGTCTTTTGTTCTCTTTTCAAAATAAATATGATGTTCTTTTCCTCAATTATTTTCTTTCTAAAACCTTAGGTCTCCCAACTCCCATTTTCTCTTATTTATTAAAAAAAAAAATCTAAAAGAAACCATCAAGTGTCTCAACTCTTAAGACTTTCTTAGAATTTTCACCACATTTTTCATGCAATTTCTTGATATGCATCACTTGAAGATTTACTTTATTTAGCTTTTATTGTGTGTCTCTGTGTGCATATGCTGGGGGGAGGGGCGTTTTGGGATAGACCAAAAGAAGCATCGAATTGCCAAGAGCTCAAGTAATGAACCTCCTGGTACAAGTGCTGAGAACCAAATTCAGATCTTTTGGAAAAGTCAGCAAGTTCCCCTAGTCACTGAGCCATCACTCCAGCTACTCATACATTCTGTGAGGGACAGCCTCACAGGAGAGAAAGTTGGCACTCCTACAATCCATGGCTACTAAATCAAAAGGTGCTTTCAGCATTTCATGCAATCCCACTGACTTTCATCGAGTGTCTTAAATAGGGTTTCTAATGCTGTGAAGGGACACCAGGGCCATTGCAACTTTTATAAAAGAAAACATTTACTTGGAGCTGGCTTACAGTTCAGAGGCTTAGTCCATTATCATCATGGCAGCAAGCATGGCAGCATGCAGGCAGACATGATGCTGGAGAGGTAGCTGGGAGTTGTACATCTGGGTCCACAGGCAGCAGGAAGAGCCACTTGCCCTGGCTTGAGCATCTCAGACCTCAAAGCATGCCCTAAATGACATACTTCCTCCAACAAAGCCACACCACCTAGTAGTTCCACTACCTATGGACATACGTCAAAAATAGGTGACCATTTTTTTTATAATTAAATTTATTTATTTTTATTAATTACAGTTTATTCACTTTGTATCCCCCCATAAGGTCCCGGTCCCATCCTCCCTCCCCCTTCTTCACCCATGCCCCTCCCGAAGTCCACTGATAGGGGAGGTCCCCCTCTCCTTCCTTCTGATCTTAGTCTATCAAATCTCATCAGGAGTGGCTGCATTGTCATCTTCTGTGGCCTGGTAAGGCTGCTCTCCCCTCAGGAGGAGGTGATCAAAGAGCAGGCCAATCAGGCAGTCCCTCTTCCCATTACTATGTAACCCACTTGGACACTAAGCTGCCATAGACTACATCTGTGCAGGGGTTCTAGGTTATCTCCATGCCTGGTAGTTGGTTGGAGTATGAGTCTCTGGGAAGACTCCTGGGTTCAAATTTTCTGGTTCTGTTGCTCTCCTTGTGGGGTTCCTGTCCTTTCCAGATCTTACTATTTACCACTTCTTACATAAGATTCCCTGCACATTGCCCAACAGTTGGCCATAAGTCTCAGCATCTGCTTTGATAGTCTGCAGGGTAAAGCCTTTCAGAGGCCCTCTGTGGCAGGTTCCTAGCTTGTTTCCTGTTTTCTTCTTCTTCTGATGTCCACCCTCTTTGCCTTTCGGGATGGGGATTGAGCATTTTAGTCAGGGTCCTCTCTTTTGATTAGTTTCTTTAGATGTATAGGTTTTAGTAGGTTTATCCTATGTTATATGTCTATATGAGTGAGTATATACCATGTGTGTCTTTCTGGTTTTGGGACAGCTCACTCAGGATGATCCTTTCCAGGTCCCACCATTTACCTGCAAATTTCATGATTTTCTTATTTTTTATTGCAGAGTAATAATCCATTGTGTACCAATGTACACAATGTACCAATGGTACCAATGTACCACAATTTCTGAACCCATTCTTCATTTGGGGGGCATCTGGGTTGTTTCCAGCTTCTGGCTATTACAAATAAAGCTGCTACAAATGTGATTAAGCAAATGTCCTTATTGTGTACTTGAGTTCCTTTTGGATATATGCCTAGGAGTGGTATGGCTGGATCTTGAGGAAGCGCTATTCCTAGTTGTCTGAGGAAGCACCAGATTGATTTCCAGAGTGGTTGTACCAGTTTACATTCCCACCAGCAGTGGAGAAGGATTCCCCTTTCTCCACAACCTCTCCAGCATGTGTTGTCCCTTGAGTTTTTCATCTTGCCATTCTGATGGGTGTAAGGTGAAATCTCAGGGTTGTTTTGATTTGCATCTTTCTGATGGCTAATGAGGTTGAGCATTTCTTTAAGTGTTTCTCTGCCATTCGATATTCCTCTTCAGAGAGTACTCTGTTTAGCTCTGTTCCCATTTTTTAATTGGATTACTTGGTTTGCTGCTTTTCAGCTTCTTTAGTTCTTTATATATACTGCATATTAGCCCTCTGTCAGATAAAGGGTTGGTGAAGATTCTTTCCCAATCTGTAGGCAGATGTTTTGTTTTGATGATGGTGTCCTTTGCTTTACAGAAGCTTTTCAGTTTCATGAGGTCCCATTTATTGATTGTTGCTCTTAGAGCCTGTGCTGTTGGTGTTCTGTTCAGGAAGTTGTCTCCTGTGCCAATGAGTTCAAGGCTCTTCCCCACTTTTTTTTCTAACAGATTTAATGTATCTGGTTTTATGTTGAGATCTTTGATCCACTTGGACTTCAGTTTTGTGCAGGGTGATAAGTATGGATCTATTTGCATTTTTCTACATGTAGACATCCAGTTAGACCAGCACCATTTGTTGAAGATGCTATTTTTTCTCCATTGTATGGTTTTGGCATCTTTGTCAAAGATCAGGTGTCCATAAGTGTGTGGGTTTATTTCTGGGTCCTCTGTTTGGTTTCATTGATCCACCATTCTGTTTCTATGCCAGTACCATGCAGTTTTTATAAGTGTTGCTCTATAGTACAGCTTAAGATCAGGGATGGAGATACCTCCAGAAGATATTTTATTGTAAAGGATTGTTTTCGCAATTCTGGGTTTCTTGTTATTCCATATGAAGTTGAGAATTTTTCTTTCCAGGTCTGTAAAGAATTGTGTTGGTAATTTGATGGGAATTGCATTGAATCTGTAGATTGATTTTGGTAAAATGGCCATTTTTACTATGTTAATCCTGCCAAACCATGAGCATGGGAGATCTTTCCATCTTCTGAACATTTTTTATTCAAACCACCACACTGAGGAATTTACTCTCTCCCTCTTTTTCAAACTTTTTCTTCTCAAGCTTCTGTCGTTGCCAGTTGTTTTTTTTTTTTCTCTTATTCCCTTCAGATGTCTTCCCTCTAACTTAACAGTGAAAGTAGAAGCCAGCAGAGAAGAGTGGCAATAAGTTCTTCCTATCATCCTAGAACACCCCTCTGATGTTGGGTGTGTTTTGGACTCCACTCCCCTTCCAGCAAATCCACAGCACAATATGCCTGAATAACCATTCAGTTTCTCCGTTTCTTTGTTTTCTGATAACTGTGGAGGAGTACTATTGATTCAATCCAGGGCTTCATACTTGCTTGTATACACTCTCTACTGAGCTATCCATCCATCTCCTCCTCCTGTGCCTCTACTCAATGGGATTCCCACACTTTTGACTCAATATTATCAATTGTTGTTTTTTGTTTTTTTTTTTTCTTTTCCTGGTGTCCACCTCTTCCTCTCTAATTAGTTCTCATTATCACTTAAATCTGTATGTCCAGTTCATAATAAAGTGCCTTTACTCTTATTTTTCACCTTCATTTGTCATTTTCCCTTCTCCATTCTCCAGTTCACCATGAGCTATTATTTAAATGTGCTCCCCACAGACCATGTGTAGGGAATTTCTAAATGCATGTGTTGGGAAGTGGGGCCCAGGAGAGGTGAGGTGACTAAGTAATGAGTCCTTTTGTAGCCATTTCTACCTTACTGAAACAAATGAAGCTAATTAAACTTGGGAAGCTCAATAAAGTAACAAGATTCATGAAACCTCTCAGCAAGTTTATAAAAATCAGTAAGAAAGAGGAGAATGTCCACCTTGCTGAGCAGACTAGGAAACCTCAATAAATTCATCATTTCACTAAACTAGACTTGGGAAGAATCATTACTTGGTCTGCTATCAGTGCCCTATCCAGGATGAGTAGGTTTTGGTTCATGTCTTCCCAATAAGAGTAGCATAACACAAATGAATTATAGTCATGAGTGGATTGGTGCCTGTGATTAAAGGGGTCAGGCTGAGAGTTCAATTTTATGTTCTGTTACAGCCTTCATTTTTCTGTCTTCTACAGAAAGGATGTAGGGAGAAGATCCAAGCTACATGATGACCCCAAGATCCTGGACTTCAGAGGTTCCAGAACCATGCCTGCATTCATGTGTGTTCATTATCAAATATCTTCTCCCAGGTAGTCAGTTGTAGCAGTAAAAATAGGCTAGGACAACATGAAAATTCACAGCTGTTTATTATAATGACTATAGCTTTTATCCCTTCCCTTCATGGCTGTCCACTAACATAATCCTCCCTCCCTATGTCTCTTTTAGTAAAAGACTACATTTAACTGTTGGGAAACCATGCTGCAAAGATCGAAGCTTGACATTACTTGAAAGCTCTGAGCTCAGTGAAATATTGGTGGACTCCCTTTGTCAGCAAGGCTTCCTCTTTGCTACTGGGGGATCCTAGACCCCAAACCCTCTATGTGAGGAATGTCATGTAGCCCCTAGGGAAATTAGAGGTCCAACTCCCTTTCTCCACATAAGAACCCATTCAGAAAGCACCTGGAATTTCTCTAATGCTTCTGATTCTAATGAGGCATCTCAGTAAGTTAGCCCTTTAGCCAATGACTTCGCCCACCCTGTACCTTCCTATCCCCTCCTCAAAGTTATATTACCCTACTCACCCCAAATAAAATCAATCTGCCTTCCGGAAGCTGATCCTGAAATGTCATCATTTCTGTCCATATTCAAAGGGCTTCCAAACTCCCTATCTGTTGCCCCTGATGCATTTGCCCTCGTAGGTCAATACTGCCCGATAAACCCCTGGGGCAGGGAAGGTCACAATTACCTACAGAGGCTGACCTATATCCTTCATTTGACCAACTGTAGTCATTCTCTGGCCTTGATAATTAATGGTTAGTCCTATCGCTTAGGTAATTAAGAGTCTAATCTTGTTCCTACACTGGGCATTTTAATAAAAAATTGATTGATTCAGGAAACTTCATGGGAATATTGAAATCCTAAAAGAGATGAAAGAGCATTAATTTCCCTCTGATGCTAAGAGGCAAAAGAAAAGGGCTGAAAGCTAGACTTGAGAGCTCAGTGGATGCAGTGGATATAGTCTTTATCTTACAATAAGCTGTAAAGCTCCCTGGGATCAAGATGTGAATTACAGGTAAGATTTGGATATGAAACTGCCTGGGCAACCCAAGGAATGTGACTTTGTCAGTTCATGCATCAGAATAACTATAATTCCAACCACACAGTAGGATGAAGGCTGACACCTGATGGGTATTTGTGAGGCTCTGCTGGATAAGGTTGAAGTTGGTCATCTCTGGCAAGCCAATTATTTGAGTTCGGTCTATGATGATAAACTTCCTTTTCTCAGCAGGGAGCAAGTCTCCTCTGATTTGGGTGACCCAGGTCTTGTAAGAAGGTCCTATATATATAGCCCGCAGGCCAATTACAGGCCAATTCCTTCCTCTGAGAAGGACATTGCTCTAGCAAGCATCTAGAAATTCCTAGAAATGCCCCACCCTGCTAAGAATCACAGTCTGAAGACTTTAAGTTAGCCTGGGTATAGTTAGCCTGAGTAAAGAGCCATCTTGACTGGGAGCTGAATTCAGGTACCAGGAAATATCACAGAATGTACACTTGGCAGAGAACAAAGTTAACTCTCCTAGCAACAGCCTACAGGAAATAATACAGAATAAATGCTTCACAGAAAATAGAGACAATCTCCCTGGCAATAATCAATGAGAATTGGTTGGGAATTGGGTGGGAAAATTCTCCCCAATGTTTCAGATATGGTTTAGAAAAATAGCCATTGTGATTGTATGCCTCAGAAAAGGTCACCCCACCCTGCTAAACTTCACCCAATTATGTAATGCCAAGGCTTGTTGCCCCCCTGCTTGCTGCCATGGAAACCCCCTGCTCACAGACTTTCCCTTTAAAAATCTTGTTCACTCAGAGCTCAGGGTCCCACTTCTCTACTGCTGTGTCAGTGAGACTTGGGTCCCGAGTTCGATTGCTCTTGTAATAAAGCTCTCTTGCAATTGCATTGAGTTGTCTCCTGGAGGTCTCTGAGGGTCCTGTGAACCTGGCATTACATTTGGGGGCTTGTCCGGGATGCCTCAGGACCTCTAGGACTCCCAACCTGGAGAGCTTAATCCCATGGGTAAATGTCTTCTATGTTGTCCATCTGCTTTAAATGTTTGTTTGCCTTTATTCTTTGTTTCTTGTCCTGAAAAGCCTCGAGGTGCTTATGGGAGTGGCCAGATGTGGATATGACAGACATGTCAGAGTCTACAGCTTCGGGAGAGGCTTCAAAAAGACGTTTTGGCCCCATTAGTTTCTGCCTCCTTGGAACTCCTGGGATAGGGGAACCGGAGTGAGGATTGGTTTTCATAGACGTTTGGAACTTCTGTAGCAGAGAAGTTCGGGAAAAGCCAGGTTTTCAGTTTTACTTAGTCTCTGTGTGTGATTAATTGTCTTTTTCTTGGTGTTGTGCCCGGAGTTACTGTTTCAGTTCTGTGATTAATTGTTTGGGGTTTCGAGTCTACTTGACAGTGCTTGATTCTATTTCTGTTCCAAACTGTGGCTGTTTTCTCTTCTGTGATTTCAGTTTTGTCCCAGAATAGCCCAGGTACAGGCTATAAGTTGTTGCCTTTAGTTTCGTTTTTGTCTGAGACGGCTGGTTCTTTTTGTATATGTGTGATTTACTATTTGTTGAAATTGCTCTCCTTAGCTTTTTTGCGTTCTCTTGAATTCTGTTGATGAATAGACTGACTGATGATGTGGGACGGAATACTTTCAAACCTCTTGCCTTGGTTCTGACTCATTTTGGAGAGGTTAAAGCTAGAGCTCATGGTCTTTCAGTTGATGTGAGGAAAGGAAAAATGATGACTTTCTGCAGCTCAGAATGGCCCACCTTCAATGTGGGCTGGCCACCAGAAGGAACTTTCCACCTTCCCACCTCCTAGCAGTAGAAGATAGAGTCTTTCAGAAAGCATGCGGCACCCAGACCAGGTGTCATATATTGTAGTTTGGAAGGACCTGGGGATTCATCCACCTCCATGGATTAAACCGTTTCTGATCCCCACTAACAATTCTCCTTCCACAGGTTCTCTAGAACCAGAGGTCACTTCTCTGGTGACTGAAACCAAGAAAAAGGATCCGAAAGATGCCCCTTCAACTCCCTCTGCTCCCCTTTACCCTGTTGTGCAGAATGGAACTCCAGAGGAGGCCATTATTCCACCCCCTCCATACAGGCCTCCTCCCACCTCCCAGCCAGCTCCATCGGCATTGGCCCCTTCACCTCCTCTCACTCCTCAGCCAGCTCCCTCAGCGCCAGACTTTAACCAGGTCAGGACCACCATCTGGCCCGGTGCAGAGGACCCAGAGCCACTGGGCAGCCTCTCCCTCTGGGGAACTAGAGGCAGATTCTACAGTCCTTCCCTTACAGGCCATGGGGTCCCTCCAGATGCTAATGACAATCAATGGACAATTGCCAGCAGCTTTTACAGGTTTTGTTTACCACAGAGGAGTGGGGACATCTTATTTCAGAGGTGCGCAAAAATGTCCCAGACACTACAGGAGTTCCAACTACAGATCAAGCCCGTATTGATGATTACTTTCCCTATAAGAGGCCCAATTAGGATTACAACACGGCCGCAGGTAGGAAACCTAGTCTACCACCAGGATCTGTTGGCAGGTCTCAAGGCAGCTGCAACACAACTCACTAATTTGGCCAAGGTGTATGATGTTAGACAGGGAATGGATGAAAGTCCAGCCGCCTTCCTGGAAAGAATTAATGAAGCTTTTTGCAGATATACACATGTAGATCCAGAAAAGCCTGAACATACAGGTATGGGTGCTTTGGCTTTCATTAACCATTCGGCTCCAGACATAAGAAAGAAATTACAGAAACAGGAAAGAATAGGACAGATGACATTGCAAGATTAGTCCAGGTAGCTGAGAGAGTGTACAATAACAGGGACAGTTCTGAGAAAAGGCAGTTGAAGACAGGAAAGACTTTGAATCGGGATCTGGCAAGGGTCCTATTGGCCAAAAATGTTTTGGACCCCAGAGAAAGGAAATGCCAACTTCAGTGGATAGCCCAGGACAAAGGCCCCGAGGGACGAAGCAGACCACCACTGGATAAAAACCATTGCACATACTGTAAGGAGGAAGGTCATTGGGTCAGAAATTGCCCCCCCCCCCCCAAAAAAAAAAGCGGGACCTAGGTCCCAGACTAAGGTCCTGGCTCTGGAGGACCAGCATTTGTGTTGATGGTAAGTCAGAATGTAGCTAAGTTTATCGGGGCAAATTGGAGATTGAATTGTGCGTATAGGCCCCAAAGTTTAGGACAGGTAGAGAAGATGAACAGAACGTTAAAAAAGACCTTAATGAAATTGACCTTGGAGACTGTCACTGACTGGGTGATACTCCTTTCCTTTTCCCTTTATAGGGTTAGGAATTCCCCTTACCAGCTAGGTTTAACTCTCTTTGAGATTATATATGGGATGCCAGCCTCTATAGTACCCAACCTTAAGACTGATTCTACTGCTGAAGTGGATAAAACAGGTTTTGAGAAACGTTTAAGGCTTCTGTGAAAGCAGGCAGCTCTTAAAGGGGCAACAGCAGCTTCTCAGGTAAAAAAAAAAAAAAAAAAAAAAAAAAAAAAAAGCTGCACGCGCCTATGGTCATAAAAATTGGATTCAACAGGTAGCAAGATGTTCTTCCCTTGAAATTACAACTAAAGGGACTAAAAATGAGTTTTACAGTTTTGTTTGTTTGTTTTGAATATACAAGTTTACTATGTTCTATATATTTTGATGTATGATTATTGATTATTAAATATATTAAGACTTTACATAGTTTCTGTCCTGTCTTAAAAACAAGGTTTATAAAAATAATAAGATTTAAAACTATGTTTATATAAAATATTAAAACTGCACCTCCATATGTTTGTATACAAGAACTTTTCTTGCTGGCAGCCAACATCAAAATAATACACTTGGTATTGATTTTAAAAGTACTGAATTGTTTGCATTGATAAAATTTGGTTTTGACTTTTAAAATTATGGTTATACTTTGTGACTTCATTCCTAAAAAGGGTACCTTAACAGGTTTTAAAAAACAGGTTTTAAAAAAATTATGTTTAAGGCTATGAAATATTTTAAAGTTTATGAGGCATTTTAGACAAGGATCTTGGACATTCTAATGGGGAACTTGGAACAGTTTCTCAATCCTTTGGGGGAGGACAAAAGATATTGATATTTATTTTGTTGATTTTACCAAATAAAACCAAGCTGTACTATTTGAGCCAATTATGAAAATTGCAGTTTTTAATATATTATGCCAGAATTAGAGATTATGACATTCTATTTCATAGGATACAATTTAAAATATATAATTAAAAGAGAGATAAAAAATAATTCAGATATGCCAGACTGTAAGCTTGTCAGAGATCTGATGAATATGGCATTTTAACATGTGTAAGCTTATTATGACAGAGAGTCCCAAAATCCTGGCAGTAGCTCCCCAAGGTCTCCAAAAAGATTTGGGCACAATGTGACTCTGGATTATGGTATGCTAACCATTGGGCAAGACTGTCCCAACTGGTCCACTGCTAGGGCCCAGCCTAAACTGTGGACAAAACTGTGGACACCTGGAGAGTCAATGTTTCACATTGGTAAGAGCAAGGTGAGGCCATTCTCTCATTTCTTTCTCCAAAGAAACAGTCTCTCATCTTCTGTGCCTGGTCACTGGACTGCCCTGCTCATGAGACCACAGGAGCCAGGGACAGCTGCCTAGAGTGATGGACTGACTAGTTGTCACTGTCACTTTGATTGGTACATGAATTGGCACATATTTATCCTTCTCCGGTCTCTGATTACATTGATGGCTAAGTTAAGCTAATGGTAGCCTTGCAGATAAAGCACAGATAATTAGATTCATTGTTAGTTCATTAGTTAATTTATTAGTTACTTAAAATTACCAGGTACTAGGTCTTCTATTTAAAAAAAGGCAAGCACGTTTGCTTTGCCTGCAGGCTTCATGTTAATTATCTATGTCTTATGGTGAATAGCTGGATAAAAAGATAATGGAGTTTATGTAGGGTCTGAGGATATAGGAGTTAAGGTTTTGAGAATCTAGAAAATGTTGTTTGGTCTGGGAAAATGTTTCTGGGTTGATAAATGCAAGAAAGATTGGAGGGTATAAATAGGTGTTTTAAGGTATATGAATGTGAATTGTAGTGATACAGAAAAGTAATTTGAGGCATATTTAATGGGAGATATTTCAGATTACTCTCCTTTCTCTGCTATTGTTGTACTTATGTTGTTATAAGATTTCAGAAGTCCAGAGTTTTGACGTTGACCAATAGAGTTCTGATAAGTTGATGAAACACTGTTTATTATCCAATTACAAGCTTGAGATTTTAATTGCCTTTTGGTTATCTTCTGGAGATAAAGTATGATATTTTTAATATTTGCCTTTTTCAAGGTAGACTTTAATACAGGAGTTATAAATATTTTAAATCTATTTTTTCTAGTTGCATTGTTAAGGGAAGTCCAAGCATCGAGAGTTCAGCACTAAAGCCATTAATGTATTTCTGCCTAACTTTCCAGTGTAACATGGAGATTGGGACTAAAAATGCCAAGAAGAACTGACAAAAAGTGGCCCAGCTCTATTGGTGCCTGATTACCAATAGCTGTGCCCACAGAAAAGGTGTTAGAGTTTCAGACCATGGACACATTTAAATTATTTATAAAAGTTACAAAACAAACAGCTAAGAAAAAGTGATACTCATTCTGTTGGATGTAGTTTTACCAGTTACTCTCAGAATGTTTTTCTGTAAATTAAAAATCCATATGAGTTTCAGGAAGCCAAAAAGTTATGAAACCTGAATCTGTCATAGCTCAAACAGACCCCAGATGAGTTTTTCCCTGGTCTTGGGATTCTTCATTTTTCCCATTAATTAGATAAATTTTAACTTCTGTTTCTAGTTTGAATTTGTCTCAGCAGATTTTTACCTGGTTGATACTGCAAGCTGAGATCTGAACTTGCTGGAAGCTGACATGATTGCTCACTGCCTCCCCAGATGGATTACCTAACCAGACGCTTCTGAGGACTGCCCCATTGCCCAGCCTTTGGCTGGCATTTCAGCCTTCCTAGGCCCTAATGTCAATGGTCCTATTATTAGTGCTGAAGCAATTTCAGAAGATGAGACCACCAGCCCCAAATCCCACCTACAGGGTGAAATGCTAGGTCAAAGGGGACTCCCTGATATTAGCTATTGTTTTGGGGGCCTGCTTAGATGGAGATATATTAGGCAAAGACTAGGGACTATACAGTTAATGATAATGAGAACTGAGTAATGCCAGCTTGTAGATGACCTTGAACTGTAAGAGCTCAAGATTGGCCTCTTCAGGTACATGGAAAGGGGGAAATGAAGAGTTTAAGTTAGCCGTGGTATAGTTAGCCTGAGTAAAGAGCTATCTTGACTGGGAGCTGAATTCAGGTACCAGGAAATATCACAGAATGTACACTTGGCAGAGAACAAAGTTAACTCTCTTAGCAACAGCCTACAGGAAATAATACAGAATAAATGCTTCGTAGAAAATAGAGACAATCTCCCTGGCAATAATCAATGAGAATTGGTTGGGAATTGGGTGGGAAAATTCTCCCCAATGTTTCAGATATGGTTTAGAAAAATAGCCATTGTGATTATATGCCTTAGCCATTGTGATTGTGTGCCTCAGAAAAGGTTACCCCACCCTGCTAAACTTCACCCAATTCTGTAATGCCAAGGCTTATTGCCCCCCTGCTTGTTGCTATGGAAAACCCCTGCTCACAGACTTTCCCTTTAAAAATCTTGTTCACTCAGAGCTCGGGGTCCCACTTCTCTACTGCTGTGTCAGTGAGACTTCGGTCCCAAGTTCGATTGCTATTGCATCGAGTTGTCTCCTGGAGGTCTACGAGGGTCCCATGAACCTGGCATTACAAGCCCAGCAGTGACCTTCAATTGTATTTGGGGATCCCCCTGCCTCAGAGGATAATTAAGTACTGTGTGTTCCTTCTTGTGATAGGACTATTAAGTATCCCTGAGCCCATGAACCTACCAAATCAAACACATTCACCCTTCAAATCCCTCTCTCTGCCCAGGGTTTATATTGCCCTTGATTGTCAGGACCTACAAGTCCACTTCTCACTGAGCCTGCCCTCTGGCCTACTGGACCTGGGCCTCGCTGGGCCTGTGCATCACTGCATCTGTGCCTGACCAGGCCTATGTCTTTGCTGCAAGCCAACCAGGCATGGGCTTTGGCCCACACCTCTACTGTACTCAGAACAGCAGCTTGACCAAGAGCTGTAACACTCCACTCTGACATTGCCATAGGCTTAATGCCGAGCTTCCATTGTTACCAGTGACATCATGCTAAAAGAGCCAAACTGTAACGCTCTGTGGAAAACCTTTATCACACCCTGGCTTAGCACACTCGGGCCTCACCCTAAAGCATTCTAACTGTGCCTGAGAGAAATGGAACCCTCATTCTCCATCCAGAAGCTGAGCTCCAGGACCCCAGTAGAGATCTAAGACCCTACCTAATGGAGAATGGAAGGTCTTCTTAACCAACACAGTATAAGCAAATGCAAAGGGATGTAAAAAAAAAAAATAACAAAAACCACAAAAAACAAAGCTGGGAGATGAAGCCACAGGTTTCTTCATTCCTACTTCTGAAGTGATAAGAGAAATGGGAGCTAAACAAACAAGAGGCAAACTTTTTTTTACCTCAATTGTACTTCTAATCCTTCTCTGTTGCTTCTTGTTGACAGAACTTAGTAAGAAATTAGACGGCAAAGGGGTCTGAGAATGGTAGTTGGCTGAGTCCCAGACCCTGAGCTCCAGAGAAGAATAAAGGAACTGAGGCACAACTGTACCAACAAGTAAAACTGGTGTGGTACCCAAGATGGCTTTAGCTTGGAAACATAAACCCGCAGGAACCTCTCTTTCTTTCTTTTTTTTTTATTTCTTTTTAATGTATTTATCTATCTATCTATCTATCTATCTATCTATTTATTTATTTATTTATTTCAGAGACAGGGGTTCCTTATAGCCTTGACTGTCCTGGACTTCCTTTGTCGACCAGTCTGGCCTCAAACTCACAGAGGTCCTCCTGCTTCTGCCTCCCAGAGTGCTGGGAACGCAGGCATGCAGCACTGTACCCACTGGAACCTCTATTTCGTATCAACTCATAATGCCATATAATTGCTTTTGGATGCTGGCAACTATAGCCCAGACATACGAAAAAGCCCCAAACAATTTAAAAACATCTAAAGGAACCATGAAAGTTTTAGAGCTATCATTGCCCAACTTTCAAGTCTCTGAAATTCTATGAGAAAACCATAAGGTCTCCAATCATATCCATTAAGGACTAGATTGTCCTAAGACTAAATTTTAGACTTAAAAGTCTTTTTTAGAATGTAGGGTCTCATATAGCCCAGACTGGCCTTGAACTCCCTGTTTTAGCCAAGGAAGATGTCTGGCCCTCCTACCTCTACTTTCTTAGTGCTCAACTTACAGGTGTGCCCCAGCATGTTTGGTCTATGCAATGCAGTGGATCAAACCCAGGGCCTCAGACATGATAGGAAAGTGCTCTGCCAATTGGGTTACATAGCATCTGTTTTTTAAACAATAAAAGTTATGTTTTGATTATGTTAGTTAGAGTGTTTATTTAATATAAATTACTCAGGCATCATTAAAGATTGGAGAAAAAAAAGGCAAAGAGGCAAGTAGATTTTCTCTTGATAAGAAAAAGATCAAAATGGTGTCTCAGAAGTGCAAAGCACAGCAGGCTTCAAAAATGGGCAATGGCTGGGTGGTGGTGATATATTCCTTTAATTCTAGCATTTGGGAGACAGAGGCAGGTGGAGCTCTGAGTTTGAGGGCAGTCTGGTCTACAGAGCAAATTCCAGGACAGCCAGAACTATACAGAGAAACCCTATCTTGAACAAACAAACAAATAAGACAAGCAAAAAAGTGAGAACTAATATTCAACATCATACGAATTATCCAGTGTAAATGACTATTAACAATCAGGACAATAATTTGTAGTAAGCAGTCACATGCTAAGCTTTCATAATTAATAAACTAGATGATAAAGGGGTCCAGTAAATTTCTTCTAGATTCTTGATTCAAATTAATCAGAAGAGCTTTGATAAGCAATTTTTAGACTCTATATTCTTTATCTCTATTTATAGCCCATGTTGGCCAAGAACTCACTTATGTAATACAAGATATCCCCAGGTTCATAGTCATTCTCCTGCCTCAGCATGCTGGGATTACAACATGAGCCACCATGCTTTACTGAATTTATGTTCTTCTCCTTTATGAAAAATCAAGTTAAAGGCTGAGGGTCCTCAACAGAGACAGAACCAGGCTTTTATCCATAAAATGCACGGAGGACAAGACCCTTCAGACCCTCCTCTGAAGGGAGCTGTGATCAACCACGAAGATGGTCTAATATGAACTGGTGAGCTAAGAAACTTAGGCTAACTTAAGAGAAAGTTACAGATGAGACTCTAAAGTAGATATATTGGACATTGTCTTTTAAAATTCAGCAACTTCCTAGTGGGTAATTTCTAAAATCTCATGCCCTGTGTTTAGAGATATCACAACAGAATACTACTAGCAGCTTCAATATCTTTTCAACAAAAGAGATATTTGTCTTTTTACAGTTCTTTAAGAATCCAAAGTCTAATGTGTTGGCAGGTATTTGTGGCTTGCAGATGGCACCCTCTTGCTAGGTGCCTCATTTTCTCTTCTTTCTTCTAGGTTTTTATATGACCTTTCAGCTGATCTCACATAACATCTGTTTCCTAATCTCTTCCTATAAGGAGGCCACACATATTGGACTAGGATCCATTGCTTCTTTTAAGAAATTATCTCTCAAAATGGTGGATTCTGAGGTAATGGGTGGAAGACTCTTTAGGAGAAATTAGGGAGAGATATAACCCCCTCAAACCCTCTGAAAATCAGTTTCATGCATTTTTTTTTCAGTCATTGTTGGGCGATTTATAAAAGGGAAAAATAAGGACAGGAATAAGGACAATTTTCAAATTCACCAACACCTCACATTTTAAGAAACTGAGGAGGGGGAATCAAGTTATTTCAGGCCAAACTGGTTCAAATTCTTTGCCCTGAAGAAAGTATCATTTGCCTAATAAATATCAGCGTTTACAGCTGGGTTACATAAACTTCCAGCCAAGTTATCTGCTCACATGAGTCTTCTGGACTTGGGCCAGCTCCTCTGCTTCTCATGGCTGCAGGCAGATGGAATAGCTGCTGGGCAGGTTCCAGGCCCAGATCCTTTAATGAACAGCCCTCGGGGTACAGATGATGTTTACTGTTGTAGAGCCTGGCATGGCAACAGGATTTGGTGTCTCCCTTCTTTTAAAAGCTCCTTCCCAGACTAATACCTAAACATAGTAAAGACAATATAAAAGCAAGCCTATAGCCAACATCAAACTAAATGGAGAGAAACTTCAATCAATCCCACTGAAATCAGGGACAAGGCAAGGCTGCCCACTCTCTCCATATCTCTTCAACACAGTTCTTGAAGTCCTAGATAGAGCAATAAGACAACTAATGGAGATCATGGGGATACAAACCAGAAAGGAAGAAGTCAAAGCATCACTATTCACAGATGATATAATACCATACATGAGCGATCCCAAAAATTCAACCAGAGAACTCCTTCAGCTGATAAACACCTTCAGCAAAGTGGCTGGATACAAAATTAACTCAAAACAAATCAGTAGCCCTCCTGTATACCAAAGACAAAAGGGCTGAGAAAGAAATTAGGAAAACATCATACTTCACAATAGCCACTAATAACATAAAATACCTTGGGGTGACTCTAACCAAGCAAGTGAAAGACCTGTTTAAAAAAACAAACAAACAAAAAAAAAAAAAAAAACTTAAGTCTCTGAAGAAAGAAATTGAAGAAGATATCAGAAGATAGAAAGATCTCCCAGGTTCATAGATCAGTAGGATTAACAAATGAAATGGCCATCCTACGAAAAGCAATCGTCAGATTCAATGCAATTCCCATCAAAATACCAACACAAATCTTTACAGACCTTGAAAGAAAAATTCTCAACTTTATATGAAAAAACAAAAACTCCAGGACTTCCAAAACTATCCTGTACAACAACAGATCGTCTAGAGGTATCTCCATCGCTGATCTCAAGCTGTACTACAGAGCAATAGTAATAAAACCTGCATGGTACTGGCATAGAAACAGAATGGTGGATCAATGAAACCAAACAGAGGACCCAGAAATAAACCCACATACCCACAGATACTTGATTTTTTTTTTTTTTTACAAAGAAGCCAAAAGCATTCAATGGAAAAAAGACAGCATCTTCAACAAATGGTGCTGGTTTAACTGAATGTCTACATGTAGAAAAATGCAAATAGATCCATATTTATCACCCTGCACAAAACCAAAGTCCAAGTGTATCAAAGACCTCAACACAAAACCAGACATACTAAATCTGTTAGAAGAAAAATTGGGGAAGAGCCTTGAACTCATTGGCACAGAAGACAACTTCTTGAACAGAACACCAACAGCACAGGCTCTAAGATCAACAATCAATAAATGGGACCTCATGAAGCTGAAAAGCTTCTGTAAAGCAAAGGACACTGTTGTCAGAACAAAAGGACTGCCTACAGATTGGGAAAGGATCTTCACCAACCCTGTAGTTGACAGAGGGCTACTATCTAGAATGTATAAACAACTCAAGAAGTTAAAAAGCAATAGTTCAAGTAGTTTAATTTAAAAAATGGTGTACAGTGCATAAAAAGAGAATTCTCAATAGAGAAACATCAAATGGCAGAGAAACACTTAAAGAAATGTTCAACATCCTTAGCCATCAGAGAGATGCAAATCAAAACAACCCTGAGATTTCACCTTACACCCATCAGAATGTCTAAGATCAAAACCTCAAGTGACAACACATGCTGGAGAGGAACACTACTCAGCAATTAAAAACAAGGAAATCATGAAATTTGCAGGCAAATGGTGGAAACTAGAAAAGATCATCCTGAGTGAGGTATCCCAGAAGCAGAAAGACACACATGATATATACTCCCTTATAAGTGGGTACTAGACCTATAAGATAGGATAAACATACTAAAATCTGTCCACCTAAAGAAGCTAAGCAAGAAGAGGTAAGATGATCAATCCTCACTCAGAAAGGCAAATGGAATGAACATCAGAACAGGGAGAAAAAAGGGAACAGGACAGGAGTCTACCACAGAGGGCCTCTGAAAGACTCTACCTAGCAGTGTATCAAAGCAGATGCTGAGACTCATAGCCAAACTTTGGGCAGAGTGCAGGAAATCTTATGAAAGAAGGGGGAGATAGAAAACCATGGAGGGGAAAGGAGCTCCACAAGGAGAGCAATAGAACCAAAAAAATCTGGGCACAGGGGTCTTTTCTGAGACTGATACTCCAACCAAGGACCATTTATGGATATAATCTAGAACCCCTGATTAGGTGTAGCCCATGGCAGCTCAATGTCCAAGAGGGTTCCCTAGTAAGGGGAACAGGGACTGTCTCTGACTTGAACTCAGTGGCTGGCTCTTTGATCACTCCCCCCCCCCCCGAGGGAGGTGCAGCCTTACCAGGCCACAGTGGAAGACAATGCAGCCAGTCCTGATGTGATCTGATAGGCTAGGGTCAGAGGGTAGGGGAGGAGGGCCTCCCCTATCAGTAGACTTAGGGAGGGACATGGGAACAGATGATGGAGGGAGGATGGGATTGGGAGGTTAAAGGAGAGGGGACTACAGCTGGGATACAAAGTGAATAAACTATAACTAATAAAAAATAAATAATTTTTAAAAACAAAAAAAAAGCTTCTTCCCATGTCCTTCAACAGGCTGGGTAGGAGAAAGTGCTCTCGGCACATTTGACTTGTGTATCTTAGTAGCTGATGATACCCATGTGCTTGTTTTCAAAATACTGCCTGCTACAACTTGTATTACTTGGAAGTGGACATATAAGTGCATTATGAAAAAAATCTAATGAAAAACTGTCTCCTTTTCCTTCAGGCAACAAGGTGTAGTGCTCTGCCCTTCCCAGCCATTCAGAGTTTGTACAGACAAGGCCACTAGCAGAACATACACACTCACACATCGTCACTCTAGTCCAAAAAGTGGCTGGTATTGTGCAACCTGAGGAAATATTATGTCAGGAAGCAGGGAGGGAATCCTATGGGGCTGACTCCAAGAATTCCTCTGGAGAACTGGGTGATGCTGCAACCTGCCACTGAGGATGAGACTGCCTAGAAACACCAAAAGCCAAACAAGCATGCAAACAAAGTACTCATTGGCAAATGGTTATATTAACTGTCATCAAAGTGGGTGACTATGAAAATATTAATTTCATATCTGAAATGCACACTTGTTTGCTAACAGTGTGGTAAATGTGGTGTTTTAGAAATTAGACCCAGGAGAGGACTGGTAAGATGGCTCTGCAGGTAAAAGCTTGTCACACAATGTGGTCAATCCCCCACATCTATCTGAAGATGGAGAAGAGAACCAACTCCTCAAAATTGTCTTCTGATCTCCACATGCATGCCATAGTAATTCCTCTCATGCATATCACACGTACATATGCAAAGTAATCGGTAAAAAAAATTAAGAAATGAAAGACTTAGAAGACATCATCCCCCACCTCCCAAACATTCAAAGGACATCTTTGTTGTTGTTGTTTTTCTGGTAATGTGAACTATGTAACACACTTTTCTCCTCATGATACCATGGCTCCTGACTATGTTGGTGAGTATTTGCCAGTGCACACAAACCCCTATTCTGCCAGTCCAGTGATGAACTGAAGCTCAGAATTGATCAGCCAGGACGGTGCCCTCTTTTCTCCCATGCCCCTTACAATCATGGCGTTGCTCTGTGTGTGCTGTGGCAATAAGGATAAGAAGCCGCCATGTTGCATTCCTTGTTCCCTGTATGCTAGGAAGCTCTACAATTAACATCAAGTCTAACCAGATAAATACAGAGATAATTTTCATTTTCTCTTCTCCCTTTGTTCTTTCTGTTTTATAACCTTCATCTTGAACATTTTCTGTTCAGAAGAATCACATACTTTGGGGCCATGATGAAACTTAATGTTGTTGGCATTAGAAGACTTGAAATATGAAATGTAGACATGCAGACTTTGTCTTGATTGATCATAAAATAAAAGGGATCTTGATTGATCACTCTAAGAAAAATAATAGACTTTCATGAAAATAGTGGGTAGACATGGTTAATTGTATATTTCCCAGTATTATTCATAATTATTTCTTCACCTGAGCATTTACTGTGTTGTAGAATAATGTAATAAACCAGCAATATCCAGTTGATAGATTCATTGCATCACCAAATGAAGACAGTCAATGTGCAATGGTAGCTAACAGTGGAGCCATGGGAGCCTGTGAGTGTCTAAGATGAGGAGCTGGAAACTCATAACTCACATTTATTTTAAAATATCCTTATTTATATTCTAGCTTATTCCATTTTGTGAGGTTCACTAGTTTGTCAAAAATAACATCATTATTTTTTTAAAGATAGAGTCTCCTCTAGTTTAGGCTGCTCATGAGTTTATTGTGTATCTCTGAGTGACTTTAAACTGATCCTCCTGTCCACATCTTCCTAGTGTTGTAGATTACTGCAGTAAGCCAAGAAGCCCAATTTTGGCTGGTGTTGGGGACTGAACTCAGTTTTTCTGCATCTTAAGCACCCAACTGAGCTGTATCCATAGCTCTTGATTTTTGGTTTACAAATAAATGATAATTAGAATCAGTTCTGCTGTGATCTAGAGTATAAAAATCTATTTTATTTTATTTTTAACTTATGTGTATGTGTGGTGGGAGGGTAGTATGGGTACATGGATGCAGGTGCCTGGTGAGGCCAGAGGCATCTGATACCCTTGGAGCTGAAGTTACAGGTGTTTGTAAACCTCCCACCCCAAATGTGGAAGCTGGGAACACAAATTATGTTCTCTGTAAGAGCAGTAAGTGCTCTTACCTGCAGAGCCTTTTCTCTGGCTCCTACATTGTGAGCTATTTCCAGATTTCTGGAAATGTCAGCTACATTTCAATTTTTTACTTCTCTTTTTTTTCTTTTATACAGATTTTTTATTTCAAGTGTGTTTTCATTAGCTGGGGATATAATACAATTGGTACAGTGCTTACCTAGCATGCATGAAGCCATGGGTTGGATCTCCAGCACCATACATAACTGAGCATGGTCACACATGTCCTGAAACCACAGCACTAGGCTGGAGGATCAGAAGTTTAAGGTCACCCTCAACTACATGTTGAGTCCAAGTCATTAAGATTACAATAATACATATCAAAAAGCAAAAGTGTTCTCATATTTTTTGCACAATTGAAGGAAGGTTCAAAGATTTTCCATAGAAAATCTAGCCTCAACCATTGTCAACATCACCACAAAAAGTATGTTTATGAAAAATGTACACAGAACTACTTACTATAAAGTTTTCCAAATGTAGAGAACACACAATACAGAATGTAGGCCCTTCTGTAATAGGTTCTTGTGGTATAATGATATGCCAACAGGTCCATTGAAAATTGTGTTAGTTCCTTGTCATATTGCTGGGACAAAATAGCCAACCAGAAAAATTAAGAAAGGCAAAATTTATTTTTGGCTCACAGTTTGAGGATTCATAGTTCACACTGGTGAAGAACTTGAAGCTGCTGGTCACAGTACATTCATAGTCAGGAAGCAGAGGTGTAGGGGATATACTCAGTTCCTCTCTCCTTTTCATTCATTGCAGGACCCCGATCTATGGGCTGGTGCCATTCACAGTCAATTAACTTCAAGTAGACAATCCTCCATAGACTTGCCCTGAGATCTACATTAAAAGGAAAATTAAGCTGGCTCAGGCTCCTACTATTTACCCTCAAGAGATACAAGCAACTGGGCAGATAACTGTTATACAATAACGTAATACAATAGCACAATGCAGATGAAGTATTATGGAAGTAGAGAAGGGGAGAGACTCAGTCATCAGGGGAAGGACTCCCAGGGAAGGTGGAAAAGTTGTCTGTGAGCATGACTAAGAGAACCAGGTGGACCAGCAGGGTAGATGAGGTGAGGCAGGCAGAGGGAGAAGCTGCACACAATGGAGAAACAACAACAAAAGATGGCATGGTTGGGGATGTGACAAATCTTTCCGAAGAGAGATCACAAAAGAAAATATTTAAAGTTAGATAACGGTAGTTGGCAGGAGGATGGGATTAAAACAAAACAAAACAAACCCCCACATAGAAAATCCACAGTTGTCAGGTGGTGCAACTAAGCCATTGCAGGGAGTTTGAAACTGACTCTCTGATGATTCTGAATGTGGAATCAGTGGTAGTTAATTTGAAGAGAAAAATTTATTTGTGTGTGTGTGTGTGTGAGAGAGAGAGAGAGAGTGTGTTTGTGTGTGTGTTATGTGTGGATGGCGTAAGTATACTTATGCTTATGCATAGAAGCCACAGAGGTATCTTGCTCTATCACTTTTCACTTTTTTCTCTTGAGACAGGATCTCTCTTGAGCAGGCTGATGGCCAACAAGACCCAGTGATCTCTCTGTCTCTGTCCCCCACAATGTTGAGGTTACAGGCATTTGCATGGCCATACTAAAGAGTTTATTTTGAAACAAAGACGTGAGATAAGTAAAAGGCTTTTGTGAGCTGTCAAACTTTGGCAGGAGGAAAGGAGGGAAGGGAATGTTCAGGAGCTAAAAGCACAATATGGAGGGGAAAGATAAGATGCTGAGGCCGTCAAAGGAGAAGGATCATGAATTCCTTCTACAATATTAATGGATGAATTACAGACACCTAAAAAAGGTCAAATCTGTGGGTGAAGCCTACTAGTTCAACATTTTACGTATTAAGATGCCTCTTGGACAAGATGAACCAATGCCACTGTCCTTAGGTAAAAGGAAAAGAGTCTGCAATCAAGAAAAACGTATGTGTAAAACAAAGATATGTGAGCCATTGTTATTTAGTTGGCAGTCTAGGTATGGGATCGGAAAAAAGGCATCCCAGAGAAATGTAAAGTGAAGAGAAGTGAATCACTCCCGTTGCACAACAGTTGAGTCATCCTTGAGTGTGTCTACTGATAATACTTGGAAAGGTGCAGTGTTGGGAGCTTGGCGCTCTATGACAGAACACTCAGAGGAGAGCTTGCCTGACATATGCTGGATGCAGTAGGCTGGTGCCACAGGTAGCCAAAGAATACAACAAGTACATGAATAGTCAAGGAGAATTTATTGTAGTATGCTTCTAGGGAGCAGCAGAATTCCACAGAGGGAGCCATGCTGCTGAGATGGTGGGGGTTGCAGTAAGGCAGATAAGAGGGACTTGGTCTTGTCATTGTGGAATCCATGTGCAGGCCCCTATCTGAAGAGGCTGGTAGTCTACTTGCTGCTTTGTTGAGTGGTAAATTTTACAGTGTGAGTTGTTTATCTCTGTGTGTCTTTCTCTCGGTTATTGACATGTAGTATAAGCTGGCCTTGAATTTTAAGCAATTCCCCTCCACAGCCTCTCCAGTGCTGCAATAATAGGTGTGTGCCACCAGGCCTGCTCAATCCCTCATAACAGAGGAGGGGAGCCCGATTGTGCCAAATGTGCTTGTGAAATTGAAGAGCAGTGGAGCATGGCTTAGCAAACTAGTTGAAATTTTTTTTTTCTTGGAGGGGAAGACAGAGTATAAATAGAAAAAGTGTTCCTCTGAAGAACAGAAATGTCAGGAGAAAGATTTTGAGGGGAGGGTCCTTAGCAGGTCTGGATCTCACCTTTCAGCCTATGCTAACCTGGAACTCTATAATGAACTAGAAATTAAGGTACCCTCTGCTTCCTTACTGGGGGGTTACAGGCATATGCCACCGTGCCCACTTAAAGGAAAACTTGCCATCTTTACCCTCAGGTTTTTATTTTTCGTGTATGTATGTGTGTGTGTGAAAGAGAGAGAGAGAGAAGGAGGGTGGGAGGGAGAGAGACAGGGAAAGAAAAAGAAAGAGACAGTCAGATAGATAGTGAGGAAAGGGGGAATAGGAAAGGGGGAGAGAAAGAGAGAATTCATACCACAAGCTGCATCTGAAGGGAGGACAGCTTTCAGGAGTTGTTTTTCTCTTTCCACAGTGGGTTGAGGGATGTGACTGAGGTCATCACTGGCACCTTTACCCATCTCCCTGGCACCACCACCCTTGTGAGTTTGAGCGAAAATATCCTCACTATATTTGAATGCTTGGGCCCCATTTGGTAGGACTGTTTGGGAAGGATTAGGAAGTGTGGCCTTTTTGGAGGAGGTGTGTCATCGAGAGTGGTCTTTCAGGTTTCAAAAGCATATTCCATTCAAAACCTTATTCTATGACTCCTACTTGCAGAGAAGGGTGTAAACTCTCAGCTACTGCTCCAGCATCATGCCTCCCTGGGTGCTGCTATGTTCCCTTTCATGGTGGTTGTAATGGAATCACTCTCTGACACTGTAAGCACCTAAGAGAAGTCTCCTTGGTGAGAGATGAGAACAACATTTATCTGTCCGTAAGGGCAAATATTTAGAATGTAGTCAGGGGTTATGCAAGTTCAGTAATGTGATGATTGTAGGTTCTCTTCCACGATCCTTGACTTCACTAGCCCCATGTAATTGTCTAGATTCCCATTCCAGACATGATTTCTCTCTTGTTAAACAGTTCTTAAGGCCAATCAGAGAGCTTTTGCTTACCACCAAGGTATGTGGAACACTACTGCTATGCCGGTCATTACTGTGGTTCACAGGTGTCATAGCCGGGTAGAACCGTTGAATGCCTCCTTCCTTTGGAAGTTTTCAAGCCACCTTTTGGTACTATGAAAGCTAGTCCTTAGGGAGGAGGCATTTAGGACAGATAAGCCCAGGAGCCTCTGGGCTTTGTGTCAAAATGAAAAAGAGGACTTTCCTTCCATAACTAAGGGGAAACCAATGGCGATATCAATAGTCTGTAAAGTTTTGTAGTCTCCTGGGCAACCCGACCAACTCAAAAGACGACTTCTCATGTCTGGTGTTACGGTTTTTGATAAATTGTCTTTGACTCTTGGTGGGAGCATTATCAGCCCATATTAGAAAACTTAGTGAAACTACATACGTATATTTACACACATGTTTACATGTTTTAGCGGATTTTGTTTTGTTTTAGGCAGCTAGTTAATAATATGGTTCTGAGCAAGAAGGCCTACTCACTGCCGCTTTCCATCAAATGAATGACTCACAGATGAAAAACTGTCATCAATGTGCTGCCCTTTCCCTACCACACCAACGGCATGTTGCTGTAGACTAGACTATCGCCACTCATAAAAGCCATCCCTGGTCTTCCAAAAGTCATGAATCATTTTTCACTTGCTTCCCTGACCCATAACTGTCTGCATGCCCCTCTGCCTCATTAAAGTGTGAGCTCATGCATTCAGCAAATAGTTATCTTATATTTCCGCTTTTTGGTTTTTTTGTTTGTTTTGTTTTGAAACAGGGTCTCATTGTGTAGACGTCTATATTCTGGAACTCATAATGTAAATCAGGCAGTACTCAGAATCATAGAGATCTGCCTTCTCTGCTTCCTGAGACCTAAAGGCTTGCTTAGCCACATTCTTGCTTTTTGTATAGAATTAATACAGACGAGATTTCATAAATTAAAAGTAACAAGTAAATTGAATAATATTGTTTGGGTATTAGATTATAAAAGCAATTAGGAGAGTCATAGAGTGCTGAGTACTTTTCCTTCCAGGGTTCATACTCACTTTTGCATATTTTTCATTTTTCATCTTTGTTAAGAGTTTAGGATATTGATATTAGCCTATAGGATGACTCCACTACATCACTGACAGTCTACTTCCAGTCAGCAAACATTTGCTACAAATTTAGCTTTGTACCTTCCAACAAATTCCTGCATTAAATTCCTGCATAAAAGGAAGAATTCCTAGTATCTCATAGTATGACTTTATTGAGAAACAAGGCTTTTGAAGATGCAGTTAATGAGATAGTATGAAGTTATACTGAAGTTGACTGGAATGACAATCTATTCTGATAAGTGCCCTAACAAAGAGAGAAAACTTGGACATTGGAACAAACACACACACACACACACACACACACACACATACACGAGCATGAGGAATCTCTTTGTTTTCTGTTTTTCCCAACTAGGTAATGTGTTGTAGGCAAAGTTTAGGTGAAAATGGGGACACTACTCATTGTTTCTGTAGGCAAAGTTTAAAGGGTCTCTCCATGGATACCAACTGGGCAATAATAGGTCACCCAGGCATATGGGACCCCTCTGGACACCAAAGTTCACAAACAACTACAAACACTTAGGGTAGACTACACAGATTGACACTATATACCAGGTAGGTTAGAAACACTATTTTGGAGACTTAACAGCAAATGAGTTGTTCAGGGCTCCCAAAATTGTTTGAAATTATTAATCAGTTAAGCTCATTATTTACAAAGTAATGATTGTGTTCAATGAGATCTGATGTTAACAGTTCCCCGGCTCCCTGCCTCACATAATTGTTTTGGTGTCATACATGTGCATAGTGAATTACAGGAAATAATTTTAAAATTCAAAGAATAATAATAACTACCTTGAGAAAAGTTCAGGGTTTTTTGTTGATGTTGTTGTTATTTGTTTTTGTATTTTTTTTTTTTATGATGGGCTTAGAGGCAGCACTGGAAAGGGCCTGGAGTGTGCCACAGGAGAACATGCATAGCCCTGGATTCTATCACGGAGGGCACAGAGAAGTATTATAAACAGGCTTCCTAACGGATGGCAAGGTTGCCCTAAAATAGCAATAGTACACCAGCTTCGCTGAGCATACCCGAAAGGACAGGCAATACTGTGCCCCTAACTGGGTAGGAGTAAAAATAGAATCATATCATGACTCGAAAAAAAAAAAAACCAGCATTTTCTCGAGGGAGAATACACTCCCACTCAGCAGCTAAGACGTCATTCCAGAACGATTGGATAAGTGGGGTAGGAAGACTGGTGAAATTTGAACAATCAGAAGCCACCATCGAAACAACCACGTCTGTGAACAGTCAGAAGCCACCATCGAAACAACCACGTCTGAGTCCGGAATCACAGGAGCAGGCACGACCGGTATTCTCCCAGGCACGACCGGTATTCTCCTAACTCGTTTGAGAATGTGTGTTTCCGTTTGAACCTCCCCACGTCGCTATGAAACGGACTAGGAAACAATGTTCTGCTGAGAAGCCACAAAGCCAAGCCGAGCAAGGAGATAAGGGAATTGCAGAAGTTCTGTTGGAAACAGGCAGAAAAGCGAGAGAAATGTTAAGAATTTCACAAAGACGGCTACAAAGGACAGAAGAAAAGATAAGGGCGTGCAATGGAGAGCATGAGGACTGTCCCAGGACAAATGATGCCTGGACACCTTCTCACACGTGGACCTGAACTGGGGTCATAACGAAAAGAGACCATTTGGGTGGCAGCGCTTCCAACATCTACTCTTCATGTTACCAGCTCAGCCCACTGAGCCCATGATCACGGTACAAAGCACGCAAGACAAGAACTCTTGAGAGGAGCCTTTCATTGGACCTCGTAACACGTAGGGCAGCCCAGAAAGCTGTCTGTCTGCTGATGAAAAAGTGAACTGTACACATCGTTCACAGAGCCAGAAGGAGGACTGTGTGTGAGGGAACACTGCACTTGCAGTAATCATAGTCCTGCTGATCACATTCGTTAGAGAAGTGATCCTACCTGGGGAAAATAGCTAGGCTGAGCCTGTGGATGGCAAAAAGTCTGGCACAAACTGTCAGAAACAGCCGTGGCTGAAATGCTGCCCAGAGAACCATCATCGGTTATGGTTGCCTGTATCTTCTGCAAGGTGCCCGTCAGCTGTTCAAAGCACTTAGACCGCCACGGAGGCAGGCCAGGTGGGTGCCGAAGAGGGGGTGCTTAGCTTACAGTGCTCCACCCAAGGCAGCCGGCTAACAGGTCAGTTAGGGAGCGAGATTCATCCAATCCCCAGTGTCCTGGCTTCCTTAAGAGACAAGTAAATATTCAATGGTGAGCTTACAGAAAACGTTAGCCAGTAATACCAGTAATGCTTTCAAAGTGTTTAACGCTTAGCAAATATACTTGAGAAGAGTGTTGGGTCATTTTAAGCGCCTCTATGCTATTGAACACGATTTACCAGCCGCTCACATCTAATCTTGATGGCTTGACTTTCCAATAAACTTTAAATCTCAAGCTAACTCTCTCTCAATGGCATCAGAGAAACCAAGAACAAAATTCACACCCCATCTATTTCATTAAGTCCCATAATTCCAAATTACTGAAAAAAAATGATTTTAGTGATAAGTGAAGAAATCAGAAAGAAATAGAAAAAGTGAATATCATCCTGTGGTAATTTTAATGAACTAAAAAGATTTTTAGATTATGTATTCTATGTTATATTTTGGTGAGTCTTAAAAGAAGAAAATGGCAACTTTAAAAGTTATCCTGTGACTCCTACACAAACATCTTCATCCCCACCACATCTAAAGCCCATATATAAATTCCATCACAAAGACACAGGTTACGTTTATGAAACAAAGTAAGGTTTGAAAATGGGGCAGAGTCAGAATAGGGCAGAGATGAAGCAGAATTAGAAGTGGACGGAGTGACCATTCATGGATCAGGAATGGTTAGGGATGAGCTCAGAGGAAGCTAACATGTCTGTAAATGTACACTGAAACGGCTCACATGTCTCAGCCAAAATAATCTTACATTCAAAGAACATCAGGAAAATGCACAGGCAGACGGCAGAGGCAGAGGCAGAATCTTTGTGAGTTCAGTATTAGCCTGTTGTATGTAGAGAGTTCCAGAACAGCCATGGCTACATAGAGATACCTTGCATTTTTTTAAAAAATAAGAATTTTATTTATGCTGTTGTTATTATATCTGAATAATATTTACGTACCTTAAGGGCGTCAACGAACTAGATCTATTACTTTTATATAAATGTAAGTCTTTCCCAACTCTCCAATTCCCTGAAAATCCCAAATACTTACCACATTCTTCCCAGGATACATCAGTCTTATGTCATGCCCTCAAGACTCCTAATCTCCCAGATCATGTCTGTCATCCCTGCTCATGACTCTGTTCATGCTGACATACCACACATGCTGATGTTGCCAGGCTTGAAGGATTTAGTCTATATTCTCTTTTCACGCCTCTTCTCAAACAACGATTTAAAGAAATAGCCAAGGACATTTATTCAGCCCACACCTAGACCCATGTTGTTGCACAGAAGGCTCAAATGGAGACCTTCCTTAGTAAACAGGGAAAAGTCTAAGAACGTTCAACTACTAACTTTTACAAAGCACTGGTCTAATAAGATAGGGTCTCCTTGCAGCCCAGGCTGGCCTCAAACTCAGTCCTCCTGCCTCACCATTCTCAGTGTGTATCACCAGGAAACATACTTTATCATCATCGTCATCATCTCCATCACCACCACATCAGCATCATCAGCATCATTGTTATTTTGTTTGAGACAGGGTTTTCTACAGAGAAGCCCTGGCTGTCCTTGAACTTTCCCTGGGGACCAGGCTACCCTTGAACTCAGAGATTCACCTTCTTCTGCCTCCTCTGTATCGGGTTAGAGGCCCAGTGGCTCTGACACATGATACTTTAAAGAGATTATTTTTAAAAATTAGTTGCAAAATAAATATGAAAATGAATTCGCCATGGCAACCTGGGTAACATCCACGTTGAGCTGTCACTATTTAAGAAGAAAGGGTAGGAGTGAAAATTCATTAGACAAAAGAGAGCAGACTCTTTATGCCTATTGTGAAACAAGTTTCGGTAGTGAAGAGATAGGATTGGTGGCATATTAGAGATGTGTGTACAAAATGTGTTAAAGTGATCAATATGAAGCATTTTTCTGAGTGTGTTACTCCCTTGTACAACTGCTTCCAGATCCAGCACCAAATTCTAATTATTCAGCTTTACTGAAGTGAAAGTCAAGCCACAAATCTCCATGGCTTACAATGATAAGCTCTAAAATGTCCTCATGTTACCTTTCGTATGTGTGGGTCATCTGCCATAGCTTTGTTCCACAGGATTTAGGATTAAGGATCAGTCTCTACTCAGGACATGCATTGATTTTGAAGGAATTTAGTGATATATACAAAAACTTTTTTTCCCACCTGCGTACATTCATTGGCAAAGCAAGCCACAGCCAAGCCCCTGCCACAGGCTGGAAACATAAACTCATCCTGCAGGAGATGTAGTAAGCCATGTGGTAACAGACCCGTGATTTGACCTTTTTTACTTTATTATGAGATTATGATATGATTAGATTATTTACCTCTTCTCCAGACCCTCCCATATGCCCCTTCCTGCTCTCTCTCAAATCCATGCTCTCTTTTTTTTCATTTAATTGTTGTTACTTATGTATGATACCTATTAATATGTAATGTTAATATGATATACACATATGCCATATGAATATCTAACAAAGAAAACCTGCTCGGTGTGTATAATGTTACTCATATGTTAGTTTTCAGGGCTGACAGTTTGTATTGGATGAACACTTTGTGCGCTCTTCCCTGAAGAGACAAGTTCTCCCACTCTCAGCATTCCTTAGTGGCCTGTAGTTCTTTCTGTAGGGTTGAGGCCTCATAGTCTTTCCACATGCATTGGCATGTCCATTGTTGATGTCCTTGTTCAGCTCATGGTTAGACAGTCATGTTGATTAGGGAAAGGAGGGAAGCTGAAGCCGGTAACACTGTCTGACATACATACTTTATTCTGTAAGTCTGCGGAAGCTACTGAAAGGTTTCTATGAAGGAAAGCTCACATTCAGATTCATGTTTAAGACCGACTGCAAATTTCAACCTTTCAGTCTCCTGACTTTCAAACGTTGGACTTTCTGATAGACATTTTCCTAAATGTTTTATCTTTTCCCTGTATCTCAAGAAATTCAGAATCTGGCTCACTCTCTTCCAAAGACATTTCCTCTTTCATAGTCTTTTATTAATTTGAATAGTCAGTTTAAGTTCACACTCTCCAGAAAGTTCTCTCCTACTCCATCTTGTTACTTCCTTTGGGAAGTCTTGTACACAGCTCTTTCATAGTGCTCATTACACTATCCTGCTCTTTTTAGACACTGACCTACGTCAGGGAAGTGGCAATGTTTATTTGTATGTACTTAGCAACAGTTTCATTCACAGCACACAACAGGTACTTAAAAGTACTTTAGAGTGATTAAATGAATAAAGGTTGAGGTAATTAATGAGAGATGGCTGGACTCCTTTGAATCAGAAGAAAGTTTTATCGGTAGAAGCAGACAGACTTGATTTTTTTTTTTTTTTAGTTGAAGACTCTTATGCATGTTTTCTTTTGTCCAGAAAGTTCTAAGGCTACCATGTCTCCTACAAAGGGATATTATTAAAATGTAGGGAATGTAAGAACATTAATTTTTCAAAGCCTCCCAAAACTAACTATGGGAATAGACAAATTTAAATGAACTTTATCAATATGTTTTCAATATAATCTAGGATAGCTATAAGAAATTCTAATTTTAACATGTCATCTTTTAAAATTATATCTTATTTTTATTTTATGTGTTTTATTTTGATGAATGTTTTGCCTGGATGTGTACTGTGTGAATGTCTGGTGCCACAGAGGCCAGAAGATGGCATGATCACCTGGGTCTGGAGTTCAAAAAGGTCATAAGCCACCATTGTTTGTCCTAGGAATTGAAGGTCGGCACTCTAGCTAAAGAAATAAGTTCTCTTAACCACTGAACCATCTCTCCAGACCTTAAAGTGTCATTTGTATCATCATCTAAAAGTAATTTATTCTAAATTATGTAAATAATTTTACAATCAAGTCAGAAACATACCTTTGCTTTGCTTTGGTCTCTTCTTTTCTCCCTTCTTCTTTTGCTTCTTTCCTCCTCCCTCACCTTTGTGGTGTCTTTCATTCTCCTTTGCACGGCTGAATTTATATACACCATCAGGAAGACGCTCACTACTTCTCCCCTGGGGTGAACCCTGTCTGAGAAACAATACTATTTGAATTCAAACATTATTTATTGAAGACCTACTCTGTTCCAGACATAGTACCAGGAACTGCACTTACAGAGCAAACAGAGCTCACATAGCTCTTACATTAGTAAGGATTTTATAATCACACATTAACCAACCAATCACAGAGGATGACTTGACCGGAGCTTGAGAAACTTAGAACTCAGTCTTGGGATTCATCAGTGATGACTATTAAAGGGGGCAAGGTCACAGACAGAAGATGCAGAAAGTCCCACCGCAGGACAGTGTCAGCGGATAGTTCCAAGCGGAGCCCGAGTGAAGCCTAAGGCCCTGCAGCTGACACTGCACTGTGAGGCCCACACATTGCCTTGTTCGGAACACTGGAAAGATCACCTTGTTTTCCACTAAACATTGCCTCTGTTTATCTATCTGTCTGTCTATTCCTGCACCCTAAAAATGCCACATTTGCACTAATCTTTGCTCAGCTAAGTTCTTTACGCATAGAAATTCTTATCTTTTCTTGAAAGTGTGCTGCTCACAGGTCAGTAGTCATACAGCCTGGTCAGGATGGAAAGTAGAAAGCAATTTCTTTCATCCAGCATTTTCTTTCATTCTCATTATGGATATTGACATGCATGCAGGGTTTCTAGTACACAAACAGGGATCATTATTTGCCTTAACTAAAGAAAAATGCTTTCTTATAAAATATTTGCTTGTTTTCAAAATTATGTTAGAGACTACGGAGTACAATAAGGCAGAAGAAAAGTTATTATTTCAAAAAAATTGCAATCAAATATCACATATAATTTATTGTCTTAAATGCTATCATTTGTATTTTTGCTTTCTTTTGCTTTTGTTTTGTATGTAGCCTTGCCTGGCCTGGAACTTGCTATAAAAGCCAGCTTGGCCTTAAACTCACAGAGATCTGTCTGGCTCTACCTTCCAAATACTTGGGATTGTAGTCATTGGCCACCACTCCTGGCTCATTTGTGTTAATCACAGCGTTGTTTCCAAGAGAAACTATTTTCATTACTGAGGCTATATCAAACAGACAATTAAGATCATTAGATGTCTATAGCAATCAAATTTTATTTTGGTTTTCAAGCCTTGATCCTATAAAAAAAAAACAGTATTCTTAATTGTGTTGTCTCTATTTTATGTTAGAACTTAAAACCTATGGGAGAGAGAGTCAGGAAGAAAAGTGAAGGAATAAGCAGGAACCTCTCTGCACAAGCTGGCACCTGCAAGAATGGAGTGAGCCTTGTGTCAGTTCTTATTGGCCTCTGTTCTTAGTGATGAGGCTGTCCTGGAGAAGTCAGGGTGCTTCACCATGGAACCAAACAAAAACACTTGTCCCTGGAGACAGGAAAGATGTAAGAGGATCCAGGTGAAAGGTTGTGGGGGATTATAAGCCCAGCTATTGCCTTACATAAAATGTATGAGCCAGCGTGTATGTGAAGACGTGCGTGAGCTACAGAATAGCTGCTGCATCATCTCTGTGCTCCGACTTTCATACAGGGATAGATAGTTCAGCTAACTCTAGCCAGAAACGCAGAGGAAAGGCAATCTTGGATCTGCACTCAGCCCAGTGAACACACTGAAAACACGCCGTCGCACTTCTTTGAGAAAATTACACTCACTTGGAAGCTTGGTTCCAGGATTTCATATACTGAAATCCATGGATGTTTCTGTGATTGCTGGATAGTAGTGTAGTATTTATTGTAGCCCATACATATAACCTCATTAAAACTCAGCTTTAGTGGTGCCTATAATTCTAGCTCTGGGAATAGGATGGGGTGGAGATCAGAATTCCAAGGCTATCTTTAGCTACACAAAGAGTGCAAGGCCACTTGGGGCCAAGCAGAACTCTAATAACAACAACAACAAAAACAAACAAACAAACAAAAAAAACTATTTGTTTTGGCAGGCAGGTGGCTCATGCTTATCATCTTAGTACTCTGAAATCTGAGGCAAGAGAACTACCATGAGTTCAAGGTTAACTTAAATGATGTAGTGAGTTCCAGGGTAGCCTGGGCTATAGAGTGAAACCCTGTCTCAAAACAGAAAAAAAAAAGTCTATAAAAATTGTCATAGAATAAAATGAATTCATTTAAAAGAAAGAACTGCTGGTAATGGACTCACCATTTATGTTATTTGATTATACATTTTTTATAGCAAAATAAATAAAATCCACATTGCTCTCAAACAGTGTAAAGCTTTATTCACATTGGAGCAAGCTGGACTGTTTCTAACAGAAAGGGTAATGGAGCCAGAGTCTTTTAGTCATAACATATTACTTCTTAGTTACAGCAGGAACAAATCCATGGCCAATAAATCAAAGGGCCATCTATTAAGGCCCTGAGGAAATGTCTTGTAAAAGGCCTCCCACCCACTTAAATGAGATACATCTGACAGATAATTCTCACTCTTAAATGCGCGTGCACTTTTTCACATCTATTCATGAAATGCCAGCTTTTCATAATATCAAGCTTCCTCTTTGTCTCTGGAAACTGTTTTTCAGAATGTCCCAGGCATGATCTTGGAGGCAAACTCAGAGGGAATGGAGGGTGTCTGATTGGAAGTCTCCTGAGACCATTGTTGTGAAATCCAATGTGTAATTCATCATTTGAAAATGAAAACGCACTTGGAGTTTTCCTTAGCAAAGACAGCGTTGTGCAAGTCCTGAGCCACTTTCAATCACGTAACCACTTCCGTCTTGTAAGGACCGCCTGCATTTGCTTTAATCGTCCTATGCATGTTAGGAAAGGCATTGCCCTGTGATGCCTGTGACACCTGCCAGGCTGCCAGGCTTCTACCTGGTACCAACACAGGTCAGCAGTGATGTGTCCTCTACCTGAAAGAGCCTCAATTCTGGACAGCAAACGTGTATAAAAACTTAAAAATACAATTCTGAATTCAAATTAAATTATTATTATTATTGTTATTATTATTATTATACTTTTATGAAGTCTATTTCCCCAGAATAGCTGATCTGAAACACCATCTGCTGATCATCTGTCTTGCCCTGGCTTTGCTGTACCTTCAGACGGATGGGTAATGGCGGCCACACCCACCACAGGTTCAGCCAGTTTATTCTGTCTGGCTTGCTGCTGGGAACCCTCTATTATCCCTTACTGTCTCAGTCCCTAGTAACTTCCCACAAAACTTCCCCAACCTTTTCGTAGCTTCTTCCTTGCCTTCTCGCCACATCCTGACTACACCCATGCACTGAATATGCCTTCTGCTCTTCTCGGAGCATCTCCAGACGGAGGCGTTTCCTTTCACTCTCAGCAGAGTAGTGACCAGTTCAAACAGAAGCCTGCTCTGACCCCTGCCCGGAGGTAAATCCTCTCACTGCTCCAGGATGTGGTTTGGACCCCTTTTAGCTTGCACTGTTTGCCCCTGGTTGGTGTTTGACAAAGCCTTACCTTGTGGTCCAGGCTAGTCTGGAACTCACTATGCACCCCGGGTTGATCTCAAACTGATTGCAATCCTCCTGCTTCACCTTTTCAATGCTGAGGTCATAAGCAACTTTTTCCTCTTTTTAATACTTTTTACTTGATGCCAGGGACTTACAACATGCTGTCCTTGCCTCTTGTAAAAGCTAACTCTTGGGTTCTAATTATGATGCTCCCACCTGGTTTTTCTGATATTTTGGTGTTTTGTTCTGTTTTTCACCTGAAACGTGTTCATAAGAATCATGGCAAAACATGACAATAATCATAAGATCTAGCACCCAAGGGCTCAGTTTGCCCAGGTGTTCTCAGAGTACACATGTATTGAGATTTTGACATTCTAAAAGACTGATAAATTGTTAGCATATATGTGCTACTGAGTCTTCTGTATCGTTCATTAAAACTAGCACCAAGTAGCCAGGAGTGGGGATGGCACACACTTGTAATCCTGACCCTGGGGAGACTGAGGTAGAAGGGTTACAAATCCCAGGTCAGCCCAGGCAACACAGTGAGATCCTTCTCCAAACACCAACAGCAACAAAACAAACTAACAAACAAACCCAGAAAACTATATCTGTGCTCTACATATTAAATTAAAAACAATCAAATTTCAGGACTATATATTCTATGCCCTTTGTGTATCTATGCATCTCTGTCTACACTTACTACGTATGTACTCAAAGATGGTGTGAAATGTTCCCGAAGTGTGTGCCCATACATCTGTGTGATTTCAGCTTTTCTGAGGCCGTGCGGTCCGGAATGACCTTGAAATCCTGAGCCTTCTGCTTCAACTTCTCTAGTGTTGGGATTATAAACACGTGCCACCTAAACTCTAGTCTACAATAATAAACAGGAAAAAGTGAGCATGAAAATCTGGTGTTAATAACCACAGCAGAACAGTCACATCATTCAAGTCTTTGGTGTATTTAAAGGGAATTTTCACAAGCAGTTACGTTTGTTGTAATAATGATTTAAGCACTATTTTGATATAGCTGTTTAGTAATTTCCAGCTAATCCAGCATTGCACTTTTGTGAATATTCCCAATGACAGTACAGATGTGTCATTTGGGGATGTTTAATTTTTTTTTTAAACCAACAGTGGCCATTTTTCATTACTACTGTGAATAGGATTGCTGACTATTCTCGAGGTGGCCCTTTTACTTCAAACTGTGTCAGAGACACCTCAGTATCACATAACCACTTAAAACACAGGAGTCACCAAAGGCAAGATCTCAGCATACACAACCCAAAAGATGTTCCTAATCTCTATTTTCAAATGATAAGCTTGATTGTGCTTTCTGAGATGAACTTGATATGAATAGTGTCAATAGCATTTTCTTAGTTAGAGTTTTATTGCTGTGAAAAGACACCACGACCAAGGCAACTCTTATAATTGAGGCTGGCTTATAGTTCAGAGGTTTAGCTCATTATCATCATTGTGGGAAGCCTGCCCAGAGTGTCAGAGTTCCTCCAGCAAAGCCACACCTACTCCATCAAGGCCACACCTCCCAATAGTGCAATATGGGCCTGTGGGAGTCATTTTTATTCAAACTACCACAAGCCTCAAAGAAACAAGCATCAGCTTGACTTTCCATGTACAGATTTACAAAGAGAAAAACCCCTTCTTATCTGTGGGGTCACAGTGAAAATGTTCTCTTTCTAGAACACACAGCAAACATTGAAGTGTTTTCTCAATACTTACATTATTTTACCAAATGCCTTTTGGCAGATTTCAGCAATATAAAAAAAAAAAAAATCCTTATACTTCTGCTTAAATTGTGTTTCATAAGTACCTCAGACATTTCTTTTTGACTTTTAAAATTTAGCATGAGTTTGTTTGTTTTGTTTATTGACACAGGGTTTCGCTATATAGTCCTGACTGGCCTGAAACTAAATATGTAGGCCGCAGTGGCCTTGAACTCACAGAGCTTCTACCTGATTTCCCCCTCCTAAATGCCAGGATAATAGACATGTGGCACCACACGCATGTCTTATTTTCACAAGTAACATAGTTCATCATGGCATCTTCATATTAGATGTCATTCTACTTTGTTCTCATTCATCCTGTTCCCCATAGTAATTTTTAATTTGGTCAAGATCCTCATCATTATCTGTGTGGTGGTGGTGGTGCATGCCTTCAATCCCAGCCCTCGAGAGGCACAAGCGGGTGGCTCCCTGTGAGTTTTAGGCCTAATACAGAGAAGCCCTGTCTTGACCCTAACCCTTAAAAAAACAAATCCTCATAATTTTCCTATAATTTAGCAGAAGTCTGTTTGCTTCTCTGAATTTCTTTCTTTTTCCCATGTATTTTATTGCAGTCACTAATTGCATCTGTGAATGTTTGTGGAGGGGGCGTGTATACATATGTGTGCATGTGCTCTCTCATTGCATGTATGCACATATAGAGGTCAGAGAACAACTTTCAGGGGTTGTCTGCTACTGTGTGGGTCTCCAGGATTATGTAGGTCATTAGGCTTGGTGACAAGCTCCTTTATCTTCTGAGCCATCTTGCTAACCCTGTGCTTATCTGAACTTCTCTATTTAGATTGGCTTCACCCAGTTAGGTGCCATTTGACGCGAATTCTTATCAATTATTTCATTAGTCTTGATATATACAGAAATATATGAAACATATTATTCTGTACATTCTGTGTATATTTTGCATATGTACAGAATATAATATACATGAAAGAATATTGCTAATACAGAATTTTTGTACCACTTTCTAATGTTATTGCTTCTAATATTTCATTCCTGTAACTAACTTGCAAGTGTCAGATATCTCACTTATCACATTAGTTAGTTGCCTTGTTGCTGTGGCCAAAGACCTGACAAAAGCACCTGGAGGAAGAGTTTGTTCGTGGCTCACAGTTTTAGGGGTTACAGTCTCTAATGGCGTCAGCAGTGTGCAGCATCATGTCACACTAAATCCATAATGAGAAAGCAGGCAGGGACAGCAGTACCACTCAGCTCACTCTCTCTGTTTAATCCAGTCCAGAGCTCAGGCCATAGAATGATGCCACCCACAGTTAAAGCAGACTGCACCATCTCAGGTAACCCAAGTCAGATAACCACTCTTAAGTATGTTGTGACTTAACTCTTGCTTGAAAATGAAAGGGGAAAAATATCCTTACATTTTACCTTGTTAACAACCACAGCAATGAATGTAAATCTTAAAAGCTTGTATATGCTTCATTTGGTTCATTTTTTTAAATTAAAATTTCATTATCTATCTCTCTCTCTCTCTCTCTCTCTCTCTCTGTGAGTGTGTGTGGGGGGGGTGTTACAGGCATGTGCATCCACGGTGTGAGTGTGGACATCTGAAGAGAGTCTGTGGGAGTTGGTTTGTTCCCTCACTGTGAGGGCTGTAGAGATGAGACTTCAGACCTCGGGCTTGCTAACCAGCCTCCTTAGCTGTTAAGCATATTTTGAAGCCAGTTACTTCACTCTGAAATCTGGTGCAGCAGCACTGGCAACTTCCTTCCCCATCTCTAGTATGTATTTCCTTCTGTAATGTAGCCTATCAATGTCTTTCACACAGTAAAACAGAAGAACTTCCATGTGGTCAGAAATTAATTTCTCAACCCACCTCCAGAAACTCATTCTACCATTTAGACTTCTTTTCACCTCAATTTGTTTTAGTTTGATTTGGACATTTTTTTGTTTGTTTTTGAACAGCTCTCAATGTGTAACGCAGATTAACTTGAAACATTATGTAACACAGTTTTGACTTCAGACTTAAACCCATCCCTCTGTCCCAACCTCCTGTCTCTGCTGCAATCACAAGCATGAGTTACCACAATGTAACAAATATTTATTGAAAATCTACTATGTGCTACATATTATATCATGCATATATATGATGCTTCTTTTATCACTAGGATACTAGAAGCATCCTAGTGAACAAGACAAAGCATTATGCATTTTACCATCCAAAGCATAGATTCTAGTAACAGAAACAAGTAAAGAAAAGATAAGAATTCAAGATCAGGAAAAAAAAAGATTTCAAGATCATAAATTCTGTGAGAAAAATATAAATGTTTAAGGGGCTGATGCATAAAAATAAATGGGGCAGTGGGGGGTTACTGAAGCAAGAGATCAAAGGGCACTGTCTGTGGAAGTGACATGAGCAGGAACATGAGCTGTAGGAAAACACTGGTAATGTAAAGGAAGCAAAAGCCCACCGGGGCTGGAGCATGGTATAGAGACAGCGGAGTGGTAGACCAGAGCTGGGGATCAGCAGGTCATGCAGTGCAGAAGTCACGGAAGCCTGGATGCCCCTCAAAAGGTCATGGTGTAACCAGAACAGTTACATAGCTCTTGTGGCCCATCACCGCAAATACCCAAGCGCAGACACAGGAATTCAGTCTGTAGCTTGCACCTTATTCAGAGAGTGATGACCAGAGAAGGTGGCAGAAAGAACTGTATTATACCTTGACTCCACCCTGCCTGTCATTCCAGACTTCGGTCTGGTGAGGTGTTCGTCCCCATTGCAGAGATTCACGGTGTTGATGCCTCTCTCATTATCTCCTAAAGCACCCCTCCTTGTCCCAAGGCCGCTTGGGAATTAACTCGGAACAAGCAAACCAATAGTAGTGCATATGCTGAGAAATTTTTAAAGTGCATATGCAGATTCCTTTCTACAGTACAGAATAAAAATGTACCCTTATAGAATATAAGGCTGGGGAAATAGTCCAGTTGGTAAGGTACTTGCCATACTCTGTCGAGGCATAAGGACCTGTGTATAATTACCAGCTCCCATTTTTAATCAAGCCAGTCATGTTGGTGCACACTTATAGAGTACCTGTACTGGAGAGGCAGAGACAGAGGGATCTCTGCAGCTCCCTGGCCAGCCAGCCTAGTCTAATTGACACATTCCAGGTTCCAGTTTGAGAATCTGCCCCCCACAAACAAAAACAGTGTGGGACTGATCCTGAGGAACAGCATTAATACATACACACATACACCCCCCCACACACAAACATGAACAAAGTATAGAAAATAAAAGCATTCCTATCCATTCCTCCATCCCCCATCAATGGGATGTCATTAGAACATCATAAACAGGGAACTAAAGCAACCTAATGTTTTTGAAAGACCATATTGGTTTCTGTATTAACAACAGATTCTCTGGTGTCAACAGTGAAGAGAGCTATTCAAGTAAGGAAACATTACAATCGTCTACAAGAGAGATGCCTTTGACTTAGACAGTATATGCTATAAGCAATAGTAGAAAACAAACATAAGACGTAAAGATGTTATCATAGTTAGGGTTCCATTGCTGTGAAGAGACACCATAACCAAGGCAAATCTTTTATTAAATTTTACTTTATTTTAATTAATTACAGTTTGTTCACTTGGTATCCCAGCTGTAACCCCTTCCCTCATGCCTTCCCAATCCCATGTTCTCTCTCTCTCTTTTCTCCTCCCATGACCCTCCCCCAGTCTACTGATAGGGGAAGTCCTCTTCCCCTTCCATTTGACCCTAGCCTATCAGGTCTCATCAGGACTGGCTGCAATGACCTTCTCTGCTGCCTGGCAAGGCTGCTCCTCCCTCGGGGGGGGGGGTGCTCAAAGAGCCAGCCACTAAGTTCATGTCAGAGACAGTCCCTGTTCCCCTTACTAGGGACCCCACTTAAACACTGAACTTCCTTGGGCTATATCTGTGCAGGGGTTCTAGGTTATCTCCATGCATGGTCCTTGGTTGGAGATATAGTCTCACAAAAGACCCCTGTGACCAGAGTTTTTGGTTCTGTTACTTTCCTTGTGGAGCTCCTGTCCCCACCAGTTCTTTCTATCTCCCCCTTCTTTCATAAGATTCCCTGCACTCTTCCCAAAGTTTGGCTATGAGTCTCAGCATCTGATTTGATACCCTGCTGAGCAGAGTCTTTCAGAGGTAGAATCTGTGGTAGGCTCCTGTCCAGTTCCCTGTTTTCTCCCTCTTCCGATATCCATGCATTTCAGAATGAAGATTTAACATCTTACCCAGGGGTCTCTTTTTTTATTAGCTTCTTTAGGTGTACAGATTTTAGTATGTTTATCCTATATTATAAGTCTAATATGCACTTATAAGTAAGTACATACCATGTGTGTCTTTCTGCTTCTGGGATACCTCACTCAGGATGATCTTTTCTAGTTCCCACCATTGGCCTGCAAATTTCATGATTTCCTTGTTTTTAATTGTGGTACATTGGGTAAATGTACCACAATTTCTGTATCCATTCCTCCATTGAGGGACATCTGGGTTGTTTCCAGCTTCTGACTATTACAAATAAAGCTGCTACAAACATGGTTGAGCAAATGTCCTTATTTTATACTTGAGCATCTTTTGGATATATGCCTAGGAGTGATATAGCTGGATCTTGAGGTAGCACTATTCCTAATTGTCTCAAAAAGCACCAGATTGGTTTCCAAAGTGTTTGTACAAGTTTATATTCCCAGCAGCAATGGAGGAGGATTTCCCTTTCTCCATATCCTATCCAGCATGTATTGTCACTTAAGTTTCTTTATCTTAGCCATTCTGATGAGTGTAAGGTGAAATCTCAAGGTCTTTTTGATTTACATTTCCCTGATGACTACGGAGGTTGAGCATTTCTTTAAGCGTTTCTCTGCCATTTGATATTCCTCTATAGAGAATTCTCTGTTTAGCTCTGTACCCCATTTTTTAATTGGATTACTTGATTTGTTGCTTTCTAACTTCTTGAGTTCTTTATATATTCTGGACATTAGCCCTCTGTCACTTATAGGGTTGGTGAAGATCCTTTCCTAATGTGTAGGCAGGTATTTTGTTCTGATGACAAGTGTCCTTCGCTTTACAGAAGCTTTTCAGTTTCATGAGGTCCCATTTATTGATTGTTGATCTTAGAGCCTGTGCTGTTGGTGTTCTGTTCAGGAAGTTGTTTCATGTGCCAATGAGTTCTAGGCTCTTCCTCACTTTTTATTCTAACAGGTTTAGTGTGTCTGTTTTTATGTTGAGGTCTTTGATCCACTTGGACTTTAGTTTTGTGCAGGGTGATAAGTATGGATCTATTTGCATTTTCTACATGTAGACATCCAGTTAGACCAGCACCATTTGTTGAAGATGGTGTCTTTTTTCTGTTGTATGGTTTCGCATCTTTGTCAAAAATTAGGTGTCCATAAGTGTGTGGGTTAATTTCAGGGTCTTCTCTTCGATTCCATTGATCCACCAGTCGGTTTCTATGCCAGTACCATGCAGTTTTTACTACTGTTGCTCTATAGTAGAGCTTGAGATCAGGGTTGTAGGTACCTCCAGAAGATCTTTTATTTTAGAGGATTGTTTTAGCAATTCTGGTTTTTTTGTTATTCCATATGAAGTTGAGAATTTTTCTTTCAGGAATTTTTTCTGTAAAGAATTGTGTTGGTAATTTGATGGAAATTGCATTGAATCTGTAGATTGCTTTTGGTAAGATAACCAATTTTACTATGTTAATCCTGCCAAGCCATGAGCATGGGAGATTTTTCCATCTTCTGATATCTTCTATCTCTTTCTTCCGAGAGTGGAAATTTTTTTCATACAAGTCTTTGACTTGCTTGGTTAGAGTTACACCAGGGTACTTTAGGTCCTTTGTGGCTATTGTGAAGTGTGTTGTTTCCCTAATTTTCTTCTCAGCCTTTTTGTCTTTTGTATACAGAAGAGCTTCTGATTTTTTTTAGTTGATTTTTTTATCCAGCTATTTGGCTGAAGGTGTTTATCAGCTGTAGGAGTTCCCTGGTAGAATTTTTGGGGTCACTCAGGTATACTATCATATCATGTGCAAATAGTGATGCTTTGACTTGTTCCCTTCTGAAATGAATCCCCTTGATCTCCTTTAATTGTCTTATTGCTCTAGCAAAGACTTCAAGTACTATGCTGAAGACATATGGAGGGAGTAGGCAGCCTTGCTTTGTCCCTGATTACAGTGGGATTATTTAGTTTGATGTTGACTATAGGCTTGCTGTATTTTGTTAAGGCAACTCTTATAAAGTCAAACATTTAATTGGGGCTGCCTTACAGTTTCATAGGTTTAGTCCATTATCACCAAGGCAGGAAGCATGGCACCATACAGGCAGACATGATGCTGGAGTCTACAGCTTGATCAAAAGGCAGCCAGGAGACCGGCTTCCACACCGGGCAGAGCTTGAGCATAGGAAACCTCAAAGCTTGCTTCCACAGTGACACACTTCCTCTAAAAAGGTCACACCTACTCCAACAAGGCCACACCTCCTAACGGTGCTGTTCACTATGAGCCAAGCATTTAAACACAGAAGTCGTGGAGGCCAAACCTATTCAAACCACCACATTCCACTACCTGGCCCCCATAGGCTGGTAGCCAACAACATAGTGCAAAATGTATTTAGTCAAGTCTTAGGGCTTCTATTGATGTAATGAAACACCATGACCAAAAAGCATGTTTGGAAGGAAAGGGTTTATTTGGCTTACACTTCCATATAGCTGTTCATCACCAAAGGAAGTTAGGACAAGAGCTCAAGCAGGGAGGATACCTGGAATCAGGAGCTAGCTGATGCAGAAACTATGAAGGTTTCTGCTTACTGGCTTCCTTCTTATAGCTTGTTCATATTACTTTCTTATAAAGCCCAGGACCATTAGCCCAGGGACGGCACCACCCACCATGGGTCCTCCCACAGTGATCAGTAATTGAGAAAATGCTTTACAGCTGGATCTAATGGTGGCATTTCCTCAACTGAGGCTCCTTCCTCTTTGATGACTCTTGTGTATCAAGTTGACACACAAAACCAGCCAGTACAAATGTCTTCCCTTCATGATTTATGGCCTCTTTGAAACTGTTCACCTTATAAATACTCTCATAGTATCCTGTACTTCCTAAAGCAAAATTTATGATCTGCAAATAACAGCTCCTAATCCAAGTAAGTTCATCTTGTTTAGACAAGGTCTCATGTGGCCTAGTCTGGCTTCAAACTTTCTATGTAGCCAAGAATGGTCTTGCACTCATAATCATCCTACATTTATCCCACAAGTGCTGGCATAAGCCACCACACCAAGCTTTAAATAATATTTTAATTTATTTATTTTGGGTGTGGGATATGTGTAGGTGGGTGCATGTGTGTCGTCATGCCTGTACGGAGGCCAGAAGGAAATTTGCTAGAGTCACTTATTTCTTTCAACTATATGGGCTTCAAAGATTGAACTCAGGTCATCAGGCTTGGTGGAAAATATTTTTACTGGTTGAATCACCTTGCTTGAATAATTTTATAGGTGATAGTTCTTGAAAATTTAAGGAAAGTCCTCATTCTCCCAAATGCAGAAACAACTAGAATAAAATCACAGATTTAATGAGGCTAGAGTTTCTGAAGCAAGAACCAAAGCTGTTTACCTCTTCCTTATCTCTCTTTCCTCATTCTGTCCTGTCCTTCTTTCTCAATTTCCTGGCACATAGGTCAATGTCATAGACTTTGGTAATTCACACTAATATCTTACCAGGTCAAGAACAAAAAAAAATGCCATTTTTAATAATAGTTATTGATGGAAAATTTTTTAGATAAAGTATTGCATGAATCTGAGCCATACATACTATATTATGAAAGAACATGTAAAAAGGACATACAATGTTGCACAGCCCTAATTTGTGTAAAATGAAATGTTATTCACAATGTAACACCGTAAGTCAGAAAACAGATTATAAAAAATTTCAACATTATTTTTTGTTTCTTATTTAAGTTTATTTTTTTAAGAAAAAGGCACACACACGTTCAGAACACAGGTAGAAACCAAAAGTACAAAAAGTGAGAAGGAACATTTAATTTGAAACTAAAAAAGCACATATATGGTTAAAAATGTTATCATTAGGCAATTCTGCTGCCCCTGGCTCCCACTCATCTCCTCAAGTTCTCCAGAGATGTGCTGACTAGCTTCAGTTATGTGGGGCTGATCTATTGGGTTAGACGTCAAGTGTTAGTCAATCCCAGAGAAGAAGCAATGGAAAGGTACAGCTCACTGCCTCAAGTACAACCACATCTCTACAAGAGCTGGGCATTACAGTAGTAATTTGATTAATCTGAATTTATTATTGCAGGTAATTTTAATAACCATTTACCTCAATTTAAAGACAAACCTTAGAAACATTTCCTCACTCAAATAATAAATAAATAAATATGTGAATAAATATGTGGTAAATGACTTCATGCAGAAAAATGTAAAAACACAATTTACTATGATATTTATCCATGTTAATTTCAATTAAATTAAACCATAGAAAGACACACCGCATGGGGGGGGGGGAGGAATTGACATGCCTTTTCTGTAAAGAACAAGGGAATAAATGTTTTAAAGTTCAACAGATAGTAAAGATCTCTATCACAACTACTTAAGTGATATTGTTAAAAAACACCCATTAGTAACAAGAAAACAAACACTTTTCGGAAAGCCCAATACTTTGGGGTTTAGAGAGACGGCTCAGTGGTTATGAGTATCTGCTGCTCTTGCTGAATAGCTGGGTTCAGTTCCTAGTGCCTACATCAGGCAAGTCTAACTCTAGTTGCCACTAGGGCAGATGTGATGCTCTCTTCTGGCCTCCAGAAGAATATGCATGATATAACGCCATACAGACAAGCAGGCATACATGTGTGTAAAGGAATATAAATAAATATTTAAAAAAGAATATCTCACGCATGTACAGTTGAACCACAATGACCAGCATGCCATAATAACCCTAATGGTGTGGTAGTGGCATGCATACCTTGGCAGTAACCAGCAGCTCTCTAGTTGAACTTAAGACTCACTCAACAAGAGAGAAACCATGCCTAGTATTAGCGATCTAGCAAATTCCTCAGAGCTAGTGAACTCATGGATCTTGGAGGAGAACCTACAATCACCACTTTACTAAACCATCATACTGCCTGACTACATTCGAAATATTGGCCCTCATACCCACAAATAAGAATAGTCCTCGCCCCTCATCAGAGAAACTTATCGTTGCAACAAATAGAGACAAGTACAAAAAAAAAAAAAAAAAAAGCAGAGTTGTGGAGCCCAGTCCCAACAGATACATCTAAAACTCAGGGAACATTGCAGACGAAGAAACAGAAAAAATTATAAGAGCCAGAGGACCATGGAGTTTGCTGTGAGGTTGTGTTGACTAGAAATGTTAGAAGGCACACCCAAAAAATCTCATTAACATGACTGCCCGAACATGACAACCAAAAAAGAGACAACAATTGGCATGTAAAGTGGATTGAGGAAAAGCTCATGAGGTCTCCACGCTACATTAAGAAATACAGAGAACTAAAGACTGCTGAGACTGGAAGAAATAATCTTTCCTGGGGATGAGTTATACAACTGGTTATACAACACCAAACAGTAAGCCCTGAAATAAAATAACATTACACAGGCTGAGTAGGTAATATTTGGGAATATATTTGCATATGTGTGCTTGTGTGTGTGTATATGTGTACATACACAAGTTTGAAAGAGAGCAAGGAGGAGCATATGGAGCTTTCAGAGGGAGGAAAGAGAAGAATGATATAATTATATGATAACCTCAAAAAATAAAAGTAATAAGAATCAAAAATAGAAATTGAATCTCATATAGTTTTATGTGCTGTAAACTCCTTCTCTTTTGGTTGTTTTAGTTTTACACTTTAACCACAGGTAAATCTAGTATAAAACAAGTCACTTAACTAACAGTTCTCAACTCTCATTCATAAAAATTGATAGTAATATTTTCTAGATCATTTAATTGCATACTAATCAGAGATGAAGATTCAGGGCCAAGTAGAGAAGCCAGCAGAACACAGCCTAAGCCGTGGGTTCCCTAGAAGGAATGAGGACTCAGAAGCCTCTTCCATAGGTAAGCCAAAGAAAGCCAGGCAGGCCTGCTCTCTGGACAAGCCGCAACCCTCATTATGTTCAAAGCTGGTTGTGGGTTTAGAAAGTCAGTCGTCTTCCAGCAGATGCATCAGCCATGAAGAGAATCCCATTTTGTCATAATGTGACTCAGAGGACAGAAGCCTGACAATATCTTTAGAGAGAAAACATTAATAAGCAGTTACCCAGAGGGCTTGGAAATTGTAAATAACCACAGGTCAGGGAAGCACAGTTTGGCCTGCCACAGCCCATGGGAAAGAAAAGGCCCAAGAGAGGCAGTTGTGGAGAGCAGTGGGGCCAGATGTTGATGGAACTAAGAGTACAGGCAGTAGGAGGGTAGAACAGGCTGGCTTGTGCATAATGAGAGGAAGATTCCTGTCTTTGGTGGTTGGAAACATATCTCATTAGCTGAGAATTACTCACAAATTGATGGCTCTGAACCTGAGGTCAGCCAGCTGGTCAAATTCTGGAGTCACCTGTCTTTCAGTGCAGTAGAGTCTGAGAACTTTGAAGTTCTGAGGGAGTATATGATCCCCACTGCTGTATGTCTCCAGTGGCATGATTAATGCTGAGGAGGTCTTTAAAGTATGAAGATAAGGTTTCTGCCTGTACTGAACTCAGTGCTGTGGTGGCTTCTGACACATGCAACACACTTGGGAGTCAGCCATGAACTGTAACGGCTACCCAAGGAGTATGAACTAGGGACTCTGAGGAGAGTGAAACAGAAATCTGACTAGACAACAGAATGTAAAGCCAAGTGCAGACAGTGAAGAGCAGCCCCTGGTATGCATTGTCAACACATCCCTACAAAAATGTCAGACACTTATCCAACAGAGCTCAGAAGCAGCAATTTGGAATGAAAAATGGGTATCTACTCTCTCCACTCTCATTCAATACAGTGATCAAAACTAAGGAAGGAAGGAAGGAAGGAAAGAAGGAAAGAAGGAAAGAAAGAAGGAAAGGAGCAAGGAGGGGAGGGGAGGGAAGAGAAGGGAAGAGTAGAAAAGAGAAAGAGGAAAGGAAAGAGGAAAGGAAAGGAAAGGAAAGGAAAGGAAAGGAAAGGAAAGGAAAGGGGAAAGAAAGAAATCAAATTATCCTTAATTAAAGATTAAATGATCTTATGCTTAAAAGTTCCAAAAGCTTAAATAGTAAACTATTAGTGGAGAAATACATTCACCAAAGCAACAGGACACAAAATCTACATATAAAGATCAGTGACTTTCCTATGGGCTGCAGAGTGGCTCAGCATTCAAGAACAGTGGATGCTCTTCCAGAGGAACCAGGTTCAATTCTTAGCACCCACATGGCAGCTCACTATCAGCTGTAACAACAGTCCCAGGACACCTGATGCCCTCTTCTGGCCTCTGTGGGCACTGCACACATGTGGCACACAGACTTACATACAGGCAAAACACCGAAACATACACAAATAAATAAAATGTGCTAAAATCAATAACTTGTCTATATAACAATGAAATTACAAAGAAATAAGGTATCAGGAAAAAAACATTCATAAAAATTTCAGGAAAAAATATCTAGGAATAAACCTAATCAAGGTGAAAGACCTCTATAATGAAAACATAAATACAATCAAGAAAAAAACAGAAGAGATTAAAAGATGGAAATATATCCCCTGTTCCATAGATTGGAAAATTAATATGGTGAAAATAGCTATAATACCAAAAGTAATTTATAGATTCACTGCAATCCCCATCAAAATTCAAGTGACATTCTTCACATAACTAGGCAAAAACTAAAATTTATATGGAAGTAAAAGGCTCCAGATAGTCAAAGCAACCCTCAGTAGGAAGAGAAATGCTGGAATCTCACAGTTCCTTATCTCACATTGTACTACAGAGTGAAGGAACAAATCCAGCATGAACTTGACCCAAATGTAGATATGCAGAAAAATGAAAAGAATGGAGGACTTAGATGCAAACCTGCACTGTTACAGTCGCCACATTCTGACAAAGCTGTCAGAAACGCTTGTTGGAGACAGCGCTTTAAAAGATGATGTTAAAAAACTGAATTTCTACATGTAAGTGAAGGAAAATACACCCATACCTTTCACTCTGTATAAAACTGTCAAAGAATACAAAATATGAAAGATATGAAAGATATTTTTCATTTTGAAATACACATACATTATGTAACAACAATTACTTTTTTTTAAAAAAGAGGCCACAAATTTGAAAGAGAACAAGAAGTTTGAGAGGGTTTGGAGGAAGGAAAGGAAAGGAAGAAATAATGTGATTATAATCTCAAAAATAAAGGAAATAAATTTTAAAATGACATTTTTTAAAGAAAATATCATACATATATACAATGGAACTGTATGCAGACATAGAGAAAAGTAACATCAGGACATTTGCAGGAAAGAAAAGTGTAATTAGAATTGTTATGTTAAGTGAAATAAGTCAGACTATGAATGATAAAATACAGTTAACCCCTCTCATATGCAGAACCTAAGTTTACTAATGCATATAAGTGTATTTATACACTTGTGGTTCCAGATCATGAGACTAGAAGGTTCTAGATCATGAGAGAGAAGAAAGACATCTTATGGAAAGAGAAAAACAGAAGAAAATAGAAAACGTGTAACACGAGATAGAGACTAAGTCGAGAAATGACAATAAAAGATAATGACGTGTGGTCATATAGATATGTGGAGTTGTCAGAATAAAACTAATTTACTTTGTATGTTAACCTAAAATATTTTTAAAGAAAAAAAATGAGATTTGGAAAGCATTACTGACATGGGGCTGGAAGTTTAACTCAGTGGAGAGAGTCTGCGTGGCTTACCCAGTGTTCTCAGCTCCATCTGTAGCACTATAAAAATAAAACATGTAACAAATTTTACAATGATTTATTTTGTATAAGATATCTTTATTTTACAGCCATTCATCAGCAAACCAAACACATGCATTTACTATATATGAAGCTATAATGCAAATTTAAAGTCCATATATTCTATTTCATTTAGAATAAAAATAGTAAATTTGGTATATGTTGGCATAAGCACCAGGTTTTATAAAAACTACAATAGTTATTTAATAGTTGCTGACTTAGAAAGGCTTAGAAGGTACGAATTTGATGTCTGGTTTCACAGAAGACAGCTGGAATATTAAATCTGTTTCTTCACTCAATCCATTCTAATCCATTGTTGTAGGTGTGGCACATGCAGGTCTCAGGAAAATAGATATGTAGAAAGAAGAGAATTGTTTTTATATAATCATAGGTACCCTTTCATATGTAAGCAAAACATGATAAGCGTAGTCTCTCCTTTTTTATTTATTTTATTTTTGGTTTTTCAAGACAGGGTTTCTTTGTATAGCCCTGGATGTCCTGGACCTCTGTATATAGACCAAACAAATGTATTCTTTTTTTATGTGTGTTTTATTAATTTCTTTTTGTTTTGTTTTGTTTTGTTTGAAATAAGATGTCATAGCTCGGGATAGCCTTGAACTTTTGCCTCTTCCTCCCAAGTGTTGAAATTATAAAGTCATACACAATTAGAATGCACAATTAGCATCTGAAATATGGACATACTTTTACAATAAAATTTGTTTCTCTCTCTTGTATTTTAATGAGTCACTTAACCCTACATTGTTGCTGAGGGCTTTAAGACCTAGACTGTGATGGCCCTTTCTTAGACTCATAGGCTTCTTCTTTTTTTTAAGGGGCAGGGTGATTTGTATTTTGATTTTCTTGGGACAGTCTTATGTAGCCTAAGTGATCATAAAAAAAACTTGGCAATGCCAATGACGACCATGAACTTCTGGTCCTCTACCTCCCCAGTGCTAGGATTACAGCTATGTATTACTATGCTGGGCTTCATGCTGTCCCAGGGACCAAATCAAGGGCTGTGTGCATGGTCCCAACTGAGCAATATCCCCAAATGCTCATACTTGGTGTGTGCGTATGCATGTGTGTGTGTGTGTGTGTGTGTGTGTGTGTGTGTGTGTGTGTGTGTTACTGTATCTCTTCCCGATGGCTTGACCTATAAAAATACCATCTGGGCCTTCACTTCTCCACCAGAATATTGTGTAAGCCAAAAATTTTCAATCCAAAACCACAATAGGAAGGACATGCTCGGCAAGAAAAAGGCAAATGGTACTTTCTTGAGTACACAAGTAGATGGAGGGCAATAAAACCTGTTTACACATACACTTCCTGTATTGCCATGTCAGTTCCACCATCATGATAAACCGCCCATACAGATGACTCACACAAGCATCTTCATGCATTAAAGCCAGATGTCATCATCATTCTTCAAAAATTTTCCAGAATCCTTTGTGTAACTTCCAACCTTGTGGACCCTTGCAGGCAAATTCATAATAAACCATTACTTCATGAAGTGACCTCACACATCAACTCCTTGAACTCTGAGCACCAATTAAGTCAACATGATGTGATATTGGGGAAAACCCCATATATTTTCTGTGGTTGATGATTTCCTAATCCCTGCCTTTATTACTTTTAAACATTACTCAGCTCAGTGTTATAATCTTCAGCTACAAAGGATGGTTTCCTGATCTGGATGTGAAGACAGAAGGCTTAATGAGAAAAACTGAAAATTCAGTTTCAAGTTGTATTCCTCAGAGTGGGAATCACAAAGTCATGAGAATTTAAGTATTACTACTCAGAAGGAAGCTTGCCTACAACTGGGGCCCTGTGCTTTCCTCTACGTTCATATATTTAGGAGAAATCCATTTGCTACTTTAAACAAAGCAGCGATACACGAATGTTTCTCGATTTAAACATGAGGAAAGTCTAACTATAAAGAGACTGACCATAACCGTAATTGAAAAGCACATGGATAGATGTATTTCTGGCAAGAAAGTACACTCAAGACAGAAAAGGAAGTTGTAGCTTCCAGTTTAAGTAGAAAATAATCTTCAGTAAATCTTCGAAAAATGCCTCAGTTTCTCATCTTACAAATGAGAAGAACTCTGCTTCCCAGGTCTACCTGTTCAGTTCTAAATGAGTGAGTGTGCACAATGCCTTACAATGCACCTAGGGGAGCCTCTGACAGCTAGTAAAACTTGATGCTAAAACTCTTCCTTTTGGAGCCGGAGAGGTGGCACAGTGAGTAAAGGTGCTTGTCACCAAGCCTAAGGACCGGAGCTAATCCTCAGAACCCACAGGCTAGATAGAGAGAAGCAACTCCTGCAAGTAGTTCTCTGACCTTCAAACACGCTCACAGATACACACACACACACACACACACACACACACACACAGTGGCTGCCCTTCTCCAATAAATAAATACGAAGAAACTTTCCTTTCTTCCTTTATGAACATCCCCTAGAAAAGTGGTTCTCAACCTTCCTAAACCTCAACCCTTTAATATAGTTCATGTGTTGATCCTCAACCATAAAATTATTTTTGTTGCTACTTCTTCATAACTAATTTTGGTGCTATTATGAATCATAATGTAATATCTGTGCTTTCCAATGCTCTGATGTGACCCCTGTGAAAGGATCATTCAATGCCAAAGGGGTTACAACCAGCAGGTTAAGAACTGCTGGCCTGTTAGAAATAGTCCTTGTTCCCCTCACTATGGGAAACCAATTGGTTACTGAGCTACCACAGGCTACATCTGAGCAGAGGTTCTAGGTTACATTCATACATGGTCCTTGGTTGCATGTCAGTCTCAGAAAAGACCCTGTGCCCAGATATATTTGGTCCTTGTGGAGCTCCTATCCTTTCCTCATCAGACTAACTCCCCTTCTTTCCCACCCCCCAAGGGAGGAGCAATCCTGTTAGGCCACAGAGGAGAGCTTTTCAGCCAGTCCTGCAGATACCTGATAAAACAGGATCAGATGAATGGGGAGGAGGTCCCCCCATTAGTGGACTTGGCAAGGGGCACGGTGGAGATGAGGGAGGGAGGGAGGGACTGGGAGGGAATGAGGGATCGGGACACGGCTGGGATACAGAGTAAATAAAATGTAACTGATAAGAAAAAATAAAATAAAAATTCTCAAATAAATAATTAAATATATTTTGGAAAAAAAAAAAAAAAAAAGAACTGCTGGCCTAGAAAGATTACAGGCGTGTACCACTGCACCCGGCTCAAAGTGGTTTTCTTAATGTCATTTTAAAAGCAAGAAGCCATCCAATGACTCCGTGTGGTTACACTCCACACTCAGCCAAAACATAGAGATACACCTCTGACTATGTCATCTATAGGGATTGAGTCTCACGGGGAAAATATGATCTGCCAAAATAGTCACACAAGTTGTTGTTTGTATAGTTATACTTTTCCCCATTGTCTTTTTTCATGTAAGTCTTCTCAATGAATAACACATGATATATGCAGCTTTTCTATCTAGCTTATTAGTTAGCTGGTAGTAATTTTGTTTTCATTTTTATAACTAAAGTTAGTCAAAGAACATAAATTTTAAGAACTATTAGAAATAGAAACACTGGCGTGTGAAAATTATAATAATAATACATTGAAATATCAAAATCTATAAAGAAGATGAAATCTTGGTATAGCCAATACCTGTTTCAATCTAAGAGTACAAATAGTAGCCAACTTAGAGGATAAAGTGTTTTCTTCTGATAATATATTTATCCCCTATAAATCAGAAAGGAAGAAGTCAAAGTATAACTATTTGCAGATAATATGATAGTATACATGAGTGACCCCAAAAATTCAAACAGAAAATTTCTTCAGCTGGTAAACACCTTCAGCAAAGTAGCTGAATACAAAATTAACTCAAAAAAATCAAAAGCCCTCCTGTATACCAAAGACAAAAGGGCAGAAAAAGAAATTAGGGAAACATCACTCTTCACAATAGTCACTAATAACATAAAGTACCTTGGTATGACTCTAACCAAGCAAGTGAAAGACCTGTTTGAAAAAAACTTCAAGTCTCTGAAAAAAGAAATTGAAGAAGATATCAGAAGATGGAAAGATCTCCCGTGCTCATGGCTCTATGGGATTAACATAGTGAAAATGGCCATCCTACAAAAAGCAATCGTCAGATTCAATGCAATTCCCATCAAAATAACAACACAATTCTTTACAGACCTTGAAAGAAAAATTCTCAACTTCATATGGAAAACAAACAAACAAACAAAAACAGAATTGCCAAAACAATCCTGTACAACAAGAGATCATCTGGAGGTAGCTCCATTCCTGATCTCAAGCTGTACTACGAAACAATAGTAATAAGAACTGCATGGTATTGGCATAGAAAAAGAATGGTGAATGAATGGAATCGAAGAGAAAACCCTGAAATAAACCCACACACCTATAGATATTTGATTTTTTACAAAAAAGCCAAAACTACTCAATGGATAAAAGGCAGCATTTTCAACAAATGGTGCTGGTCCAACTGGATGCCTACAATGCAGAAAAATAAAAATAGATACATATTTATCACCCTGCATAAAACCAAAGTCCAAGTAGATCAAAGACCACAACATAAAACCAGACACTCTAAATCAGTTAGAAGAAAAAGCAGGGAAGAACCTAGAACTCATTGGCACAGGACACAGTTTCCTGAACAGAACACTCACAGCACAGGCTCTAAGATCAACAATCAATAAATGGGACCTCATGAAACTGAAAAGCTTCTGTAAAGCAAAAGACACTGTCATCAGAACAAAACGACAGCCTACTGACTGGGACAGGATCTTCACCAACCCTTTATCTGACAGAGAGCTAATATCCAGTATATATAAAGAACTCAAGAAGTTAAAAAGCAACAAATCAAATAATCCAGTTAAAAAGTGGGGTACAGAGCTAAACAGAATTCTCAATAGAGGAACATCAAATGGCAGAGAAACATTTAAAGAAATGTTCAACATCCTTAGCCATCAGAGAGATGCAAATCAAAACAACCCTGAGATTTCACCTTACACCCATCAGAATAGCTAAGATGAATAACTCAAGTGACAATACATGCTAGAGAGGATGTGGAGAAAGGGGAACCCTCCTCCACTGCTGCTGGGAATGTAAACTTGTACAGCCATTCTGGAAATCAATCTGGTGCTTTCTCAGACAATTAGGAATAGTGCTTCCTCAAGATCCAGCTATACTACTCCTAGGCATATAGCCAAAACATGCTCAACTACACAAGAACATTTGTTCGTAGCAGCTTTATTCGTAATAGCTAAAGGCTGGAAACAACCCAGATGTCCATCAGTGGAGGAGTGGATACAGAAATTGTGGCACATTTAAACAATGGAATACTACTCAGCAATTAAAAACAAGGAAATCATGAAATTTGCAGCAAATGGTGGGATCCAAAAAATATCATCTTGAGTGAGGTATCTCAGAAGTAGAAAGACACATACCATATAGACTCACTTGTAAGTGGGTACTAGACCTATAAGATAGGATAAACATACTAAAATCTGTACACCTAAAGAAGATAAACAAGAAAGAGGAGCTAAGTAAGATGATCAATCCTCACTTAGAAAGACAGACAGGATGGACATTGGAAGAAGGAGAAAACAAGAAACAGGACAGAAGCCTACCACAGAGGGCCTCTGAAAGACTCTACCTAGCAGTGTATCAAAGCAGATGCTGAGACTCATGGCCAAACTTTGGGGCAGAGTGCAGGGAATCAGCCACGGACCCCAGTGCATGGAATGGTGCTGCCCACCCTTAAGGAGTGTCTTCCCACCTCAATTAACTTCATCCAGAAACCACTCCAAAGACATCCCCAGCGTTTTACCTCCTAAGCAGATCTAGATTCTGATAGGCTGACAATCAGTGTCAACCCTAAAAGTCATGGAACTGGACACTATGATATGCATTTCAACTATCCCTTCTCAGATTTTGTTATAATTAACTTGAGAAGTAAAAAAAAAAAAAAAAAACCTCTTCACTCTATGAAGCAAATATTATATGAAGTTAAATGAAGCTGTGCTAGTTTATGAAGCTATAATACTTCAGCTTCATAGAATGAATCTGGCAGTGTCTCTTCAGGAAGTATTGGCTTTAGCTCTTCCTTGGTGTTTTGGTTTAAATTCTGGAGTGAATCTGTCACATCCTGAACTAGTCTTTGTCTAGAGACTTTTTATTACTGCTGCTTGACTTACAGTTGATATATTATATGTTCTTAGGAATTTATTGATTTCTTCTAGATCTTGCCTTATTTAAATAGAAGTTCATGTCGCTGCTAACTCAACACATCGGAAGTCTGCTTTGGAATTAGACAAAACTATTTTCTCCTTTCTGTTCCTTAAATAAGCAAAAGTCAGTGCTGGTTATGTAATAAATAATCTCAAAACACAACAAAGAAATCAAACACATAAAAAATACGAAAAGGAGCATGCCCTTTAAACTTCATATTTGGTAAACTTAACTCACAAGAAGTTAAGTCACCTGTTAGAATATAGCTTAAGAGTGGGAAGTCCCCAAACCTTTGTCCTCCCACGTTTTAATTGCTGTTACAAGAACAGCAAACCTTTAAAATAGATCTCATGCAAGAAAAAATAGAAAACCATTTTAGAACAACTCTGTTCTATTTTTTCATAAAGATTCTAAATATCTATATCTACATAGGTATAGATAGATAGATAGATAGATAGATAGATAGATAGATAGATAGATAGATAGATAGATTGATTCTGGATGTGGAAATGAGCTGAAAAACAGGAAGGACTTCAAAACAGTTTTGAAAATGTTATTTGAAACAGTGCCAGAGGCAATAAAATGAAGATTGCTGTGTAAAGAATAGATAGTAATAAGAAAATTATTGTTCAGAATCAGCAATAAAAAGATTTTTGAAAGTCATGAGAGAAAATAAAATGTAATAGTGAAATATAAAGGCCTCAGGGGTCACATAATTCAAAGACTGGGGTATATTAGAAGTCAAAAAAGGGGGGCAGGGAAAAGAGCACAAAACTTATCTTGACTCACAAATTGGCTGATGGTCACACTAATACTAAGCTACTATTTTGGTTATTTCCTATTGCTTTGGCAAGATTCCGCAACCAAGGCAACTTATAAAAGAGAGCATTTAAATGGGCCTACGTTTAAAGGGTTACATGAAAAGGTTAAAGTCCATGACGGTGGAGTAAAGGCACAGTGAAAGGAATAGATGAGAGCTCACATCTTGATCTGAAAGCAGAAGGAAAAGCAAATTGGAAATGCTACTAGTATGTTGAAAGCTTACAAAACTCACTCCCATTGACATACCTTTCCAACAAGGCCACACCTTCTAAGGCTTCACAAAAGTCCCATCAACTGGGGGCTAAGTATTTGGACATATAAGCCTATAGGGCTATTCTTATTCAAACCACCATAGCAACCTTCCAGCATGTTGACTTAGTAGCTATTTCAACTTCTATTTAAATAAGACAAAATCTAGAAAAAGTCAATAAATTCCTAAACACTTTTCAAAATTAAGTCAGGAAGCAGAAATACAAAGCCTCTAGACAAACACTACTCCATGATATGGCAGATTCACTCCAGAATACTACCAAAACACCAAAAAAGAGCTAACAACAATACTTCTCAAATATTTGACAAAATAGAAAGGGAAGAGACAATGCCAGACTCATTCTATGAAGCTAATATCTCCCTAATGTAAAAGAAGATAAGAACACAAAAAAGAAAGGAATGAAGAAATGAAGGAAGGAAGACAAGTTTCCATTTCTATGAAAGAACATAAATGTCAAAATTCTTAACAAAGTACTTACAATCCAAATTCAAGGACACATTATAAAGATTATACATCATGACTAAATTGTCTTCATCCCAGAGATAGAAGTTTGGTCCAATAAACCAATAAATCCAATACAAAATATAAATAGGCTTAAGGACAGAAATCACAACTCAAACCTCAGAAAGGACATTTAACATAATTCAACATTACTTTATAATAAAATATACTCAAAGAAAACCAGGAACAGAAAAAGACTATGCATCATGTATAATTATGAATAAATACATACTTGTGTGTTATGTAATACTACATACTTCTTTAATATTATAATGATTACATATAAGAGAAATATATACTACAGCAAACCTAGAGCTAGTATTAATATCAGTGGGGAAAGACTGAGAGCATTTTCTTTAAAATCTGGACTGAAACAGCTCCACTCTCGTTCAATACTGTTCTTAAGATCTTACAGAGAGAGTAAAAAGGCAAGACTAAAGAAAGGAAGAAGTAAGTTTTACCTTATTAGCAGATGACGTGAGCCTACACTTACGTCAGTAGCTATTTCAACTTCTATTTAAATAAGACAAAATCTAGAAAAAGTCAATAAATTCCTAAATACTTTTCAAAATTAAGTCAGGATTCCAAATATGTCCTCAGAAAACTGTTAACAGAAAAACACTTTCAACAAAGTATCAGGGTACAAAATATACATAGAAAATTCAGTACCCTTCTATATACAAGAGACAAACATATTGAGAAACAGATTAGCAGGAGGATGCCACCCATAATAGCTTACAAATAAAATAAAGTACCTAGAAATAAATCTAATTAATGAGGCCAAGACCTTTATAATAAACACCTCAAGACATTCAAAAAAGAAATCAATGATGGCATTATAAATTGGAAATATCCCCCATGCTCATGGATTGGACGAATTAATATTGTGGAAAAAGGCTATGTTGCTGAAAGCAGTTCTCATATTCAGTACAATCACATCAAAATCCTAATGATGTTAATCACAGAACTAGAAAACAACCCTGAAATTCACCTGAAGCTCAAAAGACCCAAAATATACAAAACAATCCTAAGCTGAGAGAAATACTGAAGATATCATGATCTTGAACTTTACTAGAGAGTCGTAGTAACAAAAACAACATGGTCCTGGCTCAAAAACAGACACATAGACTTAATAGAATAGAGCAGAAGTTTTATATTAAACCTAAACAGCTAGTGACAACTGATTTTTGGTAAAAGTATCAAAACATATTTGAATATGGCCTCTTTGATAAGCGCTGTTGGAAGACTGGATAGCTACGCGTCAGACGCGTTAGAAGAAGGAAACTACATCCATGCCTTCCATTCTGCATGAGAGATGAATTCAGAAATAGACGAAAGACATTGATATAAGAAGTGAAACTGACACTACTGAGGGGAAACATAAGAGGAACAACTCAAGTCACAGTCATAGCTGAGGACTTTCTGGAAGGGAAACAGCAATATCACAGGAAATAATCCTAAGAACTGCCGAAGGGATCACATGAAAGTTAAAAAGTGTCTTCACGGAAAAGGACACAATCAGAAGAGACAATCTACAGAATGGAGAAAAACGCTGGCGACTCTACGTCAGACAGGGCGTTAACTTCTGAATGTGTAAAGAACTGTGAAAATTAAACACCAGAAACCAAGTTATGTAATCACTAAATGAACCAATGGGGCCCAGACAGACGGATCAGAGGTGAAAAGCACTTCGGATAAAAGCCTCTTCCAGCGCACATTGAACATTGACAGGAGTCTACTGAGCGCATTTGAAAGACTCTAACTAGCAGTGTTTTCAAAGCAAAGACTCATGACCAAACCTTTGGCAGAGTACAGGGAATCATAAGAAAGAAGGGGAGTTAGTCTGATGAGGAAAGGATAGGAGCCCCACAAGGACCAAATATATCTGGTCTTTTCTGAGACTGACATGCAACCAAGGACCATGTATAAATGTAACCTAGAACCTCTGCTCAGATGTAGCCTGTGGTAGCTCAGTAACCAATTGGTTTCCCATAGTGAGGGGAACAAGGACTATTTCTAACAGGAACTCAATGACTGGCTCTTTGGCCTCCCCACCCTCCAAGGGAGGAGCAGTCCTGTTAGGCCACGGAGGAGGGCTTTGCAGCCAGTCCTGAAGATACCTGATAAAACAGGATCAGATGAATGGGGAGGAGGTTCCCCCAATCAGTGAACTTGGCAAGGGGCACGGTGGAAATGAGGGAGGGAGGGAGGGACTGGGAGGGAATGAGGGATCGGGACACGGCTGGGATACAGAGTTAATAAAATGTAACTGATAAGAAAAAAATAAAATTTAAAAAAAAAAAGCCTCTTCCAGAAGACTCAGGTTTGATTTCCCAGCTCCTACACAGTGGCTCACAACTGTGTGTAACTCCAGCCCCAGGGGATCCAAGGCTCATCTTCTGCCCTCCGAGGTGGTAACCAAGCACAGATCTTGTACATTTATATGCATGCAGGCAAATATCATATACTTAAAATAAATAAGCATTTAAAAAATTTAAGTAGAAGTGAGATAATGAACTGACTGTACAATTCAAAAACTGATAACTACAAATGGACAAAAAATATTTGGAAAAAATGTTCAACATTCTTAGTTATTGAGGAAATGCTAAAGTCAATCTCAAGTACCTTGAGATCCAATCTCTTCCTAGACAAAAATGGCGGTCATCGAAGAAACTGAGTGTGGAGGGGGATGGGGGCTTACTGGTGAGGATGCAAAGCGGTGCACCCAGTGTGAAATTCGATATAGGCATTTTCCATGAAACTGAAACTAAAGAAACCAGATGATCCAGCTATGCCACTCCTGGACGTATGACAAAAGGGTGCCAGTTTGTGCCATAGCGACACTTCACACCCAAGTACACTGCTGCTCTCTTCACAACAGCTATGAAATGAAACCAGCCTCCATGTCCCTCAACAGACAATGGAGAGAGAAAGTGGTACATTTACAATGGCATTTTATTCAGCCTTAAAGTGAAAAAAAAAAAAAAAAAAAAAAAAAGATCTGCAGGAAAATGAACAGAACGGGAAATCGATGACGTTAAGTCAAAAAAGTCAGTTTCGGGCAAATACCATACTTTGTTTCGTGTGTGAAACCTACATTTACATTGCTGTATGTGTGTAATGAGACTAGAAGGTGGGTCACAAGAAAAGAGGAAGGGATCTTAAGGGAGAGTTTGAGTGTGTAGAATGACAAAGTAATAGGATATGTGGGAGGAAGGGAGCAAGGGGACTAGCCAGGAATAAGCAGGAGACAGAGGGATGGTGGCAAAGTGGAGCCAATAAGAACAAACTATCATGAAAATTCCACAAGGAAAGCTATGGATTTTTACACTAACTTAAAATTAAAGAAATAGAACGGGTTTTGTAGACGATGCTATCCCCTGTCGTCTTTTGCTACAGCCATGGTCAACCCCGCCGTGTTCTTCGACATCTAGGCCGATGGCCAGCCGTCGGACCGCGTCTCCTTCAAGCTGTTTGCAGACAAAGCTCCAAAGACAGCAGAAAACTTTCATGCTCTAAGCACTGGAGAGAAAGGACTTGGATATAAGGGTTCCTCCTTCCACAGAATCATTCCAGGATTCATGTGCCAGGGTGGTGATTTAACATGCCATAATGGTGCAGGTCCATCTACGGGGAGAAATTTGAGGATGAGAATTTCATTCTGAAGCCTACAAGTCCTGGCATCTTGTCCATGGCAAATGCTAGACCAAACACAAACTGTTCCCAGTTTTTTACCTGCACTGCCAAGACTGAGTGGCTGGCTGGCAAGCACGTGGTCTTTGGGAAGGTGAAAGAAGGCATGAACATTGTGGAAGCCAATGGAACGTTTTGGGTCCAGGAATGGGAAGACCAGCAAGAAGATCACAATTTCCGACAGTGGACAACTCTAATTCTTTTGACTTGTGGGCATCTTACCCAGCAGACCTTTCCTTCTGTAGCTCAGGAGAGCATCTCCATCCCATTTGCTCAAAGTACCCTGTGATCTCTGCTCTCACTGAAGTTCTTTGGGTTCCATATTTTCCTCATTCCCCTCCAAGTCTAGCCAGATTGCAGAGTTAAGTTTATGATTATGAATAAAAAGTAAATAAGAAAAATAAATGAATAAATAATGTAACAGTGTCAAGGAAAGTTGTAGCATTTGCCTTGTACCTTTAATGTTTTTCTGGTGAATTTTATTCATTTCACCTTTGTAAAAGCTAAGAAAATATGTAATTATTTTTCTCATTAAAAGGGAGGGATTGGAAGGAAACGAGGGAGGGGGTCACAGCCAGGATACAAAGTGGATAAATTGTAATAAATAATACTTTTTTAAAAATAGGAACCTGCCACAGAGGGCATCTGAAAGCCTCTGCCCTGCAGACTATCAAAGCAGATGCTGAGCCTGATGGCCAACTGTCGGGCAGAGTGAATGGAATTTTATGTAAGAAGTGGAAAATAGCAAGAGCTGGAGAGGACAGGAACTCCACAATGAGAGCAACAGAACAAGAAAATTTGAACCCAGGGAACTTCCCAAAGACTCATACTCCAACCAAGGACTATTCATGGAGATAACCTAGAACCCCTGCACAGATGTAGCCCAGGGCAATTTAGTGTCCAAGTGGCTTACATAGTGATGGGAAGAGGGACTGCCTCTGACATAAACTGATTGGCCTGCTCTTTGATCACCTCCCCCTGAAGGGGGAGCAGCCTTACCAGGCCACAGAAGAAGACAATGCAGCCATTCCTGATGTGATCTGATAGACTAAGATCAGAAGGAAGGAGAGGAGGACCTCCCCTATTAGTAGACGTGGGGAGGAGCATGCATGAAGAAAGGGGAGGTAGGGTGGGATCGGGAGGGGAGGAGGGAGGGGCTTATGGGGGGGATACAAAATGAATAAAGTGTAATTAATAATAATAATAATAATAAGAGAAAAAATAAAAAAGTGAATGATTCATTTGTGTACATATTATTTTTTTATTTTCTCTACAAACTTCATAGGGAAATAATCAAGTTACATAAAATAAAGGTAATCTCCACAGCACTTTAAAATAAGCAGAGCTCAATGCAATTTTATATACTTTAGAGCCTAAGAGCACGAAGAATGGTGTTTATTTTAACCATAGGCATATTAACTTGAACACTGAAAAAGGGTACATCGTTCACTTAATTCCTTCATCAAGATCTGAGCATTTAAAAGGCTATACATATTGCATATTTACAATCTGATGTGTTTGGAGATAAGTTACCTCTCATTTATTCATAGCCACAATAAGTGAAGAAACTTGTTGGATATTTTCAAAATATCTTTCTTTCTTTCTATTTGTGGTTTCTTAGATTTCTTCATAACCTTTCCTCCCTAGAAAAAAATTTAAAGATTTCTAAATTTAAAGATGTTAACAGAGACCAAGGTTGAGGTTTAATGGGGCTTTTCTTTTTACTTCTGCCTTTTCTTTTTCTTCCTCTTTCTTCCTTCCATACCACCTTTTCTCCTTTCTTTTTTCAATCTTTCTTTTTTTATTTTTTTTATTTTTTCTTATCAGTTACATTTTATTAACTCTGTATCCCAGCTGTATCCCACTCCCTCATTCCCTCCCAATCCCACCCTCCCTCCCTCATCTCCACCGTGCCCCTTTCCAAGTCCACTGATAGGGGGGACCTCCTCCCCATTCATCTGATCCTGTTTTATCAGGTATCTTCAGGGCTAGCTGCAAAGTCCTCCTCTGTGGCCTAACAGGACTGCTCCTCCCTTTGGGGGTGGGGAGGTCAAAGAGCCAGCCATTGAGTTCCTGTTAGAAATAGTCCTTGTTCCCCTCACTATGGGAAACCAATTGGTTACTGAGCTACCACAGGCTACATCTGAGCAGAGGTTCTAGGTTACATTCATACATGGTCCTTGGTTGCATGTCAGTCTCAGAAAAGACCCTATACCCAGATATATTTGGTCCTTGTGGAGCTCCTATCCTTTCCTCATCAGACTAACTCCCCTTCTTTCTTATGATTCCCTATACTCTGCCAAAGGTTTGGTCATGAGTCTTTGCTTTGAAAACACTGCTAGTTAGAGTCTTTCAAATGCGCTCAGTAGACTCCTGTCATATGTTCAATGCGCATCCCATCTGTCTTTCTAAACGAGGATTGATCATCTTACCCCATGTCCACTCTCTTGATTATCTTTTTTAGGTGTATAAATTTAATTATGTTTATCATATCAATCTTTCTTTTCATTCTAGTATCATATATTCCTGATGAGCACCTAGAATAATGGACAGTAGGTTAGAACTTACCATTGAAACAGCATCTCATATGACAGTACAAGGCAGAGACAGTGTTGGAACAAGGAGAAATGTTTTAGAAAAGGACAAGGGGCATTACTGGCCAGGCAATCAAATAAAGGACTTATTCTCCAAGTTAAAATAAAACAAACAACTCAGAAATAAGAGCGCCAATGAACAGCAAAAATAAAGTGATTTTTATTGTCTTTTCCTCTCCCTGTGATTTAGTTAAAATGAGTTTTTTGGCATGCTAAGTGATATGGAACAGATGATGAGCAAAAAAAGGGGGGGATGCTCTGAACCACTGCTAATTCATAGCTAGATATGCAAAAACTGATGCCCAGAAATTTTACTAAAAAGTATTCACTGAAACACCAGAAATGTTAAATGTCCCAGGACAATACTGTTTAAAAATAATAATAATAATAAGCATACTACAGCCCTCTCCTGGAGAGTAGTGATATATGCTTGCGTTCTAATTTTTAAGATAACATTTCTTTAAACAGGAAATTGTTTTTCTGTGCTTCTTCCCTTCTAATGGTTTTGGATTTACTGTTTTCTTTATTTTAATTTTCATTAATTTAGTTATTTATTCTTCACAGCCGGATCGCAGCCCCCTTCCTTCCTCTCCTCCAAGCCCCACCCTCATACCCCTCACCCCTTTCTCTTCTCTGAGGAGAGGCTTCCTGGGGGTATTAACCTACCCTGGCACATCATGCATGTACTTAACTGTTTTCTATGCATCAACTTATGTTAGCTATGTAAGTGACCTCGTTTTTTTGTTTTTTTGTTTGTTTGTTTGCTTACACACTTAAGACCCAAGTGTTATTTAACTTAGGATAGGTAAGTGTGTGGAAGCTCTGGACACTTTCCAGGGAGTATAGAGCAGGCCTGGGGACCTAAAAGTTAGTGTTAGGTTAGGAAGAAGTCAAGTCTGCAGCTTCACCATGAATCAGCTGTAGCCAGCCTCTTACCAACCTATCTATTCAATGTGTTGAATACTTTCTTATTCTCATTTCATTTCCAAGGCAGCTAGGATTTTGGACAAATCTGATGCAATGTATCAAAACAATGTTAAACCACTTGAGGTAAGAGCTAAAGTATATCTAAGTTGGTTTCTACAGTTAGTAAAAAAAATAAATAAATAAGCACATTTTTTTCCTGGTCCACAAAGAATTTATAATAGCAACATGAAACTTTATTAAATCTTTATTATATTGATCTCTTGTAATAAATAATAGACCATGACATAAACTATTATGGGGTAACTCCAGAGGAATGTAACCATATAACTTTGAATTTTTCATTGAACTCCAAATTCATCTTCTGTAACAGTTTTGTTTCTTAAAAACTTAAAAAAAAAAAAAAACATTAACATGGAAAGTGGTATCTGTTAGATACCATGCCTGTCAGATGGAGTAAGGCATCTTTTTCTTTCTGTCTGTCTTTCCTTCTTTCTTTCATTCATTATTATTATTTACAATTTATTTGTTTTGTATTCAACATGTAGCCCCCTCCCTCATCTCCTCCTGGGCCCAACCTCCATCCCTCTTTCTTCTCTATCCCTCTTCCGTAGTCAACGGATAGGGGAGGTCCTCCTTCCCTACTGTCTGACCCTAGCTATCAGGTCCCATCAGGACTGCCAGGATCCTCTTCCTCTGTGGGCTGGCTAGGTTGCACGACCACGGAGAAGTGATCAAGAAGCAGGCAACCAAGTTCGTGACAGAGAGACTGTCTCTTCTCCCCATGCTAGGGCACACACATAGAAAGTGAGCTGTCTATTGGCTACATCTGAGCAGGGGTCTAGGTCCTTTCTATGCATGGTCTTTGGTCGATGCATCAGTCTCTGCAATCCCTCCCTCCCCGGGCCCTGCTTTGGTTTGTTTGTTTCTTTCTTTGCTTGTTTCTTTGTTTGTTTCTCTTTGCTGGTCTCCTTGTGTGGCTCCTGTCCCTTCTGGGTCCTTTTTTTAATTCAATTTTTATTTTTATATATTAATTACATTTTTTTTTTACTTTGTATCCCAGCTGTAGCCCCTTCCCTCTTTCCCTCCCAATCCCACCCTCCCTCCCTCATCTCCTCCCTGCCCCTCTCTAAGTCCACTGATGAGGGAGGTCCTCTTCCTTTTCCATCTGACCCTAGCTTATCAGGTCTCACCAGGACTGGCTGCAATGTCCTCCTCTGTGGCCTAGCTAGGCTTCTCTTCCCATGGGGGGTGGGGAGGTCAGAGAGCTAGCCACAGAGTTCATGCGAGAGACAGTCCCTGTTCCCCTTACTAGGAAACCCACTTGGATACTGAGCTGCCATGGGCTATGTCCAAGCAGGAGTTCTAGGTTATCTCCATGCATGGACCCTGGTTGGAGAGTCAGTCTCAGACAAGCCCCTGTGCCCAGATATATTTGGTCCTTGTGGAGCTCCTGTTCTCTCCAGGTCTTACTAACTCTCTCTTCTTTCATATGATTCCCTGCACTCTGCCCAAAGTTTGGCCTTGAGTCTCAGCATCTTCTTTGATACACTGCTACATAGAGTCTTTCAGAGGCCCTCTATGGTAGACTCCTATCCTTGCTTCTTGATTTCTCCTACTTCCAATGTTCATTGCATTTGTCTTTCTAAATGAGGATTGATCATCTTATCCCGGCTCCTCCTTCTTCATTAGCTTCTTTAGGTGTACATATTTTAGTATGTTTTTATCCTATTTTATAGGTCTAGTATCCACTTATAAGTCAGTATATACCATGTGTGTCTTTCTGCTTCTGAGATAACTCACTCAGGATGATCTTTTCTAGGTCCCACCATTTGCCTGCAAATTTCATGATTTCCTTGTTTTGTTTTTATGAAGATTTTTTTTATTAATTACACTTTATTCACTTGTATCCCTCCATAAGCTCCTCCCTCCTCCCCTCCCGGTCCCACCCTCTCTTCCCCTTCTTTACACATGCCCCTCCCCAAGTCCACTGATAGGGGAGGTCCTCCTCTCCTTCCTTCTGATCTTAGTCTATCAGATCTCATCAGGAGTGGCTGCATTGTCATCTTCTGTGGCCTGATAAGGCTGCTCCCCCCTTAGGGGGAGGTGATCAAAGGGAAGGCCAATCAGTCTGGGTCCTTTTATATCCCTCTTTTCTATAAGACATTCTGCACTCTCTACAAAGTTTGGCTCTGTATCTGCTTTGGTCCCCTGTTTGGTTGGAGTCTTTCAAAGGATATCTGTGGTAGGCGCCAGTCCTGTTCTTTCTCTTCTACCACTTACAGTATCAATCCTGTTTTTCCTTCTGAATGAGAATTAAGTATCTTCCCTAGGATCCTCCTTATTGTTTAGCTTCTTTAGATCTGTAGATTTTAGTAAGTTTATCCTATATTATATGGCTAATATCCACTTATAAGTGAGGATATACCCGGGGAGGTAACCCAGGCCCAGAAAGACATATGTAGTATGTATTCACTTATAAGTTGATGTTAGCCAAAATATACAGGCTTACCACAGACCCAAAGAAGCCAAGGAGGGCCCATGGGAGGATGCTTGAATCTCATGCAGAAGAAGAAATAAAATAGTCATCTGAAGTAAATGGAGGTAGGGGTGGAGAGGGTAATGAGAGAGAGGATCAGGTGTGGGGAGAATGAGGGCAGGCAGTGGGAGGGGTGAGAGGGGGAGGACCTGAAAAGAGAAGGGAAATTGGTGGGGGAGCATCTCTAGAACAGAGGAGGCCCTTGGAAGTCACCCTAGCTGAGATTCCTAAGAGCAAGGGACATTGACTCTGAAGTAGCCACCTCTTGTAGCCAGGTGGGACTTCCAATGGAGGGAGGGTGACACCAATCATAAAACATTTAACCCAAAATTTATCTTGCCTACAAGAAATATAAGGGATAAATATAGAGCAGAGATTGAGGACAACCAATGATTGGCCCAACTTGAGACCCACCTCATGGGAGAGAGCCAACCCTGACACTATTAATGATACTCTGATATGCTTGTAGACAAGTGCCCAGCTTAACTGCCTCCTGAGAGATTTCATCCAGCAGCTGATAGAAACAGATGCAGAAGCACACCCAAACAATAGACCAAGCTTGAGGAAGTTGTGTGGAAGAGTGGGAGGAAGGATTAAGAGAGCCAAAGGGATACCTCACTCAGGATGATCTTTTCAAGGTCCTACCATTTGTCTGCAAATTTCATGATTTCCTCCTTTTTGATTGCTGAGTAGTATTCCATTGTATAAAAGTACCACAATTTCTGTATCCATTCCTCCACTAATGGACATCTGGGTTGTTTCCAGGTTCTTGCTATTACAAATAGAGCTGCTATAAACATGGTTGAGCAAATGTCCTTGTTGTGTACTAGAGTATCTTTTGCATATATGCCTAGGAGAGGTATAGCTGGATCTTGAGGAAACACTATTCCTAGTTCTCTGAGAAAGCACCAGACTGATTTCCAAAGTGGTTGTACAAGTTTACATTCCCACCAGCAATGGAGGAGTGTTCCTTTTTCTCCACAACCTCTTCAGCATGGGTTGTCACTTGAGTTATTCATCTTAGCCATTCTGATGGGTGTAAGGTGAAATATCAGGGTTGTTTTGATTTGCATCTCTCTGTTGCCTAAGGATGTTGAGCATCTCTTTGAGTATTTCTCTGCCATTCGATATTTCTCTACAGAGAATTCTCTGTTTAGCTCCTTACCCCATTTTTAATTAGATTGCTTGATTCATTGCTTTTTAACTTCTTTAGTTCTTTATATATTCTGGATATCAGCCCTCTGTCAGATGTAGGGTTGGTGAAGATCCTTTCCCAGTCAGTAGGCTGTCATTTTGTTCTGATGACAGTATCTTTTGCTTTACAGAAGCTGTTCAGTTTCATGAGGTCCCATTTATTGATTGTTGCTCTTAGAGCTTGTGCTGTTGGTGTTTGCAGAAAGACACACATGGTATATACTTACTTATAAGTGGGTACTAGACCTATAAAATAGGATAAACATACTAACATCTGTACACATAAAGAAGATAAACAAGAAAGAGGATCCGGGGTAAGATGATCAATCCTTACTTAGAAAGACAAATGGGATGGACATTGGAAGTAGGAGAAAACAAGTAACAGGACAGGAGCCTACCACAGAGGGCCTCTGAAAGACTCTACCTAGCAGTGTATCAAAGCAGATGCTGAGACTCATAACCAAACCTTCGGCATAGTGCAGGGAATCATATGAAAGAAGGGGTAGTTAGTATGACTTAGAGAAGACAGGAGCTCCACAAGGACCTAATATATCTAGGCACAGAGGTCTTTTATAAGAATATATCTCCAACCAAGGACCATTCATGGAGATAACCTAGAACCCCTGCTTGGATGTAGCCCATGGTAGCTCAGTATCTAGTGGGTACCCTAGTAAGGGGAACAGGGACTATTTCTGACATGAACTCACTGGCTGGCTCGTTGACCTCCCCACCCAACCCCCTCAGGGAGGAGCAGCCTTGCTAGGCCACAGAGGAGGACATTGCAGCCAGTCCTGAGGAAACCTGATAAGCTAGGGTCAGATGGAAGGGGAGAAGGACCTCTCCTATCTATGGACTTGGAAATGGGCAGGGAGGAGGTGAGAGAGGAAGGATGGGATTGGGAGGGAATGAGGGAGCGGGCTACAGCTGGGTTACAAAGTTAATAAACTGTAACTAATAATAACAAAAATAATTAAAAAAGAGAGAGCCAGAGAGGTCAAGGACACACCAAGAAGACCTATAGAGTCAACTAATCTGTGCCCATGGGGGCTCACAGAGACTGAACCACCAACCAAAGAGCTTGCATAGGCCTGACCTAGACCCCCTACACATATGCAGCAGGTGTGCAGCTTGTTCTTCATGTAGGTCCTCTAACAACTGGAGCAGGGGCTGTCTCTAACTCTGTTGTCTGCCATTGGCTCCCTTTCCCCTAGCTGGGCTGCCTTGTCTGACCTCAGTGGAAGAAGCTGACCTTAGTCCTACTATGACTTGGTACCCCTTAGGAGGAGAGGAAGGAATGAGGGAGGGGTCATGAGAGCGGGTCTGGGAGAAGAGCAAGGAGGGGGCTGCAATCAGGTTGTAATGTGATTAAATAAATAAAATAAAAAAATATAAAAAGATTTTAAGGGGGAATAGAATTTTGCCACAACAGCGAGAGTTGCAAGGCAGTTTTACACCGGGTTTAAAGTGATGCTAGCTAGGTAGTTGCTCCTCTATTGGTGTTTGAAAAAAATTGTCACTGTGAGTCACCAATCATGGAGAAAGATCTTAGTGACTGTGGCAACACACCTTGTCGGGTGATTTCTAATGTGTCATTTATATTGAAGGGCCACAGGGCTATCCCATATTGCAACTATGCATTATGAGAAATTTAAAGGGAAGTTTTTGAAGCTTAAAGACTGGAAAATCCCTAGTCCTTCTGTTGCAATAAAAAAAATTCCATGTAACTGAAAAAAATAAATAAAAGATACATTCAAATAGAGGTTACAAATAAGTCATCGGCATACAAGTAAATCATGCCAATGTAGATACGTAACTGTGAAAGGAACATTTGCAAGAAGAGGAAATAGAACCATGCTTGCAGTTGATTAGGAAAAGAAAGCTTTCCTTACAATTTCTTTCCCATTTTATTTAAAAAATAGATTATTTTCTCACTTAACCTATCCTGAAAATAGATTTCCTTCTCTCTACTCCTGCAAGTTCCTCCCTACTTCCCCTCTACTCCCTTTCTGTCTCTCATTTACAAAAAATAAAGAGGCTTCTAAGGTATAATACCAAAATATAACTATAAAATATGAGATTAAAAGATCTATCACTTTATTGTAGCACTGAAGGGTGATATCTTAACTGTGTTGATTCTTCTTTTTATATATGTGAGTAGCCAACTGATGATACAAGGGTCTGTGGTAACACCCGTAATGCTCTCTCACCTCTTTCACACACACACACGCGCGCACACACACACATACACACACACAGAAGAACATAGGTCAAGATACAAGGATTTCCCCCAGACAGTTCCAATTCCAGATGCTCAGCACTTGAGTGCTCAGGCAGTGGCGGACTATATAGGAGTTGATGGCTGGTTTTACCAGGAGAGTTCTAGCCATTAAAGTATTCTTAGGAATACTTTCAGAAGATGGCATAATTATAGTTAAGTAGCCCACTACAAATCCTGTGTTTTACAACTACACTTTTTATATTCAGTGTGTTGAAGATATAGGGAACATGGATGATGAGAAAAGCAACTTCGATTTCTTTACATATTTGACAGATATTTCTTGAACAATGAAGTCTCTGCCAATTGCTAGTGATACAACTCTTTTCTCAGTGGACCTTACTTTCTGTTGGTGAGAACAGCTATTAAAAACAAAACTAAAAGATCTGAGCCCAGGCAAACTGCAGAGACTGATGCACCAATGGAGGACCATCTATGGAGCGGACCTAGAATTCTTGCTCAGATGTGGTCCATTGGCAGCTCAGTCTCCATGTAGATCTCTGAGTGAGGAGAACAGGGGCTGTCTCTATCATGAACTCAGTTGACTGCTCTCTGATCACTCGCCCCTGATGATGCAGCCTTGCTAGGCCAAGGAGGAAGAGGATCCAGGCAGTCCTGATTAGATTTAACAAGTTATAGGCAGATGGCAATGGTGGAGAACTCCCCCTTTCAGTGGACTAGGGGAAGAGGATGAGAGGAAAGAGAGAGGGAGGATATGACTGGGGGAGTTTAGGGAGGGGGCTTCAGTCAGGATATATAATGAATAAATTATGAAGAAAAACAATATATTTTTGTTAAAAAGAAAGAAATGTGACCCAAGACAAAAGTGTCAAGTATGAAGTTCTCCAGTGTGAACTTGCTACATAAAATAAACATATATACTCCTCTAAAAAGGGGGGGGGGGCTCCATGGCTTCAGAATGATCATTCTAGCTGCACAGAAGCTCAATGAGATATGCAGTTTGAAACTGAGTAGGTATTTGTTTGAGTGGCTGCCTAATTTACCTGTGTCGCAGTTTTTATTTGTTAGCTCATTAAAATAAAGCAATTCTGCTTTTCAAAAAAGCTAATAGGAGTTTACAAACAGTTCAGATGACTGTGATTTGATGTGATTTAGCTGAGCTGCACTAGTTCATTTCATAAGAAAATATTGTTGACAAATATTAATAAAAATCTGTCAGTAAAATATCAAGTGTTGTTTATTAGAAATTTTAAGCTCTAAAAAATAAAATAAAATATAAAAGTAAAAGAATAAATATTATAAGCAACAATAAAGAAATAAAGCTACATTTTATTAAAAAATGAGATGGGAACTATATCCTCAAGGATTCTGAATTCAAGTTGTAGTCACCACCACCAAAAACAGACAAACATGAAATTCCAAAATCAAAAGCCCTGTGTTTTTGTAACAAAAATATTATGAATTGGAAGGAGGATCCACCAAAATAATGGTAGTGGAGGAGAAATGGTTGTTATATTCTAAATTTACTGTGGACTTACAAATCTATTGTTTAATTCTTAATATTATAATTTATCTCATGATATTTGCTTTACTATTAATAAATCACATTGTAAGTTCATAGAGGCAAGTCATCCAAGGTCACAGACTGAGCAAAAGAGCAAGGATTCAGCTCTGGATCTCTGACTGTGTTCTAAGCCAGTATTTCTTGGCTTCACGAACTGAATTATCTCTGGTTCCAAAAATTACCTTATTAATGGATAATGTGGACTGATGCTCAAGAAAATGTTAATCAATTAAAAGAGTTTCTAAGAAAAGGCATGAAAATCTTTCCTTTTGATAAAAAAAATGTTTTCTACAAAGTGAAATTATTTTTATTTTTTAATATAGCCATGTATCTTTGTGTTGTGAGTAGGCACTTTTGGAGAACATACGGAAGCTGGCATGAATTGACTCTTTCCGTCCACCATGTCAGTGCCAGGGAGCAAACTCAGAAGTTAGCTTTAGTGTCTTTATCCCCTGAGCCATCTCACTGTCTGAAATGGAAATCATTTTGTATAAATAACCAACAAAATTTGCCTAAATCACCAGCACTGCATATCCATAATCTCTTACCTTGAAAGCATTCTTCAGAGATCTTGAAAGGACAATTTTCAGATTCACATAGAAACACAAAAATACCCAGAATGGCTAAAACAATCCTCAATAACATCTGAAGGTATTACCATCCATAACTTCTGTACCACAAAGCTATAATAATAAAAACAGGGTGGTATTGGAATGAATACAGACATGTTGATCAATAGTTTATATATAAATCCACATATGTGTTCGTTTGTTTTTGTTTTTTTAAAGACGCTAGAAACAAACACTGGAAAAAAAAGACATCTTCAACAAATGTTGCTGGCCAAACTGAGTGGCTTCATGTTCAATCATCCAAAGAAGCTCCATTCTTACCACCCTGCACAACACTCAACTTCAAATGGACCAAAGTCTTCAACATAAAACTAGATACACAAAACGTTTTTAGCACAGGCATTAAGAGCAACAATTAATAAATGCATTGGAAAATATTTTTACCAATTACACATCTAGTAGAGGACTAACATATATGGGACCCAAGAAACCAGCCTGGAGCCAGAGTGAGGTCAAGATATGTCCAAACCCCCCAAGTCTCAGCAGGAGTAAACATCGCTCCTCCCTGTTCGGGGCCTGCATACCCCAGCACATATACCTTTGAAACACAAACCTCTGCCACCTTGAGGTAGTCACATAGCCTGGTGGCCAGGTTAAAAGTTTCTATTTTCTTATAAAGACATGTCCAGCTAGTACCTGAACTTCTCTCCAAGGAAATAAAGCATTCCTAGCACTTCAGCCCTAGCCAATGGTGTGCATTCACCCTGCAAACCCCTACCCACCTTCCCAAGGTTTATATAGTTCTTATTCCCCCGGAATATACTCCTGCTAACCCTACTGCCCAGTAAAGCTTCATTCCTTGTAGCACTGGTGTACAATGGTGTCTGGATACCCCAAGGCCAGAAGCAAACCCTGGACTGACAAACATACAAAATACATAAAGGAATCTTAAAAACTAGGTATCAAGAAAGCAAATAATCTAATTTTAAAATAGAGTAAAGATCTAAACAGAGAACTCTCAATAGAAGAAACTCAAATGGCTGAGGCTCACTTAAAGAAATGTTCAACTTCCTTAGCCATCAGGGAAATGTGAGTCAAAACTACTTTGACATTTTACCTTACACCTGTAAGCATGAATAATATCAATAAAATAAGTGACAGTTCATACTGACGAGGATGTGGAGTAAGGGGAATACTCCTCCGGTGCTGGTGGGAGTGCAAATTTGTATGGCCACTATGGAAATAGGTGTGGTAGTTCCTTAGGGAGATGAAAATCAATCTACCTCAAGAACCAGTTATACCACTCTTGGGCATACTCCCAAAATATACTTTATCCTACCACAAAGACATTTGCTCAACAATATTCATTGCTGCTCTATTCATAAGAGTCAGAAACTGGAAACAACCTAGATATCCCTCAACAGAAGAATGGATAAAGAAAATGTAATGCATTTGTACAATGGAATATTATTCGGCCATTAATAATTGTATCATAAAATTTGCAGGCTAATTGATGCAACTAGAAAAACATTATCATGAGTGAGGTGTCTCAGACCCAGAAAGACAAATATGGTATATACACACTTATAAGCGGGTATTAGATATGAAGTCAAAGATAACAAAGCTTTCAAAACAATCCATACAACCACAGAAGGTATGTATAGAGTAAGGGATGAGAGGGCACAGCCATGACTCATTAGGAAAAAGAAATAAAATAGACAGTTAAAAATGAATAGGGCACTGGAAAGAGAGGATCAACCTGGGAGAGAAGGGGAGAAGGAATTAAGAGAGGGACAGCTAAAATTAAGAAGCATTTGCAGGTTAGTATAAAGATATAATACAGTAGAAAATTCCTAAAATCTATACTTAATTAGGACAATCTAAATGAAGTCCCTAAATAATGGGGGAGACACAGCCCCAACTGGTCATCTCTTATCACCAAATGAAGTGTCCACTACTGTAATTAGGTTGAATCTAAGTGAGTTCTTAGCTATAGGGGTCCTTTGAAAATTCTTAAAGAACCCAGGCTGTTGCCAAGACAATAGGTTGTTCTCTGCAAGCTGACAGAAGGCCCCATTGCTGATGACAACACCTACATAACTCATTGGAAATGGAGGAGTGGAGCTGGAGCATACATAGAGCCTTTGCCCTTATGTTCTAGGAAGCTACTTCGCATGCTAAGAAAAGAGAACCATAAACACCAAGCCAATCACAAAACCACTGATCTACAATAGTGTCCTGCCCATAAGATATGCTAGGACTGTGGAGGTACAGCTTGTGTGAGTAACCAACCAATATCTGATTTGACTAAAGACCTACTCCATGAGATGGAATCCATACTGGACGGAATCGACACCACCTGGGTGACCAATAACCAGCAACTAGCTGGCCCAGGGACCTAGGGTAAAATTAAATACACTATACTAGTCTAAATAAAAATTTAAAAACTGTACTGATAAAATGACTTCTAGTGATACTCTGCTATACTCAAAGATCAGTGCCTTATTCAACCATCATAAGAGAATCTTCCTCTTGAAGCAATGGCAACAAATACAGAGACCCACTGCTAGACTTTACACACAGAGAGATTCTTGAACACTCAGTCCTAGATGGGATGGCTCCATCAACTCCCTCCTCTCAGAGCTCAGAGAACACACACAGAAGAGGGAGCAGAAAGTATTTACACTTTCGGAGGGGATTGAAGACACCAAAAAAAAAAAAAATAGTCTTCTAAATCAATACAAGCAAAGCTCATATGAACTTGTAGAGACTGAAGCTCCATGCACAGGGCCTGCATGGGTCTTCACCAGGTCCTTTGCAGTTATATTAAGACTTTCAATTTAATGTTTTTGTGAGATTCTTGATTCTGTGAATAAGTGGGTCTCTTGATTCTTCTGCCTTCTCTTGAATTCTTTTTTTTTCTGTTTGTTTGTCTTGCCCAACTCTGAGGTGATAATTTTTGTTTGATCTTACTATATTTATTTGTTATTTTTTTACACGTCAGCATTTGTCTTTATTTTTATTTACTCATTTTACATCCCAGTCATAGCCCCTCCCTCTTCTCCTGCTAGTTCTATCCTCTCTCCCTCCTTGCCCCTATCCCTCTCCCCTAGTCTTCAAAAAGGGGGAGCCCTCCTCCCCTACCAACTGACTTCAGACTATCAAATTTCTGCAAGTATGCCTGCATACTCTTCCTCTGTGACCTGGCAAGACTGCCCCCCCCCAGGGAAAAGTGAACAGAGGAGCAGGTAACAGAATCTGTGTCAGCAACAGCCCCTTCTCCCCATACCAGGGGATGAACTTGGAGACTGAGCTGCCTATTGGCTACATCTGAGCAGGGGGTCTAGGTCCTCTCCATGCATGCTCCTTGGTTGGTTCATCAGGCTCTGCAAGACCTCTGGGCCCAGATTTGTTGGCTCTGTTGGTCTTCTTGTAGAGTTCCTGTCCCCTTCTGGTCCTTCTATGTCCCACTCTTTCATAAAACTCCCTATGCCCTGACCAAAGTTTGGCTGTGAGTCTCAGCATCTGCTTTGGTCCCCTGCTGGGTGGAGTCTTTGGGAGAACATCAATGGTAGGCCCTGTCCTGTTCCTTCTCTTCACCTACTTCTGGTGTTTACTCTATTTGCCCTTCTGAACCCTCCCTGAGGTCCTCTTGTTATTTAGCTTCTTTAATTTGTGGATTGTGGTATAGTTATCCTATATTGTATGGCTGATATCTGCTTATGATTGAATATATACCATGCGTGTCTTTCTGGTTCTGGGTTACCACACTCAGAATGATCTTTTCCAGATCTATCCATTTGCCTACAAACTTCATGATGTCCTTATTTTTAATAGCTGATTAGTATTCCGTTGTGTAGATGTACCACAGTTTCTTTATCCATTTTTTGGATGAGAGAAATCACGGTTGTTTTCCATCTCTGGCTATTACGAATAAAGCCTCTGTGAACATAGCTGAGCAAATGTCCTTGTAGTATGGTGGAGCATCTTTTGGGCCAGGCTTGCTATTCTTATTCATGCCTTTAGAAAAAAATTAGACTAAATGACATTGAGCTTGAATTGAGGTAATGTCTATTTAGACCCTAATGAAAATAGAGAAATTACACCTCACATTCACAACCTGAGCAGTGTCTGATAAGTTATTCTGGGCAAGGGAAGAGATGAAAAGATATAAAGAAAGGAGAAAACAGCTTTTAAAAATTCTGTTCTCTTCTAGTAAAATGATATATAGACAAAATATTTAAAGAGTCTGTGTTTGTAATCAGGATAATAAATTATGATGTTTTACCCTAGCTTCTTAAAAACCATCTATGAAATAAGAAATCATCTCACTTACTTTCATTTCTACAACAAATAACACGAAAATGATAAAGAACAATGCTCTTAACAGTTTGATAGTTCCCTCTCATCACAGGCAGCAGCAGCCTATCAATTCTGATTGTAATAACAGAAAGAAATGAAGAAAGGGGTTATAGAGAGGGAGAAAGAGAGAAAGACTTTAGGACTCAAAGCCTGAATAGCTCTGATTTAAAATGTGTCAAAAGAAATAGAATAACTGAGGGTTTCTGAAGTCAGAAATCTGTTTTGATTGAGTTAGTATGTAAACAGATTTTAAAGTTTTAAAGGTTTGCATTACAGAACATGAAGAAAGGAGATAACCTAGATTCCACAGAAGAGGAATCAAAAGGGAAGGATGGACATGAGTAGTCCCATAAGGATTTAGAATCAAAGAATGCTGTGCTCTGTAAAGTAGAGACAGTAAAGTTAGATAAAGAAGAGACAGGGTGGCTGGAGAGATGGCTCAGCGGTTAAGAGCACTGACTGCTCTTCCAGAGGACTCAGATTCAATTCCCAGCACCCACATGGCAGCTCACAGCTGTCTGTAACTCCAAGACCTGACACCCTCACACAGATAAACATACAGAAAGAAACCAATACACATAAAATAAATAAATTATAAGAGTTGGGGATTTAGCTCAATAGTAGAGCACTTGCCTAGCAAGCACAAGGCCCTGGGTTCCATCCTCAGCTCTGGAAAAAAGAAGAAGAAGAAGAAGAAGAAGAAGAAGAAGAAGAAGAAGAAGAAGAGACAGTATCGACTTTATTGAATTGGAGGAAGCAGCTTAAAGCCTGAATCACATACCCTCATATTCCCCTGGTATGTGTGTGCATGTGTGTGTCTGTCCCTGATACCAAGCAGATCATGGTAAACATTCTTCAGAATTAAAGTGATATAGTTATACGCCACAAAAATAAATTTTCTTGTCTATAGGATTGTTTACTCAAAATACATTTCTGACTAATGTTGAAAAGGCTTTTGGTTAAAGCAGTACCGTCAACAGCAAAGGAAAGTCACCTAAGCCATCTACTGGTAACAATCGACATGGGCTTTTATTCATAAATCTGCTCAGCTAGACTCTAGATAACCAGACAATTAAAGAAAATAAATGAGAAGACCAAGATAAATAAACAACTCTTTATCTGAGAAAAATAAGTAATGCAAAGAACAAAAGGAAAAGAGTTAAATCTTTAGTTATACTGGAAGAAGTTAGAGAGTATTCATGAAATAAGAGTGTTTTTGCAAAGGAAAAAAAAACAGTTAAAAAGAAATCTGCTTTAGATAGTGAAAAATTTTAAATTAATAAAATCAATATGCATGGAAACTAGATTATTCATCCAGAATACAAGAAGATAGATTAAGCCAACACAAGGATTTAGAACAGTTAAAAAATAAAAAGGCCGTGCTTATAGTACCAGCAATCAGGAAGCTGAAGATGAGGAGGAGCGAAGGATAACAAGGAAGAAAAGTGAAAATAAAAAAAGAAAATCGAATGAGTAAAGAGCCCTCGAGTTTTCATGTCACAAAAGCCAAAGGTACCTAATAAGGTGAATGAAGAAAGACCATGGTGCATGGTCAGGCTCACCCAAAGAAGTCCGTAGTACTCCCCTCCAAGCCTGAAGGCCCACTTGCCTCTGCAATATCTCCGCCATGCCTCCTGCTACAGAGGGCACATGTCCTTTGATCTAAAGCTCATTTCGCACATGTGTCTTAGATGTGCAAATCCATTTCTATGCTAGATGTTGGTTCTTTGACTTTGTTTCTTTGCCTCTAGCTGTATCATTTCCACAATAGCCAATATCTTTTTGAATTCTTATCATACAGGAAAAACAGAAACCTATTACATTCCATTTGAGAGCCTGCTTTCTCACCAACCCCCCACCACAAACTTTCCTTTGTTGTAGAGTTTATTTACTCATTATTTTGTTGTTGTTATTGTTGTTGCTGCTGCTGTAATTGTTGAGGCAGATCCTTACTCTCGAATCTAGGCTGGCCTGGAACTCACTATGCAGCCCAGGCTTAGACTGTTTTATTAACTGAGAAACAATCTTTCCCTGAAACAAGACATTTTTTTTAAGTACAAAGAATTGTCTACTAGTGTTTCCTCCAGTTCCCTTCATCTGTTACCCACAACTGTGTGTTTGAGCCCCCAGCACTCCTTGGATGTGGCTTTTGTTCAGGACACCAGACTCAACAGGTTGGCGATTGCCTTGTCTCCCATCAGAATTTGCTGTGGCTGCTCACTCTGTCATCCTTAGAAACCGACACATTCCCACCCATTCTCTGCTCCACTGTTGTCTTCTCAGTCCTGTTGCGGTTTCCTCCACTTGCAGGAAGGCTGTGGGCAGTAGACTTCTTAAATACTGAGTTCTCCCAGACAACATCTCTCTTTTCTCTCAGTTATCCTCTTCCTTTAACTCCTTACTGGGTCTTTGTGAGCTTCACATCATGCAGTCCAATCATACTCATCTCCCTTTCCTCTTTGGCCTGCTCTCCACCATTGTAGCCTCTCCCAATCAGAGAGAGAGAGAGAGAGAGAGAGAAACAAAAACATCTCTGTGGAATCTGTAGTGTGTCGCAGCACATCACACATCTTTACTTTCAAATGATCATGGGTCTGGTTCAAGGCCTCTGGCTTCTGCTACACTATTTATACTGGAACCTCACTGGGACTCCTCTCAGATATCCTGTTGTTGCCCTCTGTCAAAGAGATCCTGCAGTTTTGGATCTGTAGGACTGGCCCCTTCGCAGCTCCAGCAGTTCATCAGTGGGGTAGCTGTTAGGGTGGGCCAACGCAAAGCCGTGAACCTGAACCGGGGAGGTCTGTGAGCTGATGAGCCCTCCTGCTCCCACGCTACCATGGTGAGCTCTGCGGCACTGCCCCAGCTAGTTCCTAGCTCATCCAGTACCGCAGCTAGCAAGGGGCAGAGCCAGCTCTCCTTCTCTCATACTCCTGGGGCTGCTTAGCTGTGCCCACACAATCAAAGCCAATTCTACTGTGCTGCTGAGGCCAGGTGCAGGGCCCACTCTCCTGAGCGTTGCAGTCAGCGAAGGACAGGACTAGGCCTCCGACTCTCAAGACCCTGGGGCCAGCTCTCCTCCTGCCATAGGTGGCAGGGCATGGGGATGGGAACCAGATGGAAGGACAACATCACTCTTCACCACTGCACAGCAGGCAAGCTGTGGGGCTCTCCCCTGCACACACCCTCTGGTCCAGCTCACCTGCACCCCACCACCAGTGTCAGCTCTACTGTGCTGCCCAGGTGAGCTGCAATGCCACTTCATTGTGCACTGGGCTGGCATGGATAGAGTGAAACTTGGCCAGGGTGGGTGGGTGAGTACGCAGGCAAAGAATACACAATGGGGAACAGCTTCTGAGAACTGATTTATTTATTGGGGGGGGGAGGAATTTATGCCACTGTAAAGGTGGCCCAAGGTCTCTGGGGTAAGGTTCGTGTGGCCATACGAAATTGGCCAGGGCAGGGATATTGGGAGATATTTCATCTGCACACTGAGGGCTGGGAGTGGGGAGGGAGATCTTATAAGATCGAACAAGGAGTGAAGCCTGATAAATTCTTACTAGGGCTGATGGTGGGCCAGCTGACTATATGGTGCTAGGTTAGGAGGGAGGAAAGAGAGTTCAATTCCTACCATCTTCTGGAGTTGAAGCTCTCCTTGACTCTTCCTCCATAACCCTGGACCATTACTGTCACACAGTGCAGGGCCCATTTTCCCATCTGCTACAGCAGGTAAGGGGCAGTGCCAGCTCTTCCACTCTTATGACCCTGAGGCCAGCTTGCCCATCTTTAGTAGGTGGCTGTCTCTGGAATTGCCTCTGAAATATTAACTTGAGTACCCCATTGTATGGGTATGTCAGCCACACGGGTCTCAACTTGCCTATTTGTCCTTCTGGTCCCACACATTTAACACATTGGACACTTTGTCTTATTGGAGATAATTTACCAAATCCTATAAACTGTGTATAAACCTTCTGAAGTGGCCAATGTGGATTCCAAGACTTTGGGGAAACATCAGCTCCTGTATCTACCAACACCATTCATTTGCAATAGTAATATGGGTTTCTGATCATTAACCCCTGTTTGCCAGAACACACATTTCCAGTGCTCCCAAATGCTCCTGTTCTTTCTATTGGAGCAGCTTTGCCCTTGATGTAAGGAAACAGTAACAGCTGAGAAATTCTATACCCTGCATTAATTTACATCTTTTTTTTTTTTTTACATATACTATGATTTTAATTCCTTCCTTGCAATCCCCATCTATGATACCTGGATACACAATAAATCCTTGATTAGTTAATCCATTATTCTTACAGTCTTTGAAGGTAAAGGGCCATAAACACCAGTAGTAATTTTATAACACTCTGCTTTGGGGGGATAGTTTAAGAGCTTTATCTGTGGCTAGACACAAGCTGCACTGCCTTCAGTAGCAGGCCTAAGATCAACAATACTTAGTTTTGGTTTTCCTGCTTGTTTATTAGCTCCTGGCTGGCCAAAAGAAAATAGCTTGTATTTTTTGCTATGGGTCTTTGAGCTAATAGGTCCCTCTGCTCCTTTCCCAATGGCAAGAAGTTACCTTTTATGTCCCTCTTGGACCTTAAATCCCTAGTCCAATGTTTTCCATTTCATAGTGGCTACAAAACCCTGGAAGTCTTGGCATTCCGTTACAGCCAGAAACTGCTTGTTCTCCTTTGCGAATACTATATTCTTCAGATTTAATACACTGGCTATTTTTAGCTCTGAAGCTTTTCACCTTACGAATTTTTTTTTTTTTTTGTAAATGGTCAGATTCACCTGAATTAAAGCACCAGGTAAGTTGATATCTGAGATCTCTAACTATGGCATGACGCTCCTGAGAGCCAATATCAGTTGTGTCTCTTATCCATTCATCTATTGGGGCTGCTAATTATTCTCTTAAGTTCAGTATTTGCATTCTCAAATCCTCAGATCTCTATCAATGCCTGTCTTGTATCAGTATCTGATACAGCTTTATTTACAGCTGAAGCCATTCTCTCTAAGAAGTCTGTGAAGGCTTCTACGGGGTCTTGTCTTTTTCTCCCTTTCCAGCTGTGCTATTTGCTTCCAAAGTGCTTCCATCTCTACCTGAAAATTCTCTAGTTGCCCAGCCAACTCTTCATTTCTTTCAAAAATGCTAGAATTGAGTGCTACTTCTGGTTTTCCTGCTTCATCCACTTTTTGTTTCTCGGGCCCCTTCATATCCACTCCTAACTTTTATAATTGTTCGGTCATTTTTCCAACCTTTTTAAAAGCAGAATACAGAAAGAACACAAAGCAAAAAACAGAAAATCCCATCTGGGAGCAAAAAAGGAGAAAACCTAGCAGCAGTAGCCGCCATTTTGCTGACATCATGAAAGAGTATTTTCATTCCTTCATAACCTGTTGACTCCTCTACTACATTAGAAACCAAGTTTTCCATTATGCTTAGCCACATATGGGTGCTTAGATTTTTCTAAACCTACTTTATCGGGAGTTCCTTAAGTCTCTACCTCCCTTCTAACCTCCCAACCTTAGGTAGAAGAGAAAGAAGGTTAATAAGGCCAGGGTGTGTAGACCTCTTTAGATGTAGTTCCTTGGGGCGATTCTACTCTTCGTCATCAGAATATTCAACAGTACAGCAAACCAGCAATCCAGCAATATCAAAAGCAGCAACAAGGACCAGCAGCAGAAGTAGCAACCTCCTTGAAATATTCCCAAAGTATTCCCTCTAGGAGTGTCTCTAAGTGAAGTATCCTCTCTCTCTCTCTCTCTCTCTCTCTCTCTCTCTCTCTCGGTTCCTACTTATAACTTCTCAGAGTCCATACAAGGATGGTTTTTAGCTGGCAAAAACCATGTCCCCCTCACAAGGCAGTTTCCAGTTTCCAGATCATGTGCCCTCTCATGAAACTGTTATCAGCTGTGGAGTCCTGAACCCCACACTTGGGATTACAACAAAAATATATCTACATAACATAACCAAAACTTCCTCTACATGACCTCATTTAGATTTTACATTTATATTTAGATTTACATTTAAATTTATATTTACATTTATATTTAGATTTTACATTTATAAGGCATAGAAAAGAAACAAACTCTTATTTAAAGCAAATAGTTTGATAAGTTTGTACAGTAAGTAGTGAGTGTGAATGAAATTGCAAGCAAATGACAATATTTGATGTTTCCTGTGTTAAATATTCTCATATTTAATTTAATCCTTGTAACCAGAAACTATACTCTATCCTATCAGAAATCTTGCTCCCAAATAACAAATCAGTTGCTCCAAATCACAATGTTCTCTTTGGGTAGTCTAAACCTTCTGTCTAGTCTTCCTAATATCACCATAGCATGTGTGAAAATAAGATCCTTCCTCTCACCCATTTTTTACACTGGGAATCAAACCCAGGGCTTTGCATATACTTGTAAGTGCTCTACTCCTGGGCACCCTATCCAATATTTTGACAGGGTAGCCATGGGAAATCACAGTTCTCACTGTATCATTTTAAGTGTTACAGCTTTGAGGGGAAAGGTGTCCAAGCAGTTGTAGGCTAAGGAATGCCACAAAGTCACAGCACAAAAAACCAAACACAAAAGTTTCTCTTTGCAACAGAGACCACTACAGAAAACCACAAGTGGTCAAAATGCAGAGAACAGCTGATAATGGGGTGCCCAGCCCCAAGGGCTACATTTACAATACAACTCCTGCACCTAAGCCTCAGGAAACATCTCAGAAAAGGGAGCAGGAAGATTGTAAGAGTCGGAGGAACAAGAAGTCTGTTCTGAGATTGTGTCTCCTAGAAATGATAGAGAAGTTTCATCCATATGAGGCCTAAACATGACCCAATCAGTGAGGAAATATCATGGGACACCACATCTAGACAAAGAACTGTAGGCAACTAAGGAACCCTGAAAGAAGGATAATTAATTTTCCCCATGGATGCCCCCCCTATTGGTTATCTAATACTGTGTGTTCCGTCCTGAAATAATACACATACAATTAACACTAAAAGGAGTAAACAGGCTGTAGTTTTATATTTATCCATTTATACAGAACAAGACAATTAAAGAAAAGGAGGCTGTGAATTTGAGAGACATTGGGGCTTGGTAACAATAACAATTTCTTTTTTAAAGGCCGTGAATTCGTGAATCGTTGGGGTTAGAGAGACATGGAAGGGGTTGGAGAAAGGAAAGGTCAGGGGGAAATAATGTCATATTTTATTTTAAAATTAGAATATTAAAAAGAATAAAATCCTTATCGTGTGTTTAAAAATCTGATAACCTGCCTAGCTTCCAAACACCATTTGTTCCTGTTACCTATCACGTCTTCTGGACTTCAGCCATATCAACCACTTTCAAGGTCAAGTTTGAACAGGATATGCTCTTTGGTTCCCCTTGTATTTCTCCAAGTTATTTCTCCTGCCTTGAATATTCCATACAGTGTTGACACGGTTGCCTTGCTACCATCTATATTTATCTTTCAATAGCTACTCCTATTTTTCTTTAAATAGTCACAGTTTCCTGGTCCCCCTTTGAACTCAGCTGAACTGTGGCTAATCAACATGATTGTTTACCTTTTACCTTTCTTGAGTCAGATAAACCAATAAGACCCAATGAGGCAGACAGAAGTAATGTATAAAGGGGGGGAAAATCCCAGACTCCCTGACTTTTTCTTCTTCTAGAACTGTCTTTTTTTTTTTTTTTTTGTCACTGGTGACAAAAGTTAGAGGCTTTCTTAGTGGGTGAATGGAAAATGTGTCTCAAGCTGAAGCCTGACATGCAGGGAGGTGATGGAAGGAAGAAAGACTGAATTTTGAACGAAAACCAGCACTGAACCTCATCCCAACTCAATACTTTGCAGTGACTTGCACAAATTCTGACAGGTCACCCCAGGCCCCAGATTCTACAAACAGCATTTTGTCATCTGATTGATTTCTACCAGCAGGAGATATTCCTTATTCTTTCAAAGTTAAGATATTGTTTCTCTATGTGATCTTAAAATTCTTTTGAATCCTAACCCATACACTAAAGCTCCAACCTTTAATCTGCTTCCACGAGAAGACACACACCTTAAGGAAATGAGCCCACATTAATTTGCTGCCCTGAGATTTATAAAACCAAATGTGTTCAGTTACAACCCACACTTTCTGAAACACTTCACATGCACTTAATGTAGAGTTTCTCGGCACCACACCCTGGGATTTGGGACCAGATACTTGCTTCTTGTGAAATATCTTACACAGTATGGTTAAAGCGTCTCTGGCCTCCGTTTACCAAAGGCCAGTAACACCAGCTCTTCCACACTGAGAAATTAAAAAGTAAAAATATCTGTAGGGTTGAAGATATTCACTGCAGTTAACAGTCAGTGTGTACTTTTAAAGGACCCTAGTCCAGTTCCCAGCTCCAGCATCCTCTGCTCACAACTGCCTCTAACTCCAGTTCCATGGGATCCTACATCCTTTCTTGCCTCTGTAAGCACTGCATACACATGCACAAATACATACAGACACACATGAGCACACAGATAATGAAAAATAAAAATATATATATAAGGAATCGAAGAGATGGCTCAGCATTAAGAGTACTTGCTGCTCTTGCAAAGGACCTGGAATGGGATCCCAGCATCCACATGGTATAAATCTAGTTCATGGGGCTCTATGCCTTCTTCAACCTCCACAGGCACCAGGCATGTACACAACATACATGTATATATGAAGGCAAAACACTCATACATCTAAAACAAAATAAATAAATCTTAAAATTTTTAAAATAAAAATAAATCCTAAAAACTATATAAAAATGTTTTAAATGTCTCCAGGAGTTGAGGGATGTCCATTGGAAACAATAATAATGGACATTTGAGAGCCAATAACCCACTAAACATTCTGATGTTTTTACAAATATATTCTTTTGAGATTGGCCCTTTTTTGAACTAATTCTCAGAGGCTTATATAATATCCAGCCTGAATATAAACAGAAAAAGCTAACTGTCTTAGTTATGGTTACTATAACTGGGACGAAAAACCCAACAAAATTTTTGAAGGAAAGGATTTATTCAGCTTACACCTCCACGTCACTGTTTGCTCCGGCCTCTGGGGCTTCAACGGGGTTCCTAAGGTGGAGAGATTGGAAGGAATGGGGAAAAAAGGAACAAGAGACACAAGAAATGAAAGCCAAGTCTGTTCATCTGATCAAGGCTTCCGTTTATTAGAAATTTTTACCCAACTTATATAGGGAGAAGGCAGGAAAGAGGAAAGGTTAATCTACTGCTGCAGGAGACAGGAAGAGTGCTTTCATGGGTTAAATATTGTACCTGCAAGATACCATAAGGATGTTCTCTTAAGATATCTTCCAGATGCTCTAACAAAGGATGTCCTCACAATCTATCACCCATGATTTAGGGTCTAGATAACTCTTTCACTAAATAGCTTTAGGTCTCCACTAAATGACCTTTGCTCTCTACTTGGCTTTGGCTTCAGTAACTACCTTTGTCTCCACTAGATAGCTTTGACTTTGGCTTCCATAGATAGCCTTGGCTCACTAATTGACTTTGGCTTCCGTAGATACCTTTGTCTTCACTAGATAGCTTTGGCTTTGGCTTCCGTAGATAGCTTTGGCTCTCGGCAACTGTTCACCATTAAAGGAAGTCAGAACTGGAACTCAAACAGGGCAGGATCCTAGAGGCAGGAGCTGATGCAGACGCCATGGAGAGGTGTTGCCTACTGGCTCGCTCTTTACAGCTTTTCTCAGCCTTATTTCTTACAGAACCTAACCCCAGGGTTAGCACTATCCACATGGGCTGCGCCTTCCACCATCCATCACTACTTAAGAAAATGCCTTATTATCTGACCTTAGCCTATCAGGTCTCATCCAGATGGCCTGGATCCTCTTTCTCTGTGGCTTAGTTAGGCCACACTTCACCAGGGGGAGGTGATCAAAGAGCTGGCCACTGAGTCCATGTCAGAGACATCCCCTGCTTCCCTTACTAGGGAACCCACATGGAGACTGAGCTGCCCATGGATTATGGAAGGGACATAGGGAGGGAAAAGAGAGGGGAATGGGATTGGGAACAAATGAGGGAGGGGGTTATAGCCGGGATACAAAGTGAATAAATTGTAAATAATAATAATAATAATAATAATAATAATAATAATAATAATAAAGAAAAAATAAAAAAGAACCCACTGAATAAACAAGTAAGCAAAGAAATGGAAAAAAAAATGGAGAAAAGAAAAAGAAAATGCCTTACAGCTGAATCTTAGGAGGCATTTTCTAAATTGAGCTTCCCCTCCCTGCAGCTTATGTCAAGTTGACATAACACTTGCCAGCACACTAACGATTGATTCCACAAAAGGTAAATTGTATCTGCTTCATCTGAAACTATTGGCTTGGTATGTACTGAAGGTGTGCTGGGGGAACTCCACCCTTCTAGAGTAGAGGATGTGATTTCACACATCAAACCTGCTTCCCTTAATAGCCTGCCCTTTTCCAGCCACTCCCCATCCAATATTGGTATGCCGTTTTCCTCATTGCAAAAGAAAAGATCAAAAAAGGCAGAGCATGCATTCTTTAGTTGGGAAAGTAGCTGGGGGCCTGTAACGGAAGCACTTGCCCCACCCCTCACCAGCCATGTCCTTCTATTCCTCCCCATCCAAAGCGCATCTGAATCGCATGCCTGGATCCTTTCTTGCCCCTTACAGTAGGATCTTTCAAACAGTTACTAACTATAAACTTCTTCAGAGGAGAGCTATTCCCATTCAGTGAACAAGTAGCTACTTGTGCCCACACAGTCCCCTTGGCCTCAGGACAAGCGCTTCTGCCCGAAATGATTCTCTAACAGACAGGATGATGAAAACGGAAGTTTGGAACGGAAAGAGCCAAGCCAAAAGACTTGTTTGGATGGTTATGTTTTCTGTAATTACAAAGAATTAAAAAAAAAAAAGTGCAAAATACCTGTTCCTCACCATGACTGCTATAACGTGGCCCTGTTTATGTCCAAATGGTGTATGTATTTATGCCAAACCGCAAACTGAATACATGATCTTGGCAAATGGGGAAAATACAAATTATGTCCTTTTTTTTTAGTGGGCAGTGGGAGGGGTGTATAGAAGTTCTCAAATGTAACCCAGGCTTGCCTCAAACTCAGAACTCTCCTATCTTATCCTCTCAAACATCGTTTTTATCTTTATTTTCTTCTCTTTCAGGCTAAAGGTAATACAGTGTTTGTCTCTGAATCAATACGCATGTTTTTTAATTAATTTTATTTTATATTTATGGGCGCCTTACCTTAGTGTTCACCTGTGTACCACATGTGTGCCTGGTGCCTACAGAGTCAGAACAGAGCAGAAGACCCATTGGGACTGGACTCGCAGACTGTCATGAGCTGCCATGTGGGTACTGGGACCTGAACCCTGATTCTCCGGAAAAGCAGACAGTACTCTTAACTGCTGAGATACCTTGCCAGATCCTACATATAGTTTTAAACATTAATTTTCATATGTTTGCTAAAATGTTCGTAAGGCCTCAATTAAAAGCTTGATTTTGAGTAAAAGGAGATCAGTGTGGTCCATACCATTACATGATATAGTAATTAATATAATTAATGTGATTGCCAATGGCAATGGAACTTCCTCAGAGACTCTAGAAATGAATGTAATTTGGTGGCAACTAATAGATCTAGAACCTCTATATATCTTTATAGAAAAAAGACTTTTATTTAAAAATCAAATTGCGGTTCTAATTCTCTCACACCCATGATAGAAGACTACAATGGGTATATTTTTTCCCCTCTGTGGAAGTCAATAATCTTCAGAATTGCCTTGATGGTCAGTGTAAAAGGCAAAAAGAGCTGCAATTTTCTCAATACTCAACACTTCCATAACCAGATGTGTGTGGTCTGTAGGCTAATTCTCTGGCACCAGATGGGAGCCTACTAACTAGTAGGCCCCGCCCCATCAATGTGTCACTCCCTTCAGATCCTACTCACACCTTCAAGGTTGTTTTGTCCAGATATCAATCAAATGTAGACTTTGGTTTACCAGAACAGAACCCAAAGAAGCATTCTTGCCTTCTTCTTCTTCTTCTTCTTCTTCTTCTTCTTCTTCTTCTTCTTCTTTTTCTTCTTCTTCTTCTCCTCCTCCTCCTCCTTCTCCTCCTCCTCCTTCCACTAATTTCTATTTTGTGTGGACAAGGGGAGGAGGCTGTGTGCATACCAAAGTCCATGTGGAGGTCAGAGGACAGTTCACAGGAATTGGTTCTCTCCTTGTGTGTTGAAATCAGATGGTCAGGCTTGGCAGCAAGGCTCCACCTGCTGAGTCATTTCACCTGACCCCTTTTGTTAAATGTCCATACTTATTACAAAGATATACAAATTAGGAGGTACTTGGAAGAACTGAATGTGAGAAGCTGTGAGGATAGGGGGCGTGAAAACACGTCCAGGTGTTTGGCACATGGGAATTCTAGAAACCTAGTCTTCCCGGAAGTTTATGTCATCCTCATCATGGAGGCATTATTGGCTGAGTCACTGCCTCTGGTGATCAGCATGACTTTCAGTCTCTCTTCTCCCCAAATAGCAGGGTCAAGTGTTCCAGCATTCTAAACACAGAGTTGGTTCAGTGGCAGCCAGACCTCATACAGCAAGCTCCTGCCTCCAGTCATCTTATTAGTATAAAAGGCACTTACCAGAAACTCCAAGAGTTACAGGCATTAGAAGCCAGGAAGTAAGGATGAAGAATAAATAATGTGTAATAAGTCATGAAATGAAAGAAATAGAGATCTGCCCGACAATTTGTTTCTCATCTTAGCTACATGTGCTGTCTTTAAAAACAAAACAAAGCAAAAAAAAAAAAAAAACAAAAAAAAACAAAAACAAAAAACAGCAGAGTCAAAATATTAAGATATAAACTGAGCTTGGTGGTGTTTGCCTTTAATGTTATCATTCAGAAAGTCGAGGCAGATGGATCTCCACGAGTTCACAGCCAGCCTAATCTACACATTGAGTTCCAGGACAGCCAGGACAATGAGACAATTTCTCATTAATCTAATGTGATTCCATATCCTAATTCATGTGTAGATACTATTCTCTACCTTTTTATACTGTCAATAACCGCATACAAGACTCTTGTAGCATTCTAAGTATGCTTATACTACATGGCTCAATCTTCCTCTAACAAAAGAAAAAAGAATAGTTTCTTGATAACAGTTATAGATCTCACAAGAAACAATGATATTCTTATGGGATGAGGCAATCAGTATCTTTTGCACCAACAGACAATGCCAATATCTGCTTGGCTCTGGTGAAAACGTCATAATGTATGTGGTTACGGTGCCGGAGGGCTTTGGGGTAGTGAGGAGGTAGCATGTGCAGAGGAAAGATTCAGGGTGACTCCACGTGTGTCTGTAACAACTCATTCTCTCATGAACTGATCCAGCCATGTGAGACTTGACTCACTTTGGGGGATGGCATTAATCCATTAGTGAGGGGAAAACCTTCATGACCTAGCTACCTCTGATGAGACCTTACCCTTTAGGGTTCTAATACCAGCACACTGGGGACCAAGTCTTCCACACATAAATTTCTGGAGAACAAACCAAATTGTAGCGTATGTTTGTATAAAAGACTGTGTGATAGAATATCTAAACTCAGAGAATCTGCTTCAAAGTCATCTTAAAAAGAGCTCATCCAAAACATAAGTTCAGTTCCAGAAAACCACACATGTGTCAACCAAGAAGCCCCAGTAGAAAGCTAAGGTAGAAATAGGAATGAAGCAGAAGTATCTGAAATGCCTGGCTGAGAATCCTCACATAGTCTCTGACCTACTCCACCCTCCACTCCACCCCTACTTCAGATGGTATCTTATGTATCCCAGGCTGGCCTTGAACTTCTCCTCCTTCTGGCTCCACCTCCCAAGTGCTGGAATTATAGGAGTGTACCACCACACTCAGCTTTCTCTCTCTCTCTCTTCCCTACTCCCTCCCTTTCTTTCTTTCTTTTTGGTTTGGTTTTGTTATTATTGTGTTGTGGTTGTTTTTGCTTTGCTTTTTGTTTGTTTGTTTTTTGGTACAGGATTTCTTTCTGTGTGGCTCTGATTGTCCTGGAGCTTGCACTGTAGACCAGGCTGGCCTAGATTTACAGAGATCCATCTGCCTCTGCCTCCCATGTGCTGGGATTAAAAGTGTGTGCTACCACCACCACCATCACCACCACCACCACCCTGGCTGTGACCTACATTTTTTTTAAGACAGCACTTGTGTCTGCTTCGTTTCCATTTCTTATCTTCCAATTTGCCTGAAGAATACAATTAGAAAGAAGCACAATGAAAGTGGGTGGGAGGTATTTCTCTGTGAGAGAGAAAAGTGTAAAATATATTCTTAAGAAAGTTTGTTTATTTATTTGTTTGTTTGTTTATTACAATTTACTTGCTTTGTATCCCAGGCTACCCTCCCTACTTTCCCTATGCCCCTTCCCTAATCCACTGATGGGGGGACCTCCTCCCTTTCCATCTGACCCTAGCCTATCAAGCCTCATCAGGACTGGCTGCACCATCTTCCTCTGTGGCCTGGCAAGGATGCACCCTCCAGAGGGGGTGATCAAAGAGACAGACACTGAGATCAGGTCATAGACAGCCCCTGCCTACTTTACTAGGGAACCCACTTGGAAACCAAGCAGGGTGTCTAGGTCCTCTCCATGCATAGTCCTTGGTTAGAGTACCTGTCTCTGCAGGCCATCCTGGGCCTCGGTTTTTTGGCTCTGTTGGCCTCTTTGTGGAGTTCCTGTCTCTCTATCTCCCTCCTCTTCCATAAGATTCCCTGCACTCTGCCCAAAGTTTAACCATGAGTCTCAGTATCTCCTTCAATACCCTGATGGGTAGAGTCTTTCAGAGGCCTCCTGTGGAAGGCTCCTGTCCTGTTCCTTGTCTTCTCCTACTGATGTCTCTATCCTGTTTGCCCTTCTGAGTGAGGTTTCAGCCTCTTCTTTAGGGTCCTCTTTGTTGTTTAGCTTCTTTAGGACTATAGATTTTAGTATGTTTATCCTATGTTATATGGCTAATATCCACTTATAAGTGAGTATATACCATGTTTGTCTTTCTGTTTCTAGGTTACCTCACTCAGGATGATCTTTTCTAGTTCCCACTATTTGCCTGCATATTTCATTATTTCCTTGTTTTTAATAGCTGAGTAGTATTCCATTGTGTAGATGTACCACAGTTTCTGTATCCATTCTTCAGTTGAGGGACATCTAGGTTGTAGGAAGTATTTTTAAAACAATATACTAGTTGTATGTTTGTATATGCAACTATACACAAATATATATATATTTTTTAAACAATATACTAGTTGTTTAGTTGTTGGGCCTATCTGTATACTAGAAAGATAAAAGAAGGGAAGGAGAAAAATCAAATATAAGAAAAGGATGATACATAATCAAGTGCAGGGATGCTGATGTGAATAGGTTATTAAGGCAATATTAGTAATTATTAGTTTTTTCTAGGCTCAAAAAGGTGCCAAGGTAGTCAAAATGAGCACTTGTTGTCATGGTTCAAGACCATGAAAAATGCTTACTCAACAATGCTGTTCCTGGTAATCTTTCCTGAAGATAACCAAAATAGGAACATGGCTTTCTAAATTATGTCATAGCAAGGGACTACCACAAATGATGATGAAAGTATTCAATAACCTGAGACTCAGAGAGAAAGTACCACTCTTAGTGTGTTCTCCATCTTGGCACAGATCCCACCACTTTCACCCAGCCTGGTGCACTTTGATTTACTCTGGCTTTACCTGTATTTGGATCTGCCATGTCTGACCCAGAAAGCTGTATGTACACCAAAGAAGAATGAAGATCTTGTGTGGCTGGAGCACAGAAACAGAGGACCCAAAGCACAACCTGAAGCTCCATGGGTGTGTAGGTGCAGCAACCACTTCTTCTGTAACTGGAGGTTTGTCCTCTACCCCGGCCCACGCCAGTTCAGTGCTCCAAACTCAGTTAGATTCTGACATTATCTAGGGACATGATCAGATGCCATACATAAGAGAGCATTACCCTGGCCAGTACCTCACTTTAGATGCCAGTGGTAGGTCCTGGGCTGTGCCTTTACCTTCTGCCAAGCCCGGTTCACTAACCCTCTTCCGTGGGCTCAATAGGTAGAAGACAGAGTACAAAGATCTTCCACACTCTCTTTGTAGATAAGATTCCCAGGCTCCAGGCTCCAGGCCTCTCTGTGTTTAGCTGTCTAGACACGCCACAAACACAATTTTGTGGTTCTTCATTGGATAGATGTAACTGATTCAATCATCAGCCACTGGCGATCACCCTAACTTTCAATCTTCTCCCTTCACTAGAGGTCAAAAGATGGAAACTGGAGATCCAATTAAGATGTTTTCCCCAGAAAATCTACCACTTCATACACATACCTCCAGGCTATGTGAGAACCCCACTTACAGCATCTCCTTAGTAGATTAAACACACTTAACTACTTAGAGGTGAGAGCGGTTTCAGAACTGTGTATAGGAAAGGTGGATACAGACCAAATATGTATTGAGCAATACCATGGTGCTAACGGTAGAAGTAGGCCTCGTAAGCCTTAGGTCAATGGTACATGAAGGAAGCTTAAACAGAAAAACAGCACATTGGAAAATTTAAAAATACTTTTCAGCATACACCATGGAAAGTGGGTTGCAGAAAGTACTTGGGAAACTGAATAAAAAAGTATCAATGTAACTTTGATTGTCAGGTTTTAGAAGGAAATCAATAATGATTAAAATCAGTCCAGAACTTGTTCTATCTGATTAAAATAAAACATGACTATAACATTTTTCTTTTCAGATTTAGTTAATTAATTTTATTCGTTTTTTTGAGGCTGGGTCTTGCTAAATAGATCTGGTTGACCTGGAGCTTGCTATGTAGAACAGGCAGACCTTCAGTTCACAGAATTCTGCCTGCCTCTCAACTGCTGGATTATAGGCACACACCACCAAGCCCAGTGACTTTTCTTTCTTTTTTTTAATAATTTAATTTAGTCACATCTTGAAAAGAGTATTCTAACATAAAAGGGAAAATAATCTCCTGTCCAAGTGGGTTCCATAGTAATGGGGAGAGGGACTGCCTCCGACATAATCTGATTGGCCTGCTCTTTGATCACCTCCCCCTGAAGGGGGAACAGCCTTACCAGGCCATAGAAGGTGATAATGCAGCCACTTCTGATGTGATCTAATAGACTAGGATCAGAAGGAAGGAGAGGAGGACCTCCCCTATCAGTGGACTTGGGGAAGGGCATGCGTGAAGAAGGGAGAGGGAGGGTGGCACCGGGAGGGGAGGAGGAAGGGGCCTATGGGGGAATACAAAGTCAATAAAGTGTAATTAATAAAATTAAATTAAATTTAAAAAAAGAAGTGGAAAACCAAGAGATAAGACCTAAGTGATAAAAATTTTCTACATATTACAGAAAATCTATGTTTAACATCCTAGTATTATTCAAATAAACAGACATCCTAAGAGGTGACCCCTCAGAATGACCCACGGAGTTTACTTCCTGTTAGATTCTGCCCTCCCCGTTGTTCTGGTCTATAATTCTTTTCTAATATATTTCAGCAATGACTCATCTTGTCAGGCGGCCAGTAGTCCTTTCCTATTGAGAAAGTGGCATGTACTTCACGTACCACAGCCGGAACACAATCGAAAACTTTGCTCAGATTGCCCCCAATTATCTTGTTCTCGGTGTCTCAAAAATGTCACACTTCCTCTTAAAAATCAGTTAGAGGCCAGCGACTAACTAAATGCCATGACAAAGAGTGAAAGTTAATTGCAAACATCAAAATAATTGAGGTGTTACCTTGACCTGTATTTGGGGGCCGTGGGCTCCTGTAATGAGGCCCGCTGCCTGGGATCTGTGCAGGCCTGTCTCAAGTATGCAGGGTGAGTCATAACTATTCGGGCGCAGCAAGCGTCAGTAGGTACCATGGCATAGCTGACAGCACAACACTCTCCTGCTTTCTTGTGCCTTAACATATCAGCAAGGTTTTAGTCAAGACCTTTATTTCACTGTTATGATCTTGCCTTAGCCCGTGCCTTGCTCATCTTCTCCTCACAGCTAAGATAGGAAGCTTATGAAGAGCTGAGCTAATTCAATGAAAATAGCTGGTTGCTATTGGTCATTATGTATTAATTTATATAAATCTTACAAGAATACAGTTAGATATATAAGGAAGTTATCTTTTGCACAGATAAAGTAACAAGGCCATTTTATGATGAAGTTATAAGCCACAACTGTAGGTAGACAAAGGCTTACACCCATCAGAATGGCTAAGATCAAAAACTCAAGAGACAACACAGGCTGGAGAGGTTGTGGAGAAAGGGGAAGCCTCCTCCACTGCTAGTGGGAATGTAAACTTGTACAACCACTCTGGAAAGCAATCTGGCGCTTTCTCAGACAACTAGGAATAGCGCTTCCTCAAGATCCAGCTATACCACTCCTAGGCATATACCCAAGAGAGTCTCAAGTACACAATAAGGACATTCGCTCAACCATGTTTGTAGCAGCCTTATTTGTAATAGCCAGAAGCTGGAAACAGCCCAGATGCCCCTCATTGGAGGAATGGATACACAAATTGTGGTATATCTACACAATGGAATATTACTCAGCAATAAAAAATAAGGAAATCACGAAATTTGCAGGTAAATGGTGGGATCTGGAAATAATCATCCTGAGTGAGCTATCCCAGAAGCAGAGGGATTCACATGGTATATACTCACTCATATAGACATATAATATAGGATAAACCTACTAAAATCTGTACACCTAAAGAAACTAATCAAGAGAGAGGACTCTTGCTAAAATGTTCAATTCCTATCCAGAAAGACAAAGAGGCCAGACATCAGAAGAAGGAGAAAAGAGGGAACAAGTCAGGAGCCTGACACAGAGGACCTCTGAAAAGCTCTGCCCTACAGACTATCAATGTAGATACTGAGACTTATGGGCAACCTTTGGGCAGAGTGCAGAGAATCTTAGGAAAGAAGTGGGAAACAGTAAGATCTGGAGAGGACAGGAATTCCATAAGGAGAGCAACAGAACCAAAAAATCTGAGCACAGGGGTCTTTCCTGAGACTGATACTCCAACCAAAGACCATGCATGGAGATAACCTAAGACCCCTGCACAGATGTAGCCCATGGCAGTTCAGTATCCAAGTGGGTTCCATTGTGATAGGAATAGGGACTGTCTCTGACATGAACTGATTGGCCTGCTCTTTAACTACCTCCCCCTGAGGGGGAAGCAGCATTACCAGGCCACAGAAGAGGACAAGGCAGCCACTCCTGATGAGACCTAATAGACTAGGATCAGAAGGAAGGAAAAGAAGTCCTCCCCTATCAGTGGACTTAGGGAGGGGCATGCATGCAGAGGGTGGAGGAAGGGAGGGATTGGGACGGGAGGAGGGAGGGAACCACGGGGGGGGATACAAAGTGAATAAAGTGTTATTACATTGACTATCACACAATAGCTCTAAGGCCCACACTTATAGCCATTGTGCTATGAATATTCGAAGTTTCTTTTTTTTCTTTCTTTTTTTTTTTTTTTTTTTTTTTGCAATTTAAGACTTTGTTGGATGGATCTTTTCTAGATTTCTAATCTGCCATGCAAATCATCTCCTGATGGACACTGTCTACCCCAGTATAGGAGCAGTAACCCCAACATAAGCTAAAGTTAATCTCTACATTTCCGAACCCCTGGCAAGATCAACTCCAAAGTTCTTCCTTGTTCTTGCTTCATTTTTATGGAGTCAGACTGTCTATTTGACTCTGCTTTTCTTACCTAATACCTGTATTATAGAGAGTATTTTCTTCAACTAAGAATAAGTGATAACAAATAAGGAAGTATCTCTCTTCATTGAGTTGGTAACAAAGTATAAATGGATTCTAGGTGAAAGCCAGGATCATGCATTAGTAAGATCCAAATTTTCAAGCCACGATTCAAGATCTGTTTTTCCTCTGGGGACAGTTTACTAGGCCAAAATCACAGGCTCTTCTCTTGAACTGTCTGTAACTTTCTCATTTCCATACAGGCTACATGTCTTCTGGAAAGTACTGAGTATGTCCATTTGGCTCTACACTCACTCTCTGCAATCTTGTAAGAGATATCACCTTCCCTTGCTTGAGTCAGCAAAACATCCCACTGGTTTCCAGATACCTAACCTCCATCATTTACACATCAGTCTTTACATTCTGTCCCAAACAATCTAGCCTGGTTAAAGATAGATAGATAGATAGATAGATAGATAGATAGATAGATAGATAGATAGATAGATAGATATTCCTTCAATGACTCTCCATTAATCTTAAGTACATTTCAACTCCTTATCAGTTATCTAGACCTGATAATTTCCAAAGCACATCTTTAATAATTTTTCCAAATGCGATTCGTGGTGGTTTGAATGAGATTAGCGCCCCCCATAGGCTCAGATATGCAAATACTTGGTCCCTTGTTGGTGGAACTATTTGAGGATTAGGAAGTGTGACCTTGTTGGATAAGCTGTGTCACTGGAGACGGACTTTGAGGTTTTTCTCTCTCTGCCTATGGCTGCTGGCTCAACAGTTACACTCTCAGTTACTGTTCCAGCACCATACCTGCCTGCCTCCTGCCATGTTCCCTGCCATAATGACCATGGACTCACCCTCTGAACTGTAAGCCAGCCCCCAGTTACATGTTTCCTTGTATAAGTTCCCTTTCTCATGGCGTCTCTTCATGTTAATAAAATGTAACTAAGACATGGCCCTTCTTTCTCTTCCATCCAACCACTCTGAAATGCTTCGTTTCACTAAGGTAATATTTTTTTTTCCTTTTTTACTGGTGTTTTTACCTCTTTTCTCTCACCCACCTCACTGCCCCTTCTCCTTTTGCAGGGTGATCTCTCTGTATTTTGTGTGCTTCCATTTACCCCAGGGCTTCTCCATTGTTTTCACAGATGGTTGGGTTGTAATTATTATCACTTATGTAGTTTGTATCTCTGGCTAAACTGTAAGCTGCATGGGAACAGAAACTGCTTTATTTTGATTACTATTGTATCCCTAGCACCCATTATAGTGCCTGGAAAATAACAGGCACTTAGTAATCATTTGCCGAATGAATGAGCACATTAAATTTAACACAAGATGAGTTCAATAAGTTCCCACGCATGTATTTGAAAGAAAAACTTTGAAATTAAGTTCTTGAATAATTTGTTAATAATTTAAGAACTTGGTCCAATTTTTCTTGCTTATTTATTTATTTATCAGGTGTGGAATGCATTTTTTATGCAATAATCTTTTCCTTTCCATTACAGTGACTGTTTCTTCTACTTTATATTCAATCAAGCAGGAGTAAAGAGTAAAACTATGATATCAGGAAGAGAAGTGAGAAACGTCATTGAAAAAAACTTACCAAAGAAAGGGGGGTGGGGTGGGAAGATGAAATGTTACTTTATCTAGTGTTGGCAAAAGACTCAGTGTTTATTGAATGCTTATATACCACAGTGCCTTGAACTTTTGTGGACTCTTAAAATCTGGACTGATTTATGAATGAAAAACCTCTTCAAAGTAAGCTGAGCTCAATGCTCCTGATAGAGGGTATTGATACTAGGGTAGATACTTCCATCTGTATAACTGAGTTTAAACATTAGCTTTGACAATGTCCAGTATGCTAGTAGAATAGGCTTTTGTGCAATCTTTCACGAATGGATTTTAAACACATAGTGTATGAAGCACCGGTAGTCTTACAAATGGTTCAAAATTTATACTAGTTGCTTTCTGAGTGGACTCTGAGGAGAGTTGACTGTGTTGGGAGCTACAAGCAGTGGCAAGCCAAAGGAGTTGAATAGACCTGAGACAGACTCAGCAAGGCACTGTTTGAGGATATTCAGCTTGAGGTTTAGTACTGAAATCTAAAGCTTTGCCTTAACTTTCAGCTGAAGTGGGGTAGGGAGAAACATCTAGAAATGAAAATATGACTTAAAAACTCATTAATTAGACTAGGAAGGATCTTCACCAACACTATATATGACAGATGGCTAATACCAAGAAAATACAAACTCAAGAAGAACTCAAGAAGTTAAAAAGCAACAAATCAAGTAACTCAATTTTAAAAAGGGGTACAGCGCTCAACAGAGAATTCTCTGTAGAGGAATATCGATTGGCAGAGAAACACTTAAAGAAATGCTCAATGTCCTCAGTCATCAGGGAGATGCAAATCAAAACAACTCTGAGATTTCATCTTACACCCATCAGAATGACTAAAATCAAAAACTCAAGTGACAACACATGCTGGAGAGGATGTGGAGAAAGGGGAACCCTCCTCCACCACTGGTGGGAATGTAAACTAGTACAACCACTTTGGAAATCAATCTGGCACTTTCTCAGACAATTAGGAATAGCGCTTCCTCAAGATCCAGCCATACCACTCCTAGGCATATATCCAAAATATGCTCAAGTATACAACAAGGACATTTGTTCAATCATGTTTGCAGCAGCTTTATTTGTAATAGCCAGAACCTGGAAAAAATCCAGATGTCCCTCAAAAGAGGAATGGATACAGAAATTGTGGTACATTTACCCAATGGAATTCTACTCAGCAATTAAAAACAAGGAAATCATGAAATTTGTAGGCAAATGGTGGGAACTAGAAAAGATCATCCTGAGTGAGGTATCCCAGAAGCAGAAAGACACACATGGTATATACTCACTTATAAGTGGATGTTAGAAATATAATGTAGAATAATCATACTAAAATCTGTACAACTAAAGAAGCTAATCAAGAAGGAGGACCAAACATATCTGAACACAGGGGTCTTTTCTGAGACTGATACTCCAACCATGGACCATTCATAGGTATAATCTAGAACCCCTGCTCAGATGTAGCCCATGGCAGCTCAGCATCCAAGTGGGTTGCCCTAGTAAGAGAAACAGGGACTGTCTCTGACATGAACTCAGTGGCTGGCTCTTTGACTTCCCCTCTCCCCCAAGGGAGGAGCCTTGCTAGGCCACAGAGGAAGACATTGCAGCCAGTCCTGATGAGACTTGATAAACTAGGATCGGATGGAAGGGAAGGAGGACCTCCCCTACCAGTGGACTTAAAGAAGGGCAGGGAGGAGATGAGGAAGGGAGGGTGTGATTGAGAGGGAATGGGGAAGGATGTTACACCTGGGATACGAAGTAAATAACCTGTAATTAATATAAAGAATAAAAATTAAAAAAGAAGTGATAGACAATAACTATAATTTATAGAATGAAAAGAAAATAAAGAAGCTAAGCAAGAAGAAGGTCCCTGGGTAAGATGATCAATCCTCACTCAGAAAGACAAACGGGATGGACATTGGAAGAAGGAGAAAACAGGAAATAGAACAGGAGCCTACCACAGAAGGCCTCTGAAAGACTCTACCCAGCACTGTATCAAAACAGATGCTGAGACTCATAAACAAACTTTGGACAGAGTGCAGGGAATCATATGAAAGAAGGGGAAGATAGTAAGACCTGGAGGGGACAGGAGCTCCACAAGGAGAGCAACAGAACCAAAAAATCTGGGAACAGGGGTCTTTTCTGAGACTGATACTCCAACCAAGGACCATTTATGGACATAACCTAGAACCCCTGCTCAGATGTAGCCCATGGCAGCTCAGTGTCCAAGCCCTAGTAAGGGGAATAGGGACTACCTTTGACATGAACTCAGTGGCGGGCTCTTTGATTACCATCCCCCAAGCGGGGAGCAGCCTTGCCAGGCCACAGAGGAGGACAATGAAGCCAGTCCTGATAAGACCTGATAAGTTAGGATCAGATGGAAGGGGAGGAGGACCTCCCCTATCAGTGGACTAGGAGAGAGACAAAAGACATGACAACAATCAATCACTCACAGACCTTAAAACCCTACTCACTCTGTTAAAGGAAAGAACTGATGAGTGTGTGTGGAAACAGAAGCTCCTGAAAGTGGAGCACAAACAGGAAGAAAAGTCAAGCTGACCATCTATGAAAGAAAAGTCAGTAAAAGAAAATTTACGCTCAATGGTCAAAAAAAAAAAAAAAGCACTGATGGAATAAAAGCAAACATCAGGTAAGCTAGAAGAGACAGTAAAACAAATTATTCGTAACACCACACGGAGACAATGTGTGGAATAGGCCCACAAGACAGATGTGAAGGAGTCAGTGAGACAACTTACGGACAGGACAACCAAGAAAAAGGGAAGCAAAGGAGTGGTGGCTCAGTATTGAAACAGATCCAGGCTGGGGCTGTCACACGTTGAGCAGAGACAATAATGAGTGCCAAAGTCTGAATACATCCCAGGAATATCTAACTCACTCCAATACATCATAGTGAAATACTAAAAGCCAAAACCCATGAAATTTCAATGCTAGCAAGGACCTGTTTTTCAGCAAGGGTTACTCTGGAGCTGACATCTTTTCAGTTGCAACAGAGGGAAGATATCTCTTACCTTCATTGTAATGAAGTAAGTCATCAACAGGACTGTGTGTGTGTGTGTGTGTGTGTGTGTGTGTGTGTGTGTGTTGAAAGTTACAAGTTTGAAAAATATTTACCAAACAAAAAAATAAATAAATAAAAAGGAAAGAAAGCCAAACTGATAAAATCTTTGTTGCATAATTTTGCAAGTAAATAATATTTTGGTCTCAAAATAGATGATCTATAAATAGAAAATACTTGATTTTCTTTTTTAATCATTGTGTCCTTTGGTTTGATTTCATGTCTTATTTATATTAGAGTATCCAACAGAGTGTTTTATGAAAGAGTTAGTAATCATAAGCCTTGTGTTTGACTTAGTCTAGTCAAAAACAAGCTTTGGAAATATCACCATGATGACAGTGGGGTACTATGGCATACTTGTGTGTGAACTTTATCTTTATAGTTGGCATATCCCTTCTTCCTTAACTGCATATGCAATGCTGCTAGCACACGTGAGTTCCGGTGATAAACTACATAAATCACGTGCTTACATTTCTGGTATTTTAATTTGACAGTTTAGATAATTTTTTCTAGAATTATACAAACCTTGGAAAATGTATATAAATAGCTAAATCAAACTTTAGAAGCAGAATTTTTGCCAACCCCCTCCTCAAAAAAAAATAATGGAAGCTTTTAAAAATCTTATTGATGGTGGTCATTCAGTTCTATTCAGAACTGATTTCCTTCACTGCCGAATAGCTTCTCACTTCTCACTAAGAGAGGGAGTGGTCCTTGACACCAAAAATGAGGCTCATTGCTCGTCTCTAGGGAAGAAGACATAAGAGTGCTTGTAGGTTCTAAGAAACAGAATAGGACATTCAGCTAGCATCATCTTATCCCACTGCTGCTGTTGGCGCAATGTCCTTACCTTTGGTTGTATGACGTGGAACAGAGCATCCATGCACATGAATGTGTGCAGGCTTATGTGAATGTGGTTCAGAGTAAGTGATGCTATCAGCCACTTGAGGTCTCGTTAAAAATAAGGGTTTGCAGATGCCCCTCAACTGAAGAATGGATACAGAAATTGTGGTACATCTACACAATGGAATGTTACTCAGCAAGGAAAAACAAGGAAATCATGAAATTTGCAGGTAAATGGTGGGACCTGGAAAGGATCATCCTGAGTGAGCTGTCCCAGAAACAGAAAGACACACAGGGTATATAATCACTCATATAGACATGCAATATAGGATAAACCTACTAAAATCTGTACATCTTAGGAAAGTAATCAAGAGAGAGCACACTGACTTAAATGCTCAATCCTCATCCCAAAAGGCAAAGAGGAAGGACATTAGAAGAAGAAGAAACAGAAAACAAGCTAAGAACCTGCCACAGAGGGCCTCTGAAAGGCTCTGTCCTGCACACTATCAAAGCAGATGCTGAGACTTACAGCCAACTGTTGGGCAGTGTGCATGGAATGTTATGTAAGAAGTTTGAAATAGTAAGATCTGGAGAGGACAGGAACTCCACAAAGAGAACTAGAGAACCAGAAAATTTGAACACAGGGGTCTTCCCAGAGACTCATACTCCAACCAACTACCATGCATGGAGACAACCTAGAACCCCTGCACAGATATAGCCCATGGTAGTTTAGTGTCCAAGTGGGTTACATAATAATGGAAAGAGGGACTGCCTCTGACATAATCTGATTGGCCTGCTCTTTGATCACCTCCCCCTGAGAGGGGAACAGCCTTACCAAACCACAGAAGATGACAAGGAAATCATGAAATTTGCAGGTAAATGGTGGGACCTGGAAAGTTACATCCTGAGTGAGCTGTCCCAGAGACAGAAAGACACACATGGTATATGCTCACTCATATAGACATGTAATATAGGATAAACCTACTAAAATCTGTACACCTAAAGAAACTAATCAAGAAGGAGGACTCTGGCTAAAATGTTCAATCCCCACTCAGAAAGGCAAAGAGGATGCACACCAGAAGAAGAAGAAAACAGGAAACAAGTTAGGAGCCTCCCTTTCAGAGGGCCTCTGAAAGGCTCTGCCCTGCAGACTATCAAAGCAGATGTTGAGACTTATGGCTAAACTTTGGACAGAATGCAGGGAATCTTATTAAAGAAGTGGGAAATAATAGTAAGAACTGGAGAGGACAGGAGGTCCACAAGGAGAGCAACAGAACCAAAAAATTTGAGCACAGGGGTTTTTCCTGAGATTCATACTCCAACCAAGTACCATGCATGGAGATAACCTAGAATCCCTGCACAGATGTAGCCACAGATATGGCAGTTCAGTGTCCAGGTGGGTTCCATAGTAATGGGAACAGGGACTGCTTCTGACATGAACTGATTGGCCCGCTATTTGATCACCTCCCCCTGAGGGGAGCAGCCTTGTACCAGGGGAGCAGCCCCCCCTGGTAAGGGGAGCAGCCTTACCAGGCCACAGAGGAATACAATGCAGCCACTCCTGATGAGACCTAACAGACTAGGATCAGAAGGAAGAAAAAGAAACCCTCCCCAACCAGTGGACTTGGGGAGGAGAGTGTGTGGAGAAGGGGGAGAAAGGGAGGGATTGGGAGGGGAGGAGGGAGGAAACTAGAGGGGGGATACAAAGTAAATAAAGTATAATTAAAAATTAAAAAATTATAGAACAATGAAATTTAAAAAATTAAAACCAAAATATAAACTCACACTTGCGTTGTATCAAGGGACATGAAATAACATTGTCACATTGCTGCTTAAGTTTTACAGCGTGTTTGTGTATGTGTGTGTGTGTGTGTGTGTGTTCCTTGTCAAGAAGCAATGGTGCTTGACAAACCCATGGACAGTGTTTATTTTAGAGACTATCATGTGAATGCATTTGTGTATTAAAGTAGATTATTAAAAAAAAAAAAAAAAAAAAAAAAAGAAGGGTTTGGCAATAGGTACATTACCGTGGGCTGACGTCTCCAGCATATCATTGGAAGGAGAGTGAATGATAACTAAACTAATCTGCTTATACAAAATTTCCTGTGATATGTTTTTAGACAAAACAACAATCTTCTCTTCGACCCTGAACTCCACTGTCTGTAATCAAAAGCTCTGTGAATGTTTTGGAACCGGAAGACTCTGTTAATGACTTGTTCCTTTTTTTTTTTTTTTTTTTTT
>NW_026596057.1:19088088-19174113 GCF_907164565.1 Psammomys obesus | reverse complement strand
CCATGTCCCGATCCCTCATTCCCTCCCAGTCCCTCCCTCCCTCCCTCCCTCATCTCCACTGTGCCCCTTGCCAAGTCCACTGATAGGGGGGACCTCCTCCCCATTCATCTGATCCTGTTTTATCAGGTATCTTCAGGACTGGCTGCAAAGCCCTCCTCCGTGGCCTAACAGGACTGCTCCTCCCTTGGGGGGTGGGGAGGCCAAAGAGCCAGTCATTGAGTTCCTGTTAGAAATAGTCCTTGTTCCCCTCACTATGGGAAACCAATTGGTTACTGAGCTACCACAGGCTACATCTGAGCAGAGGTTCTAGGTTACATTCATACATGGTCCTTGGTTGCATGTCAGTCTCAGAAAAGACCCTATACCCAGATATATTTGGTCCTTGTGGAGCTCCTATCCTTTCCTCATCAGACTAACTCCCCTTCTTTCTTATGATTCCCTATACTCTGCCAAAGGTTTGGTCATGAGTCTTTGCTTTGAAAACACTGCTAGTTAGAGTCTTTCAAATGCGCTCAGTAGACTCCTGTCATATGTTCAATGCGCATCCCATCTGTCTTTCTAAACGAGGATTGATAATCTTACCCCATGTCCGCTCTCTTGATTATCTTTTTTAGGTGTATAGATTTCATTATGTTTACCATATCTTATAGGTCTATATAAGTGAGTATATACCGTGTTTGTCTTTCTCCTTCTGGGATATTTCACTCAGGATGATCTTTTCTAGATCCCACCATTTGCCTGCAAATTTCATGATTTCCTCCTTTTTGATTGCTGAGTAGTATTCCATTGTGTAAAAATACCACAATTTCTGTACCCATTCCTCCATTGATGGACATCTGGGTTGTTTCCAGGTTCTGGCTATTACAAATAATGCTGCTATAAACATGGTTGAGCAAATATCCCTTTTGTGTACTTGAGCAAACTTTGGGTATATACCTAGCAGTGGTATAGCTGGGTCTTGAGGAAGCACTATTCCTAATTGTCTTAGAAAGCGCCAGATAGATTTCCAGAGTGGTTGTACCAGTTTACATTCCCACCAGCAGTGGAGGAGGGTTCCCCTTTCTCCACATCCTCTCCAGCATGTGTTGTGCCTTGAGTTTTTCATCTTGGCCATTCTGATGGGTGTAAGGTGATATCTCAGGGTCGTTTTGATTTGCATTTCCCTGATGGCTAATGAGGATGAGCATTTCTTTAAGTGTTTCTCTGCCATTTGATATTCCTCTACAGAGAATTCTCTGTTTTAGCTCTGTTCCCCATTTTTTAAGTGGATTACTTGGTTTGCTGCTTTTCAGCTTCTTTTTTTTTTTGCTTTTCAGCTTCTTTAGTTCTTTGTATATACTCGATATTAGTCCCCTGTCAGATAAAGGGTTAGTGAAGATTCTTTCCCAATCTGTAGGCAGGCATTTTGTTTTGATGACAGTGTCCTTTGCTTTACAGAAGCTTTTCAGTTTCATGAGGTCCCATTTATTGATTGTTGCTCTTAGAGCCTGTGCTGTTGGTGTTCTGTTCAGGAAGTTATGACTTGTTTCTTATATCTGTGAAAACTAGTTTCTTTGGAGGGAAAAGCGTGAAAGTTATAAATGCTCTGTGAAATTGCTTTCATTGTGTTCTTATGGTTGCCTTTTCCAAATGTATTATTCAAAATATATTGATTTTTTTTTACCTCAGAATAAAATTGTAAGCCATGATGTAATAGCTTGGAAGCATCCTGTGTTTTCATTGCAATATGAAGTTCATTAAAACATCTATGCGCTGTAAGAACTAATGCAGTAGGCAGTTAATTTATATGCTTTTATAGAGGCTTTTTATTAAGTTAGAGCAGTTCTCATCTATTCCAAGTTTTAATTTTATTTTAGTCCTTACTGGCTGCTGAATTCGGACGAATGCTCTTTACCTGAATATACGGGAAGGTCATGTATTTTTCTCTTAATTTGTTATTGCTGTAAACTAATGGAACTTATTTCCTAATATTGCATTTCTTATTAAGATGACATATCTTATCTTTTTCTTTATATTTATTACCTTTATATTTATATTTATCCTTTCATTTATTGCCTACTTTTTTTTACTAATGTTTTGTATAAAATTCTTAACTCCATATTTACGAGTAGAATTAGTCTGTAATTTTCCTTCCATTCTCATATGTTTCTGGCAGCATTTAAATTCAGTAATTCAGTGTTACATGAGCCTGTGATCCAGAAGTCCTTAACATTCTGTTCCTCTCAGTTTGGCAAAACTATTGACAGGCCTCTGACCTCCTTTCCATAGATCATTGTATCTTTTCATTTTCTTTTTTTTTTTTAAGTTCATTGTAAGTTATTTCTCTGTGCCTTTGAGATACACATCTACTACCCAAGAATATCCCTTTTCTATTTTTTTAAGGACCTGGGAGTCATGCCTTTGAAATTTAAAAATCAAGAAAAATAACATCTCTATCTCCTAGTATGGTGATAAGAGCCCAATTCTTACAGCAACAATTAGCAAACATAGATGACGCATTCAAAAGGAACCCCCCCTCGCTAATACTCTTCAGTACTTTTCCATTCTCCTACCTCAGTTTTAAAAATTCTTATTCTTTGTGAATTTAATATATGAGTTCTGTATTTGTATTACTATTTCCCTACCTCTCCTCTTTCCAATTCCTCCCATGTCCCTCTCACTCCTTTTCAAATTCATGTCCTCTTATTCCTTAATTATAATTGGTACACATGTGTGTATAATTTTTATAAACAAAATCTGCTAAATCACTTGGTATTGCTTATCTGTGTTTAGGGATAAACTCTTGAGGCTGAGGCCTACCAGAGGGCTTACTCCTGAAGAAGATTGCCTCCTTTTTCAGCAACCATTAATTGCCTGTGGCTCTTCTTCTGAAAGCAAAGCTTTGTGAGAGTTCCTCATTCACGTCGGCATGTCAATTGGTAATACAACTTTTCAGGTATTATTTATGTAACCACGGTGTTGAAATTCCAACAGCCTACAGCTTGCTTCCTCTTTATAGAAGACACTGCCTCGCAGCAGGTGCTTTGGTCCTCCCTGCCGTGTCTTCTGAAAGGTTCCCTGAGCCTCAGATGTAGAGGTTATGCAGTAGATGGGCAGCACACTGCCAGTGGCTTTCTATATTTGGACCAGTTGTGGCTTTCTCAAATGGTCTTCATCTGTTACAGAAAGAAGCTTGTCAGGGAGCTTCACAACCTCCCTCTTTCATTATAGATCTGTGCTCTCCCATTTATTATTCCTTACTGTTTCTTCATAAATGATAGAAATTTAAAATATACATAAAGAATAAAGAAGATCTATTTGTTTTCTGGTTTCTAAAAATTTGTATGAGACTGACACTAGTTCTTTTTCAAATGTTGAGTAGCACTAGAAATCAGATAACAGCTTGGAATGGAATTGTTGTGCCAATGGTTTTGAGTGATGACTTTATTCTTCATAATACCACTTATTTTCTGCAGAACAATATCTGCAGCTCTGCCATCTTTCTCTTTTCTGAGAATTCTTTTTTGTGCTTTTATATACTTTTATAAAATTCATCCAAAGAAATATTTGCCATGCTAGAGGATGTGGAAAAAGGGGAACCCTCCTCCATTGCTGGTGAGACTGTAAACTTGTACTACAACTTGGAAATCAATCTGGCCCTTTCTCAGAAAATTAGGAATAGTACTACCTCAAGATCCAGGTATACCATTCCTAGGCATATATGCAAAAGATGCCCCACCATTCAATAAGAAATTTGCTCAACTATGTTCATGGCAGCTTTATTTGTAATAGCCAGAACCTGGAAAAACCTAGATGTCCTTCATCTAGTAATGAATACAGAAATTTTGGTACATTTACACAATGGAATACTACTCAGCTATTAAAGATGAGGAAATCATGACATTTTCAGGCAAATGGATAGAACTAGAAAAGATAATCCTGAGTGAGGAAACCCAGAAACAAAAAGACACACATGATATATACTCACTCATAAGTGGTTATTAGACATCTAATACAGGATAAACATACTAAAATCTATACTCCTAAAGACGCTAAACAACAAGGAGGACACTAGGGAAGATGCTCAATCCTTATTCAGAAGGACAAACTGGATAGACGTCGGAAGCAGGAAAAGTCAGGAAATAGGACAGGCCCTCTGAAAAACTCTACTGATTGAGGTATTGAAGCAGAGGCTGAGACTCATAGCCAAACTTTGGGCAGAGTGCAGGGAATTTTTTGAAAGAAGGGGGAGATAGAAACACACCTGGGGGGCGGGGAACAGGAGCTCCAAAAGGAAACCAACAGATAAAAAAAAAAAAAAAACTGGACCCAGGAGCCCTGCAGAGACTGATAGACTGATACTCCAACCAAGAACTATGCATGAAGAGGACCTAAAACTTCTGCTCAGATGTAGCCCATAGACTCAGTCTCCAAGTGGGTTCCCAAGTAAGGGGAGCAAGGGCTGTATCTGTCATGAACTTTGTGGCAGGGTCTCTGATCACCTCCCCCGGGGGGGGGGGGGGTGCAGCCTTACCAGGCCATAGAGGAAAGCAATGCAGCCAGTCTTGATGAGACCTGATAAGCTACAGTCAGATAGAAGGGGAGGAGGTCCTACCCTATCAGTGGATGAGGGGAGAGGATGAGGGGGAAAAGAGGGAGGAAGGGTTGGATATTGGGGCAAGGGAGGGGTACAAAGATGGGATACAAATTGAATAAATTGTAATAAATAGTAAATAGATTATAGATAAATAGATAAGAATACAAAAAGAAGAAGAAATTGTAATAAATAATAAATAGATGATAGATAGATAGATGGATAGATAGATATACAAAAAGAAGAAGTGTTTTCCAATTTCATTGGTGTTTCAAGAAATTATTGTTTGGTTAATAACAATTGCACATTTTTTTCTAGTTTATTATTTTTTTCTTGACATCTATTTTTCTTTCATTCTCCTACCTCAGAACTTAACTGGCTACTCTCTTACCAAGTAGTGTCATTGTCAGGCCAAGGAATCATGAAGGTGATCTATAACCAAGTTTTAAAAGCTATTATTGAGATGGATATATAGCTCAGTGATTCAGCAGTTACTTAGCATGTGTGAAATTCTGGGTTTGATCCTGAGAGTGACAAGATAGATAGATAGATAGATAGATAGATAGATAGATAGATAGATAGATAGATAGATAGATAGATTTATTCTTGTGATCCAAAACAATGATAACAACTTACATATTTATTCCAGGAACTACTATCAGTCATAATAAGTATGAGGACATGAAAATGAAATTAAATATATAAGGACAGGAAAGGAAAAATTAAGTATTATTTTTATTACTCGTAGATAATATGGTGCTCACATAGAAAATTTAAAAGAATTCATGGACAAAATATGAGACATCTAATACAGGATAAACATACTAAAATAGAATCTAGCAGTGCTGTTAAATGAAAACAATCCATATTAAAAAACATATTGAGTATTATGTGGCATAAGCCAACTACTAGAATAATTAAATTTTTAAAAATGCCACCATAAAGCATTTTCACCATCAGAAACTTAAAAGTTTAAAATGTGTATAAACCAGATCCTACTAATTAATGAGAAAAAAAAAAAGAGTGATGTCAAAAGAACTGACCAATCACTTAACCAAAGAGAAAATTCTAGAGGCAAACAAGTATCTAGAAATGTGCTTTTAATAACGCTCAAAGGAAGGTATCTTAAAATTACAATGAAATTCTACTACAAAATGCCCAGGTTAACAAAGTTTCAAAATATTAATAATCCTCAGAACATGTAAGGTCACAAGAACTTTTATACATGCTAGGCAAGCATAAATTTAATCAGGAAATTTAAACTTCTTTCGTGCATTATCCATTATAACTGAAGTACACCTGCCTTTGGATTCACTAATCTCATTATTATACAAAATAGAAACAAACAGCACATTAATATAGGCTTAGATTTTTCACCAAACCTAATTTATATAGGGTTCTTAAGCACCTTCCAAACCACCACCACCCCCAAGCAACTTTAGATAGGAGATTAGTCATGAAAAGGGCTGTAGTTCTTTTCTTCCTGCTGATTAGGGTCGGTGGGTCTTTAGGGGATTACCAAACTCAGTCATCAGGATACCAGCAGTCCAGTCCAAAGGCCAAAACCAAGCAGCAACAGGATTCAGAAAATTGGGACAAGTCAGCAACAGCCACAAGAGTCAATTGGATTGCCCCGAAAAGTTCTCTGGAATGTCTTCCTCTGAGAAGTCAAGTGTCAAAGCACAAAGATCAGCACAGCAATGTTGATCCAAAAATCGGCATCTTCCTGTGCACGGGACTCTATATATCTCCTCTCATCAGAGTCTACCCACAGATGTTCTCAGCTGTCCAAAGTCATACCCCTCATGAGTGAGAGCTCATAGCAAAACGTCATGTGCCCCCTCACCAGCCAACCTTCAGCAAAACATTACATGCCCAGCTTGCAGCAAAACTTCACATGACAAAACGGAGTCTTCAAAGAAACCAGAAATTTTCATGTTACATTAATGTCTAGGTACAAGGATTCTCTTAGCAACATCATTCAGTCTTTGTACCAGAAGCAGCTCAACTCTCTCGTAGTGGAGGTACAGATAAACGAACTCTGATATGGTCATTCAATGAAATACTATATAGAAATGGGAATGAGTCAAGTGGAGCTAAATATTAAATGCAGAAGAATCTTGGCAATAGAGTTAGGGCATCAAAGGATAAAATTAAAACTTAGCTTAAAGATCACAAATGTCATTATTTATTATTCTAGAATTGGGCAACATTTCAGTCCATAAAAATAGAGTTGTTTTCAGTGCTGAGGGCTGAACTCAGGCCTTACACACACTGGATAAATGTTCTAGCAGAGAGCTATACTCTGGCCTAAAAAGCATTTTGATGGTGTAATTAAAGGGAATCAACTTGAAGAGTTTGAAGAAAGTAGAAACAACCAAAAAAAAAAAATGGATTCATGATTTCAGTTACTTTCCTTGTAAAACAAGGAAAGGAAGACAGAACAACAGGAAAATAACCAACTAGTTGAGGGCATCTTCTTCAGCCTCTTTGGAACTCTGTTACTTGTAATTCATCTGCAAATTCTGAGTTAATATGTATAGAATGCTTGACACACGTCCTAAACATTGATAAACATTGGCACTCATGTCCTCTGTATTAGTCATGGTTCTCCAGAGAAATAGAACCTATAGGAAGTGTACAGAGAGAAATGATTTCTGTGCCTGTATGGTTTGGAAGATAGGATCTTACTTTAAAGCCCAGGCTGTACTTGTAAGTTCGGTGGGAGCCCAATTATTAGGGAGACGCAGGAAGACTCAGAGGCCAGATAAATGCAAACAGCAAGAGGTTTATTCAAGCCAACATGCATTTGGGCTGCCTGCATCCAAGCAGGAGGCGGCCCAAGGAACAAAAGCTTTGGGTTTTTAAAGGAGAAAGCACGGATGGGCAGGGAGTTACATGTCTTGGCATTACCAGATTGGGTAAAAAGGGTCTATAGGGAGTTGACTTTTTAAATGATTTGTCTATTTTATGTGCCAAGACTGGTCAATCCTGGCCAGGCCATCTGGAAGATAACTGATTATGAGCAATGCCTGGAATGTCCTGGGGAGAGGGAGTGATTAACATACCCAGGACCACAGTCATGTTGCCCCAGCATATCTTGGGTCCTGGCACTTTCCACCCGTGCTGGTGGCTGAGGTCAAGAGTCATTTGTGATTTTTCTTAAAACTATTTATGGGTCTGTTCTTCCTGGTAGGGTGGGGACCGTTACACCTTTCTGCTTTCTGGAAAAGTACTGAGAGAACTTAGTCTGACATAGGGCCTAAAATTCAAAATGGAACCTGTAAGGCTAGCTCGATTCTTTCAAACTCAAACTTAGAATCCTGCCAACTTAGCCAGCTGAGTACTGAGATTACAGGAGTGTGCCAGCCAGCATATTTGCCTCAAAACAGATACTTTTTAAAGGAATTATCTCACGTGGTAATGGAGGCTAGAAAGTCCCAAATCCTCAGTGGATAATCTGGCTGGAAAAACAGAGAGGAGTCAATGCAGTAGTTTAAGTTCAAGGTAACCAGCACAAAGAACTAGGGAGGAACAAATCTTGTAGTTTAAATGCTAAGACAGCCTAAGGTCAGGCTTTTGTTCTATTTAGGCTGTTGACTGGTTGGATGAGACCCACCTTGATCAAAGTTCACCAACTTAAATGCAAATATTATCCCCAAACACTCGACACCTCTAAGCACTAAGCTCAGACACAAAATATATATAAACATCTCACCTTAACAAGTGTTATTCAAATAGACTTTTGTCCAACTTAAGTAAAGCACTTTTATGTCTATTAAAGCCAGCAGGGCAAAGGTATCTGGGATTGGGATTCTTCAGGGTCAAAGTGGCAAGTGTGAGTCATAAAACAGTAGGTTTGAGGGGTCCTTTGTTTTAGAAAGCCTCACTGCCTAGTTCCCTGCCACAGCAAGGACCTAAAGAAAATGATAACTCAACCAAACAACATCTGCTCCTATCAATGAATCTGAATCTGGACAAACGTGAGCTGATCTTCTTTAGGCTTACAGTGATCCACTCCTGGGACAGGCTTGCTGGACTAGTCCCAAAAGACACTGATATAAAGAATGTTCATTGCTGGTGTTCAAATGTGTGAAAGAAAGACAAGCACTCTTCAGGGACTTTAAAAAAGCTGTATTGAATCCAAGAACAATGACCATATGTAACATGATATATATTGAGAGGAACCTACGTGCTCTCAAACAGGAGTCTTATGAAATAGACCCCAGATGTGGCTTGTAATATACCATGTCTATATTTATGATATTGGTGCTATGAGGAGCCCTACAGATCTCAAATAGAATAAATCTCCTATTCACTGTATTAATGTATAAAAATTTCAAAAGTAAAAAACCTTAATATTTCAAAAATATGTGTGTGTATGTGTATATGTGTGTGTGGTAGATGGGTGTGTTACTTTTTAAATTAATGGAGCTTTTACAATTAAATGATAGAACATTAAGTTAATCTATTATTAAACAGTTTAAGTACTTTCCTTTTTGCTTATATATATGCATACTATATATGTATATAAATATGTAAAATATGTATTTATGGCTAATATTCATGTATAAGTGAGTATGCATGACTTTCTGGTCCTAGATTACCTCACTCAGGATGATCTTTTCTAGTTCCATACATTTACTGCAAATCTCACAATTTTCTTGTTTTTAATAGCTGAGTTGTATTCCATTGTATAAATGTACCACAGTTTCTTTATACATTCTTTGGTTGAGAGACATCTAGGTTTATTCCAGATTCTGGCTATTACGAATAGAGCTGCTATACTAAAATTCACAGACCTAAAGAAGCTAAATAACAAGGAGGACCCTAGGGAGAATGCTTAATTCTCATTTAGAAGGACAAATAGAATAGAAGAGAGGGAACAGGACAGGAACTTACCATTGATGTTCTCTGAAAGACTCCACCCAGCAGGGGATCAAAGCAAATGCTAAGACTCACAGCCAAACTTTGGGCAGAGTTCAGGGAGTCTTATGGAAGAATGGGTGGATAGAAGGACCAAGAGGGGACAAGAGTTCCATAAGAAGACCAACAGAAAAAACAAATCTGGGCCAAGGGGATCCTGTGGAGACTGATACACCAACCAAGAACCGTGAATAACAAGGATCTAGACCCCCTGCTCAGATGTAGCCCATGGCAGCTCAGTCTCCATGGGGGTTCCCTAGTAAGAGAACAGGGGCTGTCTCTGACTCTGCTGCCTGCTTTTTGATCACTTCTCCCTGGCAGAGCATTTTTTGCCAGGCCATAGAGGAAGAGGATGCAGGCAGTCCTGATGAGACTTGATAGGCTAAGGTCAGATGATAGGGGAGGAGGATTTCCCCCTTCTGTGGACTAGGAGAGTGGTAAGGGGAAAGAGGGAGAAAGGATGGGACCCAATGGAGATGAAGGAGGAGGTGCAATCAGAATAGAAAATGAACAAATTATTAAAAAATAAATAAATAAAATGTGTACTGTCAAAAAAAAGAAAAGAAAAATATCACAAACCAAAAAAAATATATTTATATAAGAAAAAAGGAAAGTACCTAAAATATTTAATAATGTATTAAATTAATGCTCCATTAATAGCCTAGGCTACATAGTGAGATTCTGTTGCAAAGAAACAACAAATAAGATGTAGAGTTAAGCAAATCCTGTCCTGTAAATTATATCACCTTTACAAACCCAAAAGAAAATAGTTATTAAGGTGGATGTGATGGCACATGCCTTTAATCCCAGCACTCAGGGAGGCAAAGACAGGTGGATTGCTGTAAGTTCGAGGCCAGCCTGGTCTACAAAGTGAGTCCAGGACAGCCAAGGCTACACAGAGAAACCCTGACTCAAGAAAAAAAGAAAGAAAGAAGGAAAAAGAGTTATTAATGATATTAATTGTGAAAGAAAGCAGAATTGAAAATTTTGAATACTAATAATTCAAGAATACAGTATCAGAATTATGAAATCAGTAGAGCAGACAGTAAAAATGGTACAAATGTAGAGGGCAGTGTGCATCACACACACACACACACACACACACACACTGATCCAAAAGAAAGACATTCTCTGCTGAGCAAGAGAAGTAGTCTGGTTAAATGAGAACAAGATTCTCTAAGGTTCAGACTGCGAAGTGGTGGGAGGAGCTAGAACATATATGTAATGTATATATGTGTATGTTAGTACTCTGTGCACATATATAGGTGAAATAATGTTAGGTGTGTGTGGTAGGGAGGTGTACTGTGGTATGTGTGTGGGGATGTCTGTGTTACAATGTGTGGAATGTGTAGAGTATGTGGATATGGATGTATGTGGTGTGTGTGTGTGTGTGTGTGTGTGTGTGTGTGTGTGTGTGTGTGGTGAGGCATAAGTCTTCTCTTTGTAATATTGAGCACATCATGACTGGAAAATATTACTGCAATATACACATTCTCATAAGCCACATGCACACGCACACACACACTCCTATACCCCCACATACCATACACATATACACACACCACATGCCACACACCACACACACACACACACACACACACACACACACACACACACACACCACATACATCCATATCCACATACTCTACACATTCCACACATTGTAACACAGACATCCCCACACACATACCACAGTACACCTCCCTACCACACACACCTAACATTATTTCACCTATATATGTGCACAGAGTACTAACATACACATATATACATTACATATATGTTCTAGCTCCTCCCACCACTTCGCAGTCTGAACCTTAGAGAATCTTGTTCTCATTTAACCAGACTACTTCTCTTGCTCAGCAGAGAATGTCTTTCTTTTGGATCAGTGTGTGTGTGTGTGTGTGTGTGTGTGTGTGGTGTGTGGCATGTGGTGTGTGTATATGTGTATGGTATGTGGGGGTATAGGAGTGTGTGTGTGCGTGTGCATGTGGCTTATGAGAATGTGTATATTGCAGTAATATTTTCCAGTCATGATGTGCTCAATATTACAAAGAGAAGACTTATGCCTCACCACTTTATTACTAGCTGTCTGGATGTTGACCTAACTGTGTATGTGTGATCATTTTTCCCAGTTGTCCTATAAATAAGGTTCCCAAGAAAGGAAGGCTTATGCCCCATCCCCTCACTGCCACAGGCCTAGATATGCGTCAAGCTCTCCCACGGATAGAAAGGCATCTGCAAAACTTTCTCCCTTATAGACGGAAAACTGACTCAAATGAGCCAAGACCATTTTCCTCCTTTCACCTTCATACCAGTTTCTCACTCCCTGTTATCTTTTCCAGACGTCTGGGAGTAGGCAAACCTCTGACTGCAGCACCCTGCTCAGCTTTCAATCACTAGTGGCTTTCGCAAGCCCTCCCTTTGTGACTTCTCTTTCTGAAAGCTGGGATCCTGTTTCCTCCCTGGTTCCTGGAGCGGGTGTGCCAGCTTTGTCAAGCACTTTTCAGGTTTCCTCAGTGGTATATATTCTTTTTAAATAAGGAGACTTGATGTGTGACTTTTATTTAACCAATTAGAGAAAAGAATAATTACCTCTCCAAAGCCTAAGGCAGTGCTTCTCGACCTTCCTAATGATGCGACCCTTTAACACAATTCCTCATGTTGTGGTGGCCTCCAACCAAAAAATTATTTTTGTTGCTACCTCATGGCTGCAATTTTGCTACTGTTATGAATCATAGTGTAAATATCTGATGTGCATATGCTCTTAGGAGAGCTATGAAGCGATTGCTCAACCCAGCCCAGGAGCCAGCGGTTAGAACCACTGCTCTAAGGGCTTGAATATCAGGAATTCTTTACAATGGCATTGTATTTCCCCAAAGCACTGGTTAGCTAGGGCTGTTACTGCACAAACATCTTTTCTTTCAGGCAAGTACCTCTCAAAACCCACAGGTCCAGAACTTAGGGGAAAAGGGAACGCCTAAAATCTGAGAAAATAGTCTCAGTCTTGATAACACGGCAATATTTTCAAAGGTTCAAAGGAAAATAACTAATGTTATATGTGGAGTGTGATGTTTAAGCCATCAATTTATTATAGCCATACAGTTCCCTTTCAATTCACACAAATGGGATTAGGCTAAAGAAGTTAATTTTAACTTGTTCAAAGGCTAACAAATTTAGAAGACATAAACTTTTATTTAATCGAATTACTTTTGTTTAAGTAAGGTACTTGTTAGTACTTAGTAACTACATCTCGCTATGGGAAAAAAAATAAATTTAGAAGACAGTAAAGCTTTAAGAAGTTCAAAATGCTTCTGGGAAGTGGAAATTCCAATTTTGGTAGCAGCCTACAAAGCCTTGGTTCACAAATCTCCACCAAAGCTAGACATTCCAGCACACTTGAATCATGACTTTTGAGACTGCTTTAAAAATACCTATGCCAAGAGTATGAACACACCCCCAAAAGGAACAACAACCTAGCCAGCAAAGCAACCTTGTGGACCCCTGCACATCCTGTAAATGAGGGGAAAAAAATAAAGCCCCATTTTAGGTTCAGGGAAGGCAGAAATGAGTGTTCTCGGAACCAGTACAGTTCAACCAACAGGCAGCCCAGCTTGCTTTTGCAGCCCTCCCTTCCTGTGAGCATCATGGTCTGGTCCTAAATAACCCTTCAGCACTGCCTCTCAGAACTCAGTGCTCTTTGTGGTAACAAAGCCAGGAGTCATGGATTCTACTACTTTCAAGTTTCAGAAAATGATGAGTCACTTGGTATCTCTTTCCCCCTATGATTTCACAGCCCTTGTTACTTCTCCTCAAATGGCAGGATGGTGTTGGATGTTTGACACTGAAGGTATAGAAACGGAAACAGCCTGCTCCGCCAGCAACAGTTTTCCACAAAGCAGGCATGGTGCACTTGCCTACAGTGCTAGCCTTTGAGGGACCGAGGCAGAATGATTACAAGTCTGAGTATAGTCCAGCCTACATAGAGATCCAGTCGCACCCGCATACACATTAGAGAAAGGACATCAATCTAAGAAACAACAATCAAAACAGTTCTCCCCGAATAAATAGAACAAATAAAATTAAAGACTTGTCTTGCATTCTTGAGGATCCTACACACAAAGAAAAAATGCACGTGTGAAATAATTCGGAACTGATTAGAAGGATAAGAAATAGAACGTTTTGTTGAAAAATATGCAAAGGAAGAGAAAATAGCAATCGAATGCTGTGAGTGTGAGAAGGCTTCCCAAAGGGAGGGAGGAGCTTCTGGACACAGAAGATGACGCTTTTAGGCAACGTTAATTTTCACATGCTTAAGCCATCTAGCTGTCTTAGACCAGAGTAAGTCGTCTTAAAGGACATTTATTTATGTTCACTTTGTTTGGATGGAGAAAGATAGGAAAGTTCCCACACAGACAAGACTTTTGATTTTGGATGGTAGTTGTAGCTATGAAGTCTAAACTGTGAATAAGATCTGTTTGTAATGTGTAGTTCTGAACTCACATTCATGTCACTTAAACACACTGAATTCATTCTGCAGGGATGCTTGGAATCTTCCTTTTTTACTTTAGGGTAGTATTTCACTGATTGCCCTCCTTTTAAACTGTTGCCTTAAAAAAAAATCTGTGACATGCCTCCTCTGGGCTTTTAGCTAAGTTGGGTATTAAAATCTAGAATATATACATACACACACACACACACACACACACTATAGTGAAAACTAAATGATGTGATAGACAAATATCTCCTTAGTACATGGGAGAGCTCTGTAATGATTAAAGCAAACCAAACTGGATAAGCTCAGGACTCAATGAATCCCCATTGTGAAAAATATTAAAAAAGATTGACTCCACAAGTTAGAAAGGTGAGTTTCTGTTCTAAGTTCTCTTCTGCCTTGATTTCATGACTTCACAACGTACCATGTGTTTCTTCAGGAGACGCTCCCTGTATTGATGTAGTCTTCAACAGAGGGAAAGGGAAGTGGGCCGTGGAGTGTGTCCTATGAGCAAGGTACTTTAGATACTATATAAAAAAGTCAAAATAAAATTCAAATTCCACTTTCTCCAAGAAGAGGTACCTAACTGTGGCCTTCCCAGATGCTATCCGTCCTTTATCACTGGCATGAACTTTCAGAAAATGGCTTTCCTAGCATCTGTGGAAACAGATGTCTGGGTCCCACCTCCGACCTGCTAAAGAAGATGCTTTTCAAGAACCTATGCATTTAACAAGCTTTCCAAATGTCAGATACACAGAATCCTTTGAACCGCTGCCCTGATCCCTTTAAGGCCTGCTAAAAGGCAGACCAGGAACACTACGGGGAGTTATGACTGCCATTACAGTCATCTGTTCCTTGAGGAGTGAGTTCAGTTCACAGGCATCTCAAACACTCCTAAGCCATCCTCTGTCCACCTTTGAAGAGTAAACACTCCGGCATGTAAAACTTTCCTTGATCTTTTCCCTACAAGAGACGCGTCTCTATTCCGTGAGCATTACGGTTATAAACAGAAATCCTTCTGAGGCTTCTGTGTCTCCAGGATCGTCAAGGGAGCAAAGCCTCAGTTATCGGCAGTGTGTGGCCAAGATGCCAGTTCCCAAACATCTCAGCTGCTTTCAACTTTATCTGATATTAGAAAAGAACATCGTATTCAGATCGTATTTGTAACAAAACCACGGGGCATGGATTAAGAAAGCCAAGAGCACCATTCAGTTATCTCCATTGTGCTGTACAAATCATAACTATCCAGTAAGCAATACCAAGCCATAACCATAACTTCTGTACTTTTTGTTCAAGGCTTCCCACTGACATAAACAAAAGGAAGATATGATAATTTCAGCTCACATTTTTTGTTACAAATTTCCTTGATAGTACCTTAAAGGATGGAGTCAGAACACATTAAAAATGCAGATTTAAGAGTAAACGTCAGGCCAAATTAAGCTGTTGTAGGAATAGATAGTTAAAGTTGGTATAAAGGTTGATCAATTAAGTTGGGGGTGGGGGGGCTGGAGAGATTGCTTGGTGCTTAAGAGTACCCAGTCTTCTTGCACAAAACCAGAGTTCCATCCTCTCCTGCCCATCGCAGGGAGCCCATAACTCTAGCTCCAGAGTATCTAACAGCCTCTTCTGGCCAGCAAACCACATACAAACAGATGTTTTATGTCTTCCTTGTATTTATGAATTTATCTTCTCCAACCAAGGACCATGCATAGAGAGGACCTAAAACCCCTGCTCAGATGTAGCCCTTAGACTCAGTCTCCAAGTAGGTTCCCTAGTAATAAGAACAGGGGCTGTCTCTGGCATGAACTCAATGGTAGGCTCTCTGACCATCTCCCCCCCCCGGGGGGGGGGGGTTGCTGCCTTGCCAGGCCACAGAGGAAGACAATGCAGCCAGTCCTGATGAGATCTGATAGACTAAGATCAGAAGGAAGGAGAGGAGGACCTCCCCTATCAGTGGACTTGGGGAGGGGCATGGGAGAAGAAAACGGAGGGAGAGTGGGATTGGGAGGAGACAAGGGAGGGGGCTACAGCTGGGATACAAAGTGAATAAATTGTAATAAATTAAAAAATAAATTTAAAAAGTTATAAATCCTAAATTTTAATTGGTTGGCATGCTTCACTAAATCTAATTTGAGTTTGTGAAAACAAACAAAATCAGAACAGAAAATATTTATTTGTAGAGGATATTTAATTAGAGTCTCTTTTTATCGGCTGGGTACAGTGGTGCATGCCTGTGTCTCTGATTACAAGGGAGACTGAGACAGGAGAGTCACTTGGGCTCATAAGTTTGAAAAAAAAGCCTCAGTAACATTGACACCACCTTAAAATCATAATGAGGAATCCTCTTCTAAATATGGTCACATAACAATAGTGCAGAACTCCCCCTTTCAGTGGACGTGGGCAAGGGGATGAGGGGAAGATGGAGAGAGGATGGGACTGGGAGAATTGAGGGAGGGGGCTTCAATCGGGATATATAATGAATAAATTGTGAAGAAAAAAATAAAAATTAAAATCAGTCAAAAATAATTAATTAATAATTATGTATAGTTTTAAAAATGCACAGAAATAGAGCAGTCTGAAGAGTGTGTGTTTTATGTGTAGTATTATGGTTTCCCCCAAGTAAATAGCTATTGTTTCTTTAGTTATACAACTTGATTCAGCTAGGGATGTAAGTGGGATAGTCACTTAGCAAATGTCAGGCCCTAGGCTGGACCCCTGGGCACCAAAAAAAAAAAAAACAAAAACAAGAGAGAGAAAGAAAAGATTCCACTGTTCTGATAAGCACAGCACTGGTTAGAGCGACAGAGCTAAGGAGGTGGTGGAGCCAGGCACGGGGGACAAGACACACCACCCCAGGCAGAGAGCTTTTGTTTGTAGCGTTACTCTGACAACTGTATCTCCTCGAACAAGTTGCATAACCTCTTTAAGCGTCAAGTCCTACTTTGAAAATGAAAATAAATAAGGCTGCTTTCTAGATTTATTATAGAGGCTTAATGAAATAACAGCTGCAATGCATTTAGCAATATAATTCTGAATATAAAGATACAAAGTTTTCCATATGTGCTACCCTTTAATGTATATGCTGGCTAGGTTTATGTCAACTTGACACAAGCTAGAGTTTAAGAAAACTCAGAACCTTCGTTGAGAAACGCCCCAATCAGACTGGCTGATGGGAAAGTCAGTACGCAGCACAATTTTTTTTTTGATTGACGTTTGATGTCAAAGGGATCATCTTATGGTAGGAGGTGCCACCCCTAGGCTGGTGATACCAGGGCTGTAAAAAACAGACTGGCCAACCCATGAAGAGCAAGGCAGTGAGCATCACTCTGCCGAAGCTCTGCATCAGGCCTCCCTTGAGCTCCTGCCCTGATGTCTCCTCATGAATGACTGTAGCCTGCAGGATAAAATCAACCTTCTCCCCTCAATTTGCTTTCGGTCATGATGTCTTATCATAGCAATAGAAAAGTCACTAAGATAACATATATACATATAGATACAAATGTAATATCTCTAAGTTACAATGCATGAAAAATTAAGAACAAATAGTACAATATAAAAGTGTACATGATAAACTAGTAATAAAAAAGCTTAAAGTTTTAAAAAGCTTAATAAGCGGTTCTAAAATACGTAACAGAATGTTAAGTAGTTCTCAGAAATCATTGGAAAACAGTGGAAATGGTAATGATATAACCTGAAGTAAAAGGAGGGCCAAAGAGCATAACTTCTGGGGCTAAAGAGATGGTTCAGCTGTTTAGAGAGCACTTACTGTTTCTGCAGAGGATCCATATTTGGTTCCTAACACCCGTGTTAGAAAGCTCACAACCAAATGGACCACAACCACCTGTAACTCTTGTTCCAGGAAATCCAATGCCCTCTTCTGAACTCCTTGGGTACCTGCATACATGCAGTTCACAGACAGACATGCATCTCAACATAAGTCATTTTTCAAAACATAGATTCTGTGAAAACATATATGTATAGAAAAGAATGCTAGAGAGAAAGGCTCCCATTGTGTATAGTGGTGCTTCAGTGTGGGTTCTCACAGATGGTGTTAATAAATGTAATCGCACTTCACCTGCCATACTCTCTCTCTCTTGGAGGAGCCCCCTCTACCCACACCTCGTAGCAGCACAAAGATGGCAGGAGCGACAGCCTCCCAACACTTTGGAGTCTGGCCCAGAGGTTCTGAGCATGCAGCCTGGGCACACGCTGAAAGAAGGAAGGAGAAAGGCGTTCTTATCCAGAACCCCCAGGTAAACAGACTGCTGTGCACACCTTCTAAAATGAGAAGCTGGTTACGTACTGTGATCTGAATGATTTTTATATGACCGAAGATACCTGTCTTTACTGAGGACTTTTTGAGCATTTCTTCTGTGCAAACCACTAAGAACACGGAAATATCAGCTAGTAAAGGATACAAAAAAAATGTAAACAAGAGAGGCAAAGTTATATTAATACTGCCCTGAAGAACAGCTTAAAGTAGTGCAGAGGCACAAACAAAGTAGTTTTCTTCATAGGTCTGGGTTCATCGGCTCAGTCTCTGTCTTTTCATCGAGGTGTTTTGATTTTTAAGATGCATTTTCATGTGTATGAGCATCACACCAGAAGAGGGGATCCCATTATACCTAGTTGGGAACCTCCGTGTACTTGCTGGGAATTGAACTCAAGACCTCTAGAAGAGCAGCCAGTGCTCTTGACTGCTAAGTCATTTTTCCAACCCACAGCTGATATCTTAGGGTACGTAATATATATATATAGACATATATATGTATATATATGTTAGAACTTAGTGTGTGTATATATATATATATATACATATATACTATATATAGTTTTTGTATATAGTTATATAGTATATAGTAAGTATGGTTAGGATATAGTATATATAAGAATAATTTTGAATGTCCATCTATTACGTGGTGTATATTCTCAATAATTATCTAATTATCCATGGGATACATGAGAATAGAAACCAGGAAAGTGGAGTGAGGAAGAGATGGCTCAGCTGTTAAAAACATTAGTTGCTGTTCCTAAAGACCCAGGTTCAATCCCAGCATGCAAACACTGGCTCACGACTGCCTGGACCTCTGGTCCTACAGGTTCTGACACCCTCTTCTGGCCTCCAGAGACACCAGAAAGGCACAAGGTGCACAGACCAAATGCCAAATAAAGAAATAGTACTAAAATAAATAAAAACTTCAAAAAAGCAATTAAGAATAAATTAGAATGTAAAGAAAAATAAACCAAGAAAGACTTCTGAGGTAGGAGAATCTGAGAGCCACAAACACAAGGGCAGAGGATGAAGTCATGAGAATGCATGAAGCGGGTAGAGCGAGCAAAGAGAAGAAATCAGGAAAGACATGCCCCTCCAAAGCTCCGCTGGTGTTGAGTGGCTTGCAAGGAAAGGCTGAGAGAAGATACCCAGAGACACAGAGACCCAAAATAGAACCAGGTAAAGAAACACTGGTATCAGGGTTGGAAGATGGCGGCAGGTGGACAGCACAAGACGTCCAATAACAGACATGAGACAAGGGCCGTTAACTTAGAGTGTGGGTTCTTTTCATTGACATTGGCCGAAGCAAATGTGTTCATCTGTCTTACAAATCTGGAGTAGGCTGGAGAGATGGCTCAGAGGATAAGAGCACTGGCTGCTCTTCCAGAGGTCCTGAGTTCAATGCCCAGTATCCACATGGTGGCCATCAGTGTGTTGACTAGTAGCCCTCTGTGCTGGCTACGATGCAGGGAGCAGCACACAGTGTCAGCACGATTTACAGTAGGATTCACCATGTCTATTCTGATCCCCCTTTCCTTTGTGGTACGTGTAACACTTAACAGCATGCAAATATTTTGCGTGTAGTTCTCGCTTTTTTGGCTGATAGTGTTGAGTATAGGGTCTCAGACTGACTGGTTGCTTCTCTTAAGTCTAACTTCGGCCTGATCGTTCTGAAGACATATACTTGTTAAGTAAATTGAGAAGGACTAGACTTATTCTGACTAAACTTGGCTAACATCCTGCATCCATCTAAACCCAAAAATATTAAGCCATGATCTTTTCCAGTTCCCACCATTTGCCTGCAAATTGCATGATTTCCTTGTTTTTAATTGCTGAGTAGTATTCCATTGTGTAAAAGTACCACAATTTCTGTACCCATTCCTCCATTGAGGGACATCTGGGTTGTTTCCAGGTTCTGGCTATTACAAATAAAGCTGCTACAAACATGTTTGAGCAAATGTCCTTGTTGTGTATTTGAGCATCTTTTGGATATATCCCTAGGAGTGGTATAGCTGGATCTTGAGGTAGCACTATTCCTAATTGTCTGAGAAAGCGCCAGATTGATTTCCAAAGTGGTTGTACGAGTTTATATTCCCACCAGCAATGGAGGAGGGTTCCTCTTCCTCCACATCCTCTCCAGCATGTGCTGTCACTTGAGTTTTTATCCTTTGCCATTCTGATGGGTGTAAGGTAAAATCTCAGGGTCATTTTTATTTGCATCTCTCTGATGGCTAAGGACATCGAGCATCAATTTGGGTGTTTCTCTGCCATTCTATATTCCTCTACAGAGAATTCTCTGGTTAGCGCCATACCCCATTTTTTTAATTGGATTGCTTAGTTTATTGCTTTTTAATTTCTTAGTTCTTTATATATTCTGAATATCAGCCCTCTGTCAGGTATAGGTATCCCAGGAGCAGAAAGATACACACGGTATATACTCACTTATATAGTCCTATAAGATAGGATAGAAATACTAAAATATATGCACCTAAAGAAGATAAACAAGAAAGAGGACCCAGGGTAAGATGATCAATCCTCACATAGAAAGACAAATGAGATGGACATGGGAAGTAGGAGATGACAAAAAACAGGACAGGAGCCTACCACAGAGGGCCTCTGAAAGACAATGCACCAAAGCAGATGCTGAGACTCATAACCAAACCTTCGGCAGAATGCAGGGAATCATATGGAAGAAGGGGGAGTTAGTATGACCTGGAAAAGACAGGAGATCCACAAGGACCTAATATATCTGGGCACAGGGGTCTTTTATGAGACTGTTTCTCCAACCAAGGACCATGTATGGATACAACCTAGAACCCCTGCTCGGATATAGCCCATGGTAGCTCAGTATCCAAGTGGGTTTTCCTAGTAAAGGGAACAGGAACTATTTCTGACATGAACTCAATAACTGGCTCCTTTACCTCCCCCTCAACCCCCCCTCCCCGAGGGAAGAACAGCCTTGCTAGGCCACAGAAGAAGACATTGCAGCCAGTCTTGAAGATATCTGATAAGCTAGGTTCAGATGGAAGGGGAGGAGGTCCTTCCCTATCAGTGGACTTGGAAAGGGACAGGGAGGAGATGAGGGAAGGAGGGTGGGAATGGGAGGGAATGAGGGTGGGAATGGGAGGGAATGAGGGAGGGGGATATGGCTGGGATACAAAGTAAATAACACGTGATTAATATTAAAAAATAAAAATTAAAAAAATATTAAGCCATAAGAAACTTTTTTCTTTATGAAATTAAGATCATGTCCCTGAGTCTAATACAATACTAAGTACATATTTTAAGCACAGTATGTATATACATAAATGTTTGTGCTGATCTGACTCTTACTGTCCTGTTTTTAGTTTTCATAAGGTGAATGTTTTCAGCTGTTCAAGTTTCTATCACTGTTCGTTCTTTGAATATAAATTTTAAACTATTCAAAGCTTAATCTGAGACAGTCATACCCCCCGCCGTTTAGTAAAGCAGATGACTAAAACTAAGTCTAGCAAGTTTACAGAAATCAATCCAGCTGGAAAAAGTATAAATTTACTTGGTATTTGAAGTGGAAAAGTAAAACATGAGTCGACTTTAAACTGTATTTTTAATACGCTTCGTATTTCCTAAACTGTAATTTTAGTGACTCATCAGAAATTATTGTGTCTGTGTTATTCAGGAAATCTCAGAAAAATGTACAGTCACCACTGAGCCCTCAGTAAAACAGGTATGGGGTTTTATGACATCCATCATACAGTAGTAAAAGCATTATCTGGGCTTATTTCTCTAGGGCTAGGCAACATCACTTGGAGAATGAATCAAACCATCTCCTTAAAAGAACTTGGCAATTTTATGCCCAGATTGCAACACTGTGGCTTGGCTTGCTTAGTTAGGACACTAGAAGGAAGACAATTTCTTTAATTATATTATGTGCTAAATCAGTGGTGCTCAAACAGGGGCAGCTGGCAAGTCTTACATTAATGACATCAGCTCCATCTCCAAGTGAGTTCCCTAGTAATGGAATCAGGGACTGTCTCTGACATGAACTCACTGGCTGGCTCTCTGATCACCTCCCCCTGAAGGGGGAAGAGCCTTACCAGGCCACAGAGGAAGACAATGCAGCCAGACCTGATAAGGCTAGGGTCAGATGGAAGGAGAGGAGGACCTCCCCTATCAGTGGACTTGAGGAGGGGGCATGAGTGGAGATGAGGGAGGTGGGGTGGTTTAGGGAGGGGACGACGGAGGGGGCTATAGCTGGGATAAAAAGTGGATAAACTGTAATTAATTAAAAAAATAAATAAATTTAAAAAATAAAAATGTTTAGACAAAAGATTATGTTTTAGAGATATTTTTAGTTGTTATAACTGAGGCAGTGTCAGGGTTCCTATAGATATCTGGTGGATACAGTTTTAAAAAATATTGAAAAATGTCTCACATGACCAGGGCAGTCCTCCACAACAAGAAATCACCCAATCTAAAAACATCAGTAGCATCAAAGTTGAAAACTTGAGTGCCAGACGTAAGTCAGTCCTTAGCTTTCAAAGGGTTCTCAGTATCTTTTAAGAGCCAGCTACATCTACCATCCTTGTGTGGAAGTTTTTCCACTTACAATGTTATTTTCAGACTAAACTTCCTATATATAATTTAGATTTGATTTGATGTGACTCATCTTAGCAAACTGTTGAGAAATCAAAAGTTCATATTCACTGTTGACACTTGTTTTTTCCTGTGTGTAGTTTGACTTTTATTACATGATCAATTGACATTTCAAAAAATGTACTCTACGATACTTTTTCTCTCTACCCTATCTTTTTAAACTTTTCCCAATTTCTCCTGTCATGGTATCACAGATGATGTGTTGCAAAGTGGGAGCAGCTGAGCGTGTTATTACTTTCCTAGCTGAAACGTTTGGATAATATTTATAGTAGGTCATATTGCCATTATCAATTCCTGTGTCACTTTAGTAAGAATAAAAACAAATAATTAAAAGGCTTACTTTTCTGGCCTCTTATCCATCAGCTAACATTCTACCTCTAAATAGAATTGAAAACTTTGGTATAATTTTTCATACACTTGAAAGCAATTTTTCATACACAGTCATCATAGCAATGACATCGACGAAAAGATAAAATGAAAAGGAAGAAAAAAGCCCCGAGTTCATTAGAAATGTTCTCATGGGGCTGGAGAGATGGCTCAGAGGTTAAGAGCACTATCTGCTCTTCCAGAGGTCCTGAGTTCAAATCCCAGCAACCACATGGTAGCTCACAACCATCTACACAACAATCTGATGCCCTCTTCTGGCATGTAGGTGTATAAGCAGATAGAACACTCACCCTCATAAAATAAAATAAATCTTAAAAAAAAAAAAAAAAAAAAAACTTTTTCCAACCAAGGATCATGTATGGTTATAACCTAGAACCTCTGCTCGGATGTAGCCCATGGTAGCTCAGTATCCAAGTGGGTTCCCTAGTAAGGGAAACAGGGATTATTTCTGACATGAACTCAATGGTGGGCTCTTTGACCACTGCCACTCCCCCTCCCCCCGAGGGAGAAGCAGCCCTACTAAGCCACAGAGGAGGACTTTGCAGCCAGTCCTAAAGATACCTGATAAACCAGGGTCAGATGAAAGGGAAGGAGGTCCTCCCCTAGCAGTGGACTTGGAAAGGGGCAGGGAGGAGATGAGGGAGGGAGGGTGGGATTGGGAGGGAATAGGGGAGCGGGATACAGCTAGGATACAAAGTTAATAAACTGTAACTAATATTAAAAAGAAAAAGAAAATAAATAAATAAATAAATAGACAAACAAACAAACTAAATGTTCTCATTCACGTGTTTGTTGGGGTTGGGGGATGGAGGGTGGGGAAGATTAATAGGTCATTACTGTATTGGTTAACCTTCATTTCTCCAGGTCTAGACAATCTTTTAACATAGTTGTCAACTGCAAAGATTCTCCAAATACATATGCAAGCATTCATCAAGGACACAAATTGCATGAAGTGGTATTAAGGTAAATATTCCCATGTGACTTGCTGTTACGGCTCAAAAAAACGATCCTCTCCTCCAAAACTTCTACCTGAAAACTCATGTTGAAATTTATCTCCATTATAAAGTATTAAGAGGGTAGAAACTTTACCCTACCATGCTGTTTGTAAGTGAGGCCTCTGGAAGGTGACTAAGATTAGATAAGGTCATGGGACGGTGTTGCTGTGATTGAACACTACTGGCTTTATAAGAAGTGAAATGCACACATTTTCATCTCTCCCACCAAATGACTTCCTGTGCCGAATCAGACTACTATAGCTTTGGAACAACAGAAAAGGACCCCACTGAAGGAATGCATCCAACTTAAATCACACAGCAGCCATCACTGTAAAATTATGTAGTAGGTATTCCTGCTCCTCAAATCTTCTACACAGACTGTTTGGTTCTCTATCTAGGTAACCACTCTGCTATAGATTTCATATGTTAGAAAATCAACATGACATTCTTAACCTTGACTGAAGCCTGTTTCCTTACCTCCTTTGGTGACAAGTCCTGGTTTCAGACCCTTGTCTTATCACTGACACCGCTACTGCATTGAAATCCCTTCAGTGCATTTGGGAATTCTTCTCCTTGCTGGAAAGAGTGCTCTCTTCTTACTTTAAACAAGTGGTCTGTGTTCCTAATCCTTGCACATCCAAGGTGAGAGAAGACTCTGAGTTTCTGAACCTCCTGCCTCTACCTCCTGAGTGCTAGGATTACATGCATTTGCCACCCTTGCCTGGTTTATGTGGTGCTGGGGTTCGAACCTATGCCCTCTTATATATGAAGCAATCTACTGATTGAGCTACAGCCTCAGAACCACCTTTTGTTTTCAGTTTCTGACTGAATCCTTCACACCACTTCCAGATTCAGCTCTGGAAAGAACATTAGCAGTCCCACCTCTGTTTCAAACTTTTGACTAAACCCAACTGGGCTAAGTTCCAGTCTTTCCAGAACAATATCACACAAGCTCGCTTGTTGAAGAAGCAAGACATGTTTTTAGTACCAAACCGTTACTGTTTTTTAATGTTAGAATTTTATGGGTCAGAAGAAGGTGTGAGCCCTGCCCCCCCCCCCCCCCCCGCTACTCTGTTGGTGCTGAAACCTGGATCCTCTGCAAAGAGCAGCCGACCCTAACAGATGATCCGTCTCTCCAGTTCCAAACCATTGTTTCTTACTGGCCCTCTACTAAGGGCCAGTAAGGATATGAGGACTGCTGCACCACCTGTGTGCTCACACTTCCTCCGTACTAATAAACTGTCACGACAAAGCACCCCAAATCCTACAACTTAAACAGTAGAAATTTCTTCTCTCACAACACTGGAGGCCAAGAGACTGAGCTCTGTGTGCTGGAACCATTGGCGTGTTTTCAGGTCTCCTTCGTTGGCCTGTAGATGGCTTTCTAATGCTTCTGTCTTCACATGGTCTTTCATTTGTGTATGTCAATAATTAGGACTTTAGTACCATTTTATAATGGTGCCTGTAACACCTACCTACTTTTTGTAGTATTTCCTGCTCCTCTCCAATTACTAGTCAACATTTAAGACCACATTCAAGACCCGTATCTACCCAATCCTTCCTAATTATTCTAACTTTGGCTTTAGCTGCCTTCCTGGGTTTTAGCTGATTACTGTATCAATTATATAATTTTCCTTTCCTGGCTAAAGACTTATTCTCAGAAAGTCTAAGCCGCTTTTTAAGTTCCCTAGGCTTTTACTAAGTGATCACTATATATATGGATTAAAAATTCAACACAATTCAGTTTTCTTGGTCAAACACATCATTTTTATTTCCATCACATAAGACACTTGAAGACATTGCTCTATACTAATAACAGAAAGGCTGAACAAAATGAGGAAGTATTGTGTTTCCTAAGAATGAATTGTATCTTTGTGTTTTCTTAAGTACCTTTCAGGATCTTATTCAATATGATATTGTTTTCATGGAAAACAGATTAGTTCCTAGGAAAGAATCATTATCCTATTACCAAGCAATCAAAAAGCAACCATTCGAGTCTTTGAGAAGCAACTTTCTTCTGTATCAGCACCTGTGGGTTCATTGTGACCCACACCAGATCTTAGTCTTCACACTGTTCTCCTCCCCTCAAACAGTTACCTCAAATGCTTTATGTCCAAATCAAATAAAGTCAAACACAGTCTACGTGTCTCCTTCAAATTCTCCTTTGCGTGTTAAACTCTGATACTTCGTTCATATCTGAAAATGCTCAGCCTTTCGAACATGGAAGCAAAATTATCAGATGTTCAAGGCCAGCTTCAGCTATGTGGGGAGTTTAAGGCCAAGCTGGGTTACCTGAGACTTCCTCTCAAAATGAGGAAGAGGGAGAGGGGGTCAGCATTTAATAAGTATAATGCAAATTAATAATTAACATGAAGAATATAGAAAATTCATCTTCTGATATTATCTGATTTACTCCTTACCAATCTTAGGAAAGCATAGCATGATTATTCCTGTATTACAGGCAAGGCATAGCTATGCTAAGCAACTGGCCCAAAATCTCATTTTGGGCCAATGCAAGTCACCTGACATTAGTGGCCAAAGCCATGTAAGGTCCTACCCATCAACAGCAAAAATCTTTCTCTCTGATTCTTGAACTCTTTTGTTCTTTTATTAACCTTTAATTATTTTTGAAAAAAAATACCTATTTAGTTAATGTTTGTATGTACACACATGTATACACGAACACACACAGGTCAGTGTATGTGGCAGAATCAGAAAACAATTTGTGGGAATCAGTTCTCTCCTTCGATTATATGTGTTCCAGGGACTGAATTCAGGCCATCAGTCTTGACAACAAGCCCCTTTACTCACTGAGCCACCTTGCCCATCCCTGTACCCTAATCCCTAATTGTGAGCCCTTTTTCTAATACAAATCATATATCCTTTTAATAAGTTTTTCAACTGGAAAATATTCTCTTGGTGTATTTGTTACGACCTTTTCCTCTTGTGTTTCGATTCTGAGCAGTACGCTTTGGAATCAGTTCTTTGACTTACGGGAAAGGCAGGCATCAAGTCTTTGTGTGCCTATACTGCCCTCAAGTGGCAGGTAGAGTGAACAGCATGTACAGCGGCATCCTGGCAAAACCCACCAGATCCAATTTTGGAGCTAAAAGACTACCCTCTCCAACTATTCACCAACTACATTCAAGCTACGTTTTGGGTTGGTGAAAATGTACATGTACACATAATTTCAGATAAAAATATATTGTGTCCTCAAATATCAATGTATTTTTTTTTCAGCTGTCCTTAATTTCACTGAGGAAATATACAAAGTAGGAAACTATTCAATTAATACAGGTATTTACAAAACTATATACTTATAGCTATTAAAAGAGCTTACACTTCAATAACATCAGAAAAGCTCTTTCTATGTGTATTAGTCAGGGTCCTCTAGAGGAACAGAACTAGTGAAATGCACAAATACATATATAATTTATTTAATTAGCCTACTCTAGGTACTTTTTTTAAACTATGAATGCTTCAATATTAAACCTTGAATCACTTCTAAATGGGCTATTATATTGTATTGTATTATATTAATTATATTATATTGTGTTGTGTTATGTTATATGTAAATGGGACTTATGTTAGTAAACTCAGATTGATCCAGTTTTATATCCCCTCCACAGTAACCCACGTCTAAAATCCATTCCTACACAGTCTCTAGTCATCTGCCTAAATGAATATTAAAACTTACTCAATTGTTGGTGGTTGTGTTGAATTTCTTTCTGGACCACACATTCTGAGTCTGCTTAGGCTTAAGTCTGGTTGGAGATCTACAGGCAATGCTAGGTGGTCCCTGAGAGACTTCAGCATTGTCTCGTCGGGCATCTCCTTTATGAAAAACCATTGCCTGCCCCACAGACAGACAGGTGGGATGAACTCCCACAAGCAGTGAAAGAGATAACTGTGGGGGCTGGGGTGGGGTGGTGCGGGCATGATTCCTCTGCCAGGAATAGGGAGACTGCTTCATCTCGTGTGGTGAGCCCATTAGATTCTGAGCATTCAATATCCTCCACCTCCTCAGGGTCGTCCTCCACACCACCCTCCTAGGTTATGGCTTTATGCGTGTGGTGGTTTAGATGAACATGGCCCCACTAGGCCCACGTGCTTGAGTCCTTGGTCTCCACGTCGTTGCACTGTTTGAGTGTGGCCGCGCTAGAAGTATGTCACTGGAGGCAAGCTTCAAAGTCTCAAAGCTTCCTCTCATTCCAGCTGCACTCTCAGCTTCCTGCTTACCATACCTGCCGCCCGCTGTCATTATGGACTCTTGGCCTCTTACCCGCTGGAACCGTAATCCCAAATACACCTTCCTTTTATAAGTTGCCTTGGTCATGTGTATTAACACAGCAATAGAAAAGTAACTAATATAGAAGTTGGTCCCAGGAGTGGGTACCAAGCGCTTTGCCTTCGCTGCTGTGTTGAAAGACATAAAGAGGTTGTAGAGAGGCCTTCTCTGTATTGGAATAGAAAGAACCCTAAGGAGAAACCCTACCCAGCTAAGCATCCAGCTTGTGAAAGAGCGTATAACACATTGTCTGCTCCTATGAAGAGACCACAAAAATCTGCTGAAAATGGCTTTCAAGGAGGCAAGAATCCATCCCGAGTTGAGAGCCAAACTTGACAGTGCTGTCCATATGATCAAGATGCATGAGTAAATGGGTTTTAGATTCTTTCTCCGTTATTTCAGAGAGCCACTGAAGCCAGGAAGTGCGTGACAGGGGAGTTCTTGCCTGAGTGTCCTGAAAGACCATTGTTTGAGGCTATGAATGTGAAACCTGAGTTGCACTGGGGACCCTAAGACGTTCAAGATACAAGAGCCCATGGCATATCTGCCAAGAAGATTTCCACAAAGGGAATGGAACCAGCCCAGGAAAGACAGATGTTGCAAGCAACAAAGCTGGAGGCATAGAGAAATCTAAGCCTTTTGGTATCAGACATGGAGCTAGATAATTACATATTTGCAGTTTTAGTCTTACCTTGGTCCAGTATTTCCACACTGTGCCCCATTCCTCTATTTTCGAATGGTAATATATATTCCAGGCCATTATGTTTGGAAGTACGTACTTTGTTTTTCAGAAGGTTATAATTAAGAGACTGCCTTGGATCTCAGAAAAGACTTTGGATTTTCAAACAGTGTTGAGACTGAAGAACTCTGGGAATTACGGGAGCCATACTAAATACATCTTCATCATGACATGGCCCTGAGTCTATGGAGGGTGGTAGTCGAATGTGGTGGCTTGAATGGGAAAGACTCTCACGGGCTCAGATGCTTGAATACCTGGTCACCAATTGGTTTCACTGTTTGAGTAGGTTCAGAGGTGTAGCTTTGCTGGATGAACTATGTCTCTGGGGACAGTCTTAAAGCTTTCAAACTCACATTTATTTCTAGTATGCTCTCCTGGCTTCCTCATTGAAATTCAAGATGGGAGCTCTCAGCTCCTTCTATAACTGCTGCTCTATCTACATTCTGTTATGATTCCTGCCATGATGGATGGTTATTCCTCCTGAACTGTAAGCCCAAATAAATCCTTCCTTTACAAATTGTCTTTACTGTAGTGCTTTATTATAGCAACAACAACAACAAAACTAACACAGAATAATTAAACTATTAAATCAACTTAACTTAAAATACTAACAGTTGTCTCGTTCCTGAAAGACCTGGTAGTTGCTCTGTCCTTGAGGCTGCCTGTCACAGAAGTTCCAATCAGACACTAAAAACCATTTACAAATATTGGAAGGCTGAAAATGCTGGTTCTGATGTCAGCAAAGGAGTCAGCAGGAGCAACAACAGGGCAAATCAACTCAGCATCAAGAAGAAAGGCAAATAGAGCAAATGTGAACAACCTTCCCTCCTTCGTGCACCTTTTCATCTTGAGTGCTACTGGAAGTTGTCACCCACAGTTGGAGGTAGATCCTCCTACACCAATTAAAACAATCAGAATAATTGTTTAGATGACACTCCCTACTCATCTAATTCTAATTTATGTCAAGTTGATTCGAAAACCAAGCATCAAACCCTGTAAATTCAACGTGCAAATAGAAACAGCTAACGTATAAAAGTATTTTAAGATCTCCCAGGGCATGCATAATTTATCAATTTGATCATGTGACCTCACAGGCCCCAGTCACCTTTTTTATCAATTAAATTTGCTGTTTGACAATTTCATAATGCACACAATGCATACTTATTGCTCTTCGAACTCCTGCATCCAGTCTTATCTCCTTCTTATCCCTACCATCATACCCATCACTTACCAGTATGTTTCCCAGTTTGCATGATTTTGTTTTGTACCTAGTTTGGTTTAGCCAGGGCCATGTATGTGAGTACCAGATTGGAACAATCCACTGGAGCCTTGTGGGGTCACTAGTGGGTACACAATAGATGCCACTGTCTTTCTCCCCAAATCTACAACTAAAAAAAAGTTCAACAGTGTAGGGGGCCCCCTAAAGCGTCAGTCTAGGCTTGACTGATGGTGGGCCTGTTCTTGTGCAGACCTCGCTAAGCATCTGGGATTGCAGTGTCTGTATCTTGCCCGGAATACGGCACTTTGCAGCCCTTCTCCCTATCTTCCAGGTCTTCCTGCTGTCTCATCCACTGTGTTTTCTGAGGCTTAGAAGGGATTGAGAGGGGCATGGGGGGAGATGAGGGAAGGAGGGTAGGATTGGGAGGGAATGAGGGAAGGGGCTACAACTGGGATACAAAGTGAATAAACTGTAACTGATATAAAAAAGAAAAATTAAACTGCCATGGGCTACATCTATGCAGGGGTTCTAGGTTATCTCCACGAATAGTCCTTGGTTGGAGTATGAGTCTCTGGGAAGTTCCCTGTGCTCAAATTATCTTGTTCTGTTGCTCTCCTTGTGGAGTTCCCGTCCCCTCCAGCTCTATTTCCCACTTCTTAAGCAGCCTTACCAGGCCACAATAGAGGACAATGCAGCCACTTTTGATGAGAACTGATAGACTAAGATCAGAAAGGAGAAGAGAACTTTCCCTATCAGTGGACTTGGGGAGTGGCATGCATGCAGAAAGGGGAGGGAGGGTGGGATCGGGAGGGGAGGAGGCAGGGGCTTATGGGGGGATACAAAATGAATAAAGTGTAATTAATTTTAAAAAAAGATGAAAAAAATAAAAAAAGAAAAATTAAAATTAAAGAAATAAAAATAAAACTGCAAAAAAAAAAAGAAAGTATTATATCAATATCTTGTTTGGAATTGAGCTCTTGTCTGTCACTTCTGCAGCCATGAGTTTGTGCATTCACCACCCTTCACTGGCTTCTCTGAATAAGGCTGGGAGTAGCATCTTTCTGTAAGACAATTTAATGTTGTGTCTATGTAGATAAACAACAGGATTCAGATTCCTACTCTTTCTACTTTTGAAAATTCACTGCTCAAATCTATAGCCCAGTTTTTTACTAGGTTGTGTTTTATTTAAGCATTTCTGTATTCTAGATATCAGCCTTTTATTAAATCTATAGCTACCTGAGATTTTTTAATATTAAAGATAAATATTAAATTCTAATAGTAATTCATTTTTATAGTAAATATCCTTAATATGAGTCTTAGAAGTAAGTAATTTATATTCATAATTACGAGCATAGAAACAGCCTTTGTTGCTTAGATAAAACATGCCATATAGTAAAACAAAGACAGATTTTCAGTCCTTGCAAAGAAAGTAAGGTAACTAAAGTCCTTCCTGGTCATAGATATTCATGATAGCTACATTGACTTTGGAGTTAGAAAGTGGAAACAGAGCTAGATATGATGGTGCATGTCTTTAATGTCAGCACAGGAGGCAGAGGCAGGTGGGTCTCTGTGAGTATGAGGTCAGCCTGGACTGCATAGGAGTTTCAGAACAGCCCAAGGCTACACAGGTGCGATGTCTCAAAAGTTAAAAAGACAAAGAGGAAAGAAAAAAGATGAAAAATAAAGAAGAGAAAAAGAAATAAAATAATGAGAGCATCAAAAGTCCACCCTGAATGATGTAAGCAGTTATCTAAGTTGTATAATCTGAGGACGTCCAAAGGCCTTTCAGTGCCTTGAAGTTATCTTCCAAACTGGCTCCACCCAGAGTCTACAATTTCTGCCATTAATACACTTTTTTTCTCATAATTACAACATGATGTCTCTGGTAGTGTAGTTTTGAAATGTCAAACAAAACATTATCTGGAAAGATAAGACTCCATAAATCACTAATTCTTCAGCAGAGATAACTTTATAAGAATACTTAGTGTCAAGAAAAAGCAGTAAATAAGGCCCAAAAGGCACAGGTCAGGCCACAGGGAGTATCTTCTGACCAGGAGGACAGAGAAATGGTTCAAGGCTACAGAACTGCTGAGAACAGTCAGTGTGAGCTGTTATGGTAGGAAGAGAACCCCAGCAGGAAGGCCAGTCTAGCCAGAGAAACCACATACTAAAAGGAGAAATGGGAAGAAGCCAAGCACACACTTGGACTCCTTGAGAATTTGATGTAACATTGGTGCTGCCAGCCAAAGTAAGAAGAATCTAGAAATTACCTAATAGCAAGAAGAAAAAAAAAATTATCATCAGATTAAATAGACGAGAGGTCAGAATTACCTAATTTATTTTCAGAGAACTTGAAAATTAATTACTTAACCACAAGTTCTCAATTCATGGAAAAAAAAAAAAAACCTTCTGCCAAGAAGTTTTGAAATGTAAATTAACTAATTGTTCAACAGATGGTCCATCTCTTCCTGGCCAAAGTGAGGGAAGGAGCATATTCTGTTTTTTCAAGATTCCACTGTTCCACTGGGTTTTATCTTGAAGTGTTCAGAACAGAGTAAAGAAACACAGAAAAAGGCAAAAATTATGCACTGCAGATTAAGAAAACAGGCCTGTCTCAATTTTTGCAATCTGACTCCATCACTCAGGAAACTGAGCATTTGAAAGCTAACCAAGCACTGAATGTCTTTTTTTGTATGTGTGTCTGAGAATGAGTCTTCAGATGGCAGTCCTCTGGTGCTCTGCTTTTTAGAATATACGTTTATTTGCAGCATAATTGGAAACCTCAGTAGAGTACCTTATTTATCGCCTGATTCCAGAACTCTTTAACATAAAAGCAAACACTCTGAGAGCTCCTTTTAGGTACCTTCTGCTTGAGTTTTTGTATTTATAAACAGAAAAGACGCTAAGGAGCAGTAAGTGAGGAGAGCTAACAGACACGGAGAAGCATTGCTAGATACTGACCAGCTCTTTTGCCACCCTTTCCCATGAAGGCCAGGGGGTCAGCCTGAACTGGTTTTTCCTTCGCTCCTCCCTTTCTCCCCACTTGGAAAGCACCACACTGTACAGAAAGAATCCAGTTTTTTTTCCTAATTTTGAGAATTAATGCTCCAACTTCCGTCTTTTACAAAGGCACAGTTGCATGCCAGCTAATCACCACAAACTCTGGCTGTGCTCAATGTTACCATCTCCTCTGCCTAGCCCCACCTCAGTTCTGATTTTCGCTCACCTTAGTTTTCCAATTTCATGAAATTTAAATTCTATAACCTAAAATTATCTTCCTTTTTGCAAAGAAAGCCAGGGTACTTGTTTACAATTAGAGACAAGGATCTACTTCCATTTGTTTCTTTATTTTTGTTTCATGGTATTGGAGCCTTGCTATTGGAGTCACACTAACCTTGAATTCACCACCTTCCTACGTCAGCTTCCTGAATACTGGGACTATCAGGGTGCCTCCACACAGCAAGACTAAGAGTTCATTTTAAACTTCCTATCATCATGTAGCTACACAAAATATTTTTAAAGGAAAGTCAAACAGTCCACAATTGTGACATTATAAACATGATCTGTCATACTGATTCCCCTCCCAAGGTGCCAATCACATTTGAATAGCACTATTATCACATTGAAAGATACTAAGAGTGCTCTGCCTTACAGGGGTCATTTATGTCTTACCCACTCCCACCAAGGATCAGGGATCCTCGCTAGAAATCGGAAAAGACTGCAGCAAAATAATATTAGACATGACAAGGCTGTTGTATGTATGATCCATATACAGAAGACCTTCATAAGAACAAGACAACCAGATTCCCAGCTTGGATGGGGAAGTGCCTGATGAAGTCTCACCTCAGAATGAAGGGCTATGGGAAGCTGATAGCTGTTGGGATTCAGATCCAGGATGAGATAACATACCAAATGGACCTGTCCCCCAGGTTCTCCCAGCATCCCTCACTCCCTACCTGAACTTTCCAGCCCAAGGGCTGGACCTCCTCTCCCCATATATAATCCGGGCATTTTGGTTCTTTCTCCCCATCTCTCTCTCTGCATGTCTCCTCTCTCTGCATACTCTCTCTCTCTCTCTCTCTCTCTCTCTCTCTCTCTCTGCCCTCACTTCATGCTTTTCTGTCTTCCAGTCTGCACAGTGACTCCCCTGACCTCCTATGACATCAGTGAACTCCAATAAACTTGCTTTTATATGGTCTGAATTGGCTCATTTCCTCAGTGAAAGAATACCTATCAATGGCTTTAGGGGTGGAGGAGGTGCTCAGCTTGCTTCAGGGATGTGATCCCCAATAGGCTAATCATGCTACGTAGAGAACTATGTACATAGTGTTTTTAAAAAAAATACAGGAAATAGTGAGGAAAAAGTAATGTGGGGAAAATGAAAGGAATTGGAGAGGAGGGAGTAGGGGAAGACTTTATTAAAGCAATTATACACATGTATGAAATTTTCAAACAATAAACCTCAAAAACTTTTTTAAAAATAATAACAAATAAAAATTTTTAAATTTGAAAATTTTAGTTCCAAGTGTGGGTTTTATTAAATATGACTCAAGTGTCACCTAATGAAACATTAAAATAGTATTACTAAGCTAAATCCCAAGACAAGTTCATTATCCCTCAAAGAAAAGTTGTTATCTTCCTCAAGATGTTAGCAATGTGACAAGAATGTGAAAGCTTAACAATAATGTGAAAGCTTCAGGGACCAACCTTGGATTAAAAAGGCAGGCAGGTGGGCAAAACAGTCTCTCCTTCCTATGACCACACCTTTGTCCCTCACACCTGCAAATGAATGTTATTTATAGATAAAGCTGTCCAGTTAATTCTTACAAGAGGATTACCGAGCTGCCAATCAAGCAAAGAGGGGTTTATGTGGACTGATAAAACAGGTTTTGCAAAGTGCTTGAAGACGTGACTTCCAAAGCTTCCCGGTCTCCTATGTTCTGTGCTTTATGAAAAACGAGGGGGAGAAGAAAGGAAATGATGTCCACTTCTGCATGTTAGAACAGAAAATATGCATCTGCTGTTAAATAAATTCATTGCACCTAAAAAATTTGTAGATTGTACAGAAAATAGTTTCTAGGTTTTAGAAACCATGCTAACAAGAAAGCTTCATGATGTTTCCAAATGTGTCTAAAGTACATCTCATTTGTAACTGTAGCAACTTGCTTTTACACCTAGTAGCAGATTATTCATTTCAGCTCCAGCCTACCTGTCCATCTGTATTTGACACTGAAGGTCGATATTCCAGACATGCTATGTGTAGAAACATTATGTCCCAGCCTCCCTCACTGAGCTTTGAGCCCAGTGAAGATTATCACTGTTTTGCTGGCCATCTACTGGAAATTTTCATCACCTTTGCTTTTCTTGCCCTCCCTCTAGCAGCAGCCATTAAGTAATACCTTTGGATTCATTTCCCCTGTTCCTCTGCCCTTGCCGAGGAGCCTTGCTTCTGCTAAATAGTGTTTTAACTGTTCTCACCAACTCGGGTTTCTAAATGCAGTTTCTGCACTCTTATGAGCATTTTCTAAACAATAAAGTTGGTTGGCAAGGCAGAGAAGAAACTAGACCATTTATGTCTTTCAGTCTTTGTTAAACTGTGTGTGTATGTGTGTGTGTGTGTGTGTGTGTGTGTGTGTGTGTGTGTGTACATGCACACTCATGCATTTGGGTGCACTCATGCCTTGACAAGAATTTAGATGCTACAGGAATCAGTTCTCTCCTTTGACCAGCACGACTCAGATTATTAGGTTTGGGCAGCAGGTGCCTTTATTTGCAGAGCCACCACTCAGTCCTTTCAGCCTTGTATTTTAATAGTTACATCTGCAAAGTGGCCTGGCCATGCTGCAAGCCCAGCATTATGAATTCCCTGAATGCTGTGTTGTAAGAGCCCCAGCTTCTAGTTATAATTTTCCTGGGTCTGAAACATCCTTTCTCTCTTCTCTACATAGTAAGATTATAACCCATTTCAGGTCCTGGGTTTCAGGTCTCTGAACAGCAGCAAGCTATTTCCTGAAACCCAGTTTGGGTACTATTTTCCCCACAGGTTTTCATTTGAGGTACATTCCGAGTTAGGAAGTTTATCAACACATCCAATATTCTTACATTTGCATCTCTGAAAAAGTATTTCTTTCACACAAACATGTTTGTTTACTATTTTATTTTTAGCCTGATTCTTCCATGAGCCTCTAGTGTGTGCTTGTGTTACCCATTTGTAGAGCATGTTTACCAAAAATAAAGGCTGCCATTGAAGGAGTGCTTCTTACGCACTCTGTAGTGAATAACTTACTATATGTTGAATCAGTTGCCTGAACAGATCTATGATATGGATAAGATTGGCCACATTTTACAAACGAAGTTAACTAAAGCCTTAAGAAGGTAAGCCTCTTACCCTGAAGTCAGTGCTAGTCTGGAGTCAGATTAGAGCCAAGGTCTTTCATAATTCATAGCCTCTGTCCTCCACCAAGTCATTATATAGATTTTAATGTTAATATTGATACTCAATCATACACACACAAAAACAGAAAAGCAAGTAAGTAAAAACTACCTGTTAAAAAGCTACCACAGGTATATTGACTGTGAAACATAGGAAGCTTTCGATAGATACTGGTGCCTAAAAAGTAATATGGTTAGAATGCACAAGTTTAAAGACTAATATCTCATACCTCATAGAACTATTTCTGGAGATTCAGTGAAATGGAATACATGAAATGCTTACCAGAATACATGAGGTAGAGTCAGAACATAAATATAATCGTGTTTTAAATTTCTGAATAGTATAGAAGTTATAACCAGACTTGCATACAATCATAAAATCTGAGGACAAGTAGATAGCCTTTAAATTCATGGTGGCTTGGTAATTCATAACAGAAGTGTTTTTTTTAAAGTTAAATGTTGTTTTAAACTAGGTATTGTTTTACTTAAGTATATTGGGAGCCTAACACTTGGGAGGCAAAAGCAGGCAGATATCCTGTTATGTTGTGCAGGCAATTCAACTGGCCCACCCTTAGGGGCCTTTAGAGTTCTGACAACATCTTAAGTCAGTACCTGTATCCTGTGACATTACATGGGCCATGTACTTCAGATATAACCAGTCCGCCACTCCCACCCACTCTCTCTCTGCTCGCTTTCCTCTCTTGCTCTCTCTGCCTTGCTTTCTTTCCTAGAGGACCTCTACCATATCTCTCTCTCTCTCCTTCCCTCTCTTTCTCCACCTCCATCCAATAAATATTTCATATCAGATCTGTTGTATGTGGCATCATATATATATTAACGTCTCCAAGTTTGAGGCCAGCTTGGTCTACAGAGTGTGTTCCAGGACAGCCAAGGCTACAATGAAAAACCCTGCTTTGAAAAAACAATTAATTGATTAAAACCATATAAAGCGGTTGTTGGTATATCAATTGCACATAGAAAATATAAGCATATTAGCACTTATTTGAGAAAACTTACGAACAATGGCTTCATTATCAGCATGACCAGGAGATTTTCTTGTTTTGTTGTTAAGGCTGATAGCAAGGCCTCCCTTAAGACATTTCTCTCATGCTTTGCTGAGAATAGAGCACTAGGTTCTGTGGACCAGGAAGTTGATCCAGCAACAATAACCGTAATAGCTACTATTCACTGAGGAAGTATGTGCTAGACGCTGGATGATGCAGTAGCATTCATACCCATCAGCGCACCCTCATTAAACTTGATGACGATGATGGAGGTGGTGATGGTGATGATGATGATTTGGTTTTTCAAGACAAAGTTTCTCTGTGTAGCCCTGGCTGTCCTGGAACTCACTCTGTAGCCCAGGCTGTCCTCAAACACTGCCTCCTGATTAAAGGTGTATACCACCATGCCCAGTTTATTGTTATTATTAAAATAAAAAATTTTCATGTGAAGAGGTTATCTAACTTGCCCCAAATCACACAACTCTAAGGGACATATGCAGAATTTAAGTATTTACCTCAGGCTCTGGAGTTCCACCTCATAAACACTTGAGCTGCCTTCACTGTATCTGTAATGGACTGTTGCTTTGCATTTTTATTTTTTACAAAAGGAATTTGTGTGTGTGTGTGTATGTGTGTGATTCATTATCAATACTATCTTTAAAAAAATCTCATTCAAGCAAAACACCCATTGTCTAGGCAAACCAAATTATTTTTAACAAAACAGCAGACATAAACAAATTATAATTTATATAGTCTGGATCTCAATACCATAAAACCAGAAGGCACAGTCTTCATTTATCTATCCACCTAGTCTTTTCCTATAATGGTCTGAAACCAGCAATGACATCATTGGGGTATGACTGCATGGTGATGTGTTCTGGGTATGTTTTTCCTTTGCTTTATAAAAAGGTCACGGGGCAGTGCATCGAATGAGATATTTTTGAGAATTCAGACGAGCCAACTCTCTAGCCTCACAACTATCTACACATTTGCACTGCTCTTCACTTTGTGCTTCTCTTTTTCTAATTTGCTGTTGCTGCCTCATTTAGAGTTCTGCCTCCTCTGAGTTCTCAATTGAGAAAAATAAATTCCTATAAACAAGGGGTCACTGGAAAACCTCATCCCCTCTGTAAGGGAATTTACAGTTTAAATATTTATGTTGGACCTGCTCACTGATGAAGAATGTATACAGTCAAGGGAAGCTCTTGGGCCTTACCATAACTAGTTTGGAAACCCCTTTTCTCTCCCACATACAAAGCCAGAAACATGAAACCAGAACACAGAGGTTTAATTTAACATGACAATGGTTTGAGGAGGCCAGCTTCTAGTGATAGATAATTATAGACTTGATGCCAAATTTAGTATTTTGAAGTTGAAACAAGCTTTTATTCATAACTAACTTTCAACTGTTTAAAAAACTTGAAGCTAGTTTCATTGCTTTGTCAAACATCTCAGATGCCATTTCTCAGAGATTAGTGTCTTCACACTCCAGGGATGCCCACTAGAGATGTCTTCTTACACGCTTTGTTGTTTGGTGGTTTTACGCAACTGCTCTTTTTTTTTTCCTTTTTCAGTGCTGTGTTTCTGACCAAAAAGTCTAGTTATTATAAGGAGTTAGGGTCCCGAATGTTAGTATTTAAGCCACCTGCTTCTGGGTTGCCTAGCAACCTATGATGGCATCATGTGTCACCCACCAGGTAGTCAAGCAGGCATGGTTCTGTTGCTTGGTAAAAGGACCAACCTGCCACTTTGTCGCTCTCTTACTCTCTTGCTCTCTTGCTCTCCCCTCTCTGTTGGGGTGCCCCACCCCCACCATGTCTCTCTCCTTCTCTCTTTCTCTTCATCTCCGTCTCCACCCAATAAACCTCATTGGATTTAAGATTGGTTGTGTGCATGGCATTTTTACATAAATACTAACACCAAGTAAATCATTCTATATGCTCTTATCACACACCTCAACCTAAAAAACTTAGGAAAAAATAGTTAAATTAACCTCTGTTAGAACATTGCAAAATGACACCACAGTCTATCAGGCTAAATGTTGGAGAGAGGGGGTGTTGGCATACTTTTAAAAAAATTCTTTTATTTGCGTTTCTTGTATCTGTTTCTCCCTACTCCACCTCAATCCTTGCCAACACCCCAACACTAGGTAAAAGAAAGGAAGAGTTCATGGGAGAGGGGGCACAGTTCTCTCAGCTGCTTCCTGATGGTTAGGGACATCGGGTTCCTTGGAGCCAGTCCAATCCTCATTTCAGGAGATCTCTAACTTCTTGTCTCACAGCAGCAGCCAGGAGAAGCAAGGGTAAGCAGGAGCAGCATTATTTTCTGTCTGAGCTCCACACTCTCTGGGCTCTGGCACTTACTCCCTCTCCAGAGTCCTCAGATTTAAACTATCTGCAGCTGGCAAAGAGCTCCTCTCAGATGCCGCACAAAGCAAATAGTCTGCTGCTGTGGACCATCTGAATCAGTCCCACATCCCATACCTGGGGCCAAAACAAAAACATGTTTATATCCACAAGGAGGTAGTCCTCTTGTTAGAAACAAACATGTTCACTTATATACTCAGGAGTTTTTAAACAGCTCAGAAGCAAAAGATTCTCTCTCTCTCTCTCTCTCTCTCTCTCTCTCTAACTTTTATACATGTACTTTTTAAATTTTTTTATGTATTAATTACAGTTTATTCACTTTGTATTCCAGCTGTAGTCCCTTCCCTCATCCCCTCCCAATCCTTCCTGCCCTCCCTTCCTTATCTCCCATGCCCCTCCCCAAGTCCACTGATAGGGGCGTTCCTCCTCCCCTTCCTTCTGACCCTAGTCTATCAGCTCTCATCAGGACTGGCTGCATTGTCTTCCTCTGTGGCCTGGAAAGGCTGCTTCTCACTCAGGGGGAGGTAATCGAAGAGCCAGCCACTGAGCTTCTCTTAATCCAACATCTACCAAAAACTGTGCATGTCATCTTCCTAGTTGTTATTAGAATCGGTTTAATTAAAACTAGCATTTTCATTAGTCAAGAAATAACAAGAGAAAAGACCCAATAAGGCTGATATTCTAGGGAATAAACTGGTTTAATAAAAAAGTTAGATAACAGCCATCATAGGATTGTGAGTGACAGGTGAAAAAAATCTCTGGTTTAAAATGGCCAACTTCACAGTAATTTCCTGTAAAGAGAGCAAATTAAATAAAACTTCAAAGAATTCAAAATAATGATTAAAAGTGTGTTCAAAGAAATCAAAGAGAACACAAGTAAAATCTTGAAATGATTCCAAAAGAATATAAACAAACAGCTAAGTGAAATAAAGACAACACAAGATATGAAAGTGGCATTCAATAAAGACTTTGAAATACTGAAAATAAAATTAAACTGAAATACTGGAAATGAATATGTCAATATGCCAAATATAACCCTTACCAGCAGAATGGAACAAGGGGAGATCAGACTATTAAAACTTGATAACAAGATGGAGAAAGAAAACATTCTGATACAGACAGTGATAAGTTAATAAGATGGAACAAACAAAACATTCACAGTCTATGAGACACTGTGAAATGACAAAACCTGCAAATTGCTGCCACAGAAGGAAAAGAATTTCATGCCTAAAGGTTAAGGAAATACTTTCAAGAATATCATAGCAGAAAATTGCCCAAATCTAGGAATGAGGCCCATAAAAGTACAAAAGGCTTTAAGAACACCAAACAGACAAGGCCAGAAAGCAACCTCCCTTCATTTTATTATAATTAAACCATTAAATACATCAAACAAACAAACAAAAAAAAAGATATTGGAAATGGGAAGAGAGACGCACCAAACTGCATACAAAGGCAGATCTATCAGAATAATAATAGATTTGCCAACTGAAACTTAAAAGCCAGAAAGGCCTGGGAAGATGTATTTCAAATTCTGAAAGACAAAAACTATTAACATACAATACCTGGCAAAACTATTTGTCGTCATTGAAAAAGAAACAAATTTTCTATGATAAAAAATAAAATAACTCTTTTTTTTACTTCCTTTTTATTTTAATTTTTATTAATTACACTTTATTCACTTTGTATAAAATAACACTTAAGCCAGCCCTATAGATATTTGAAAGAACCCTTTGGACAGAGAACAAGTCCATCTTTGAGCCCCCAGGAAGAAATAAACCATGATAGAATAATATTTAAACAAGGGGGGGGGGAGCCACACATTACCAAACCAACAAAAGTATAGGGATTAATGTATACATTAGCTTTGCTCAGTTCCATAAAAGACTGGCAGACTGAATTTAAAAAAAACAGAATCTAACTATTTGTTGTCCCAAGGAAACTCACCTTATCAGAAAAGACAGACACCAGCTTGGAGTTAAGGGATAAAAAAAAAAAAAAAACAAGCAACAAGCAACAAGCAACAAGCAAATGGAAGAAGAAAACAAGAAGCAGATGGTGGTATTCAACTATATGACAGAAATAGGCTTTGAACCAAATTAAAAGAGGAAGAGATAAAGTAGGTCAATTCGTGCTGATTACAACCATAATTGATCAAGAGACCATCACATCAAGCACAGGTATACCCAATTCCATACAACAAAGACACAGATTACCAAAACAATAAAACAACTTTAATAACCTCTGATCGAATCATAGGTCATGTTGGCAAAAAATAAACAGAAACATTAAAGTTAGATGGCATCATAGATTAAATACACTTAACAATTACAGAACATTCTATTCAAACAATTCACAATACACAGTAACCTCACTGATACATGAAATAAATACTCTCTAAAATGAATTCTTCATTAGCACAAAAACAGCATTTCAACAAATAAAAGAAAATTGTAATGTTTCCTTGTATTCAATCTGGCCAAAATGGAATAAGGTTAGAAATAAATGGCAAGAAACACCATAGAGATTTCAGTCTCACAGCAATTAGGCAATACCTTATTGAATGGTGAAGGGTAGGTAAGGATCTCTAACAGTTTGTAGAAGTGAATAAAAATGAGGACATGGCATGCTAAAACCGAGGGATAAAATGAAAGCAGTCCTAAGAACGAAGTTCATAGTTTTAAATGCCTACATTAAATACATGAGAAAAGTCTGAATAAATAACTTAGTGACTGTTATTTTGTCAGATCAAAACTTTAAGGCTTTGTAAAAGAACAAGCTGGGCCCAAAAGTAGTGATTAAAAAAAAAAAAAAAAAAAAAAAAACTATAAGTGGAGCAGAAATTAATGAAACAGAGATGTGAGAATAATACAAAGAATCAATGAAATGATGACTTGGTTCTTAGAAAGAGAAACAATATTGAAAAGTCCATAGCCCAAAGTAACCAAAAGAAAGAGAGAAAATACTAATAAAGATGAAGGTGAGTCATTAAAATAGATATTAATATGTAGGCATAAGGTTATTGTGGAATTCAAATGCTGATTTCTGCACCTCACCCGCCCCCTACACACACATATCTGATTACAATAATTGTTCTGAGACTCTCCTGTCTTAGTGTTGTATAAACACTACTGCGTAATTGTTCCCTGATATGTCAATAAAGCGGTTAATAGCCAATTGCTGAGCAGGGGTGAGAACAGGGCTGGACTTCCTGCCAGCTAGGGGAGGAGGAGTTACAAGAGGAAGTAGGGGATTCAGCCTAGGGTAGATATCCAGGAAGGACAAGCAGAGAGAGAGAGAGAGCTCAGCAAAGAAAGCTACAAAGTGCAACTGTCTCTGGGATGTATGCTGGGAGGAAACCAAATTAGCTTACAGGGTTAAGAATAGAGTTAAAACTGCTCAGTTCTTGTACTGTGAAGCTTGTTAAAATTATATAATAGAGTCTTAATTATTTGTGTGATAGCCAGGTTAAGAGAGAAACTGAGAAACAAATACAGCTTTATAAAAATAACTTTTAACATTTTTGGCATACCAACTGGGCCCAAATTTACTTAGAAAGTAAAACTTCAGAGAAGTTTCTTAGTTCCGTTTCGTTTCCATTCATTAAAAGAACAACCACAGTTTCTAAGGCAGAAGCATCCTGATTAGACCCCCGACAGAGCAGCAAGGCCTCCAGAAGGTTGTGGCTGCAGCCACCTTAAAGCATTCTCTGAAGTGAATCCCTCTCTCTCACCTCCTACTTAAACCTTCTTTCTCTCTTTAGGCTCCACCCCAGGATGTTTTTTTTCAGCTGGCAAAAACCATGCCCCCTGCATGAGACAGTTTCCAGCTCACAAAGATCACACAACCTCTCAGGAGGCTGTTATCAGCTGTGTATTCCCATATCCCACACTTGGGATTACAACAAAAACATTTACATAACATAAAGAAAACTTCCACTATGTCAATACAATTGAGAAAATCATAAAGACATACATTAAAAACATATTCCTCTAAATTGAAATTTTCATTTTAGAAAAATGTTATTGTGTATTTTAAGTAATGTAATTTACATATTAGATAACACATTAAAAGAAGAGTTGATCTTGTTTTAATTTTGTCTTATTTTATGTGTATGGATATTTTTGCCTGAATGTATATCTATGCACGCTATTTATATACATGTATGGCTGAAGTCTACAAAGGGCAGAAGAGGTTACCCAACTATTGCTGGGTGTGGGGTCTGCCCTGAAGTATAATCAACCTACCAGGAATCACACCATTAAAAAAAATTGATTCTCTCTCTCCCAGCAGCCATCAAATACTTATTATGCCTCAGCTGGAGGTGGGAGCTTGTATCTACCTTAGGCCCTCCATGCTAGCATTTTGTCTGGCTTGCACTCAAACAGGTCTTGTGCATGCTGTTACAAGTGATGTGAGTTCATATATGTAACTGCCTTGTGTCCAGAAAAGTATCATTAATGTCATTTATTACATCTTGCTCTTATCATATGTCAGTCCCCTCTTTTGGGAAGATCCCTGAGCCTTGAAGAGAGGGGTATAATACAGATGTCCCATTTAGGGCTGAGTACTCTGCAGTCTCTTAATCCCTGCATGGGAACCATGTGATCTCTTTCACAGAATTTTTTAAAAGATACTAAAGTTCATATAAAAGCACAAAAGACCCCAGATAATCAAAGCAAACCTTAGCATGATAACAATACTGGAAGTATCAATATACCTGATTTCAAGTTATATAACAGAGCCATGGTAACAAAAGTAGCATGATAGTGGCACAAAAAGGATATGTAAAAGAATGAAATAGAATAGATAACCAAGGCATTAACCCACATCAACTCCAAGTATATCAAACTCCTAACGTAGGACATGAAACTCTAAAGCCCCTATAGGAAAAAGTGAAGAAAGCACTCAAAGATGTAAACGTAGGTAAGGGCTTTCTGATTATGCTTGAACTGCTTAAAACATAGAGTCAACAATTGACAAATGGGACAAATTAAAAGGTTCTGTCTATCAAAGGAATCAGTTGTTCAAGTGAAGACATGAGTCCATACAGTGGGAGAAAAATCTTTGCTAGCTTTATTTTGACAGGGGATTAATGCCTGGCATGGGTAAAGAACTCAAAATTCTAGCCGACAAGGAAACAAGCAACTGGATCAAAAACATGGGACAGGGAACAGCAGAGCTGTCAAAAGAACTGCTAATGAACCCCTGCAGTCTCCACTGACCACTGCTGAAAGAAGCTGCTCTGACAGCAGAGGACAGCGGCGCTACTTTGTGGGCATAGACAGGCATAGCAGGTCAATTCAGCAAGTCAGCACAGGTGGTAACCTTTTATTGGAGTTGATGCCCATTCCACAGAAGGGAAATCATGTGCAAAATAATGCCTTTTATTGCTTTCTTTCTTTCTTTCTTTCTTTCTTTCTTTCTTTCTTTCTTTCTTTCTTTCTTTCTGAGACAGGTTATCAATATGAATATGAACCCCAAACTCAACTTTAATTTGAAATCCCTATGTCACCTCTTCCTAAATGCTAGAATTGTGGCACCCTATTTGAGCTGTATTTTTTAATGTTTTCATTATTTACAAATATTTGCTCACTCCATTGTGATAGCCACTGAACTGAGCATGTCAAAAATTAAAGAAAGTGTGTCCAGTAAATAAGGCCTAGGGGAAGAACTGGAAAGACAATTCAGTAGTTAAGAGTAGTTGCTGCTCCTGCAGAAGACAGGAGTCTGGTTGCCACATGGCAACTCATGACCATCACTGCCTCCGGTTCCCGGGATCAGTTGCCCTTGTCTGGGCTCCGGAGGCACTAGACACGCACACAGTGCACACGCAACCAAGCACTCATACACATTAAAAAAATATATACACCTAAATAAGTCCTGTGGAAGCAAAAATAAAGTGAATTAAAAATTTATAGATACATATGTGTTGAGAAGAAAAAGAAACAGAGACAAGATATTATTAATCTTTTTATTAGTAGTATCTATGGTATTTGGCAGAAAATTAAAAATACACTCCCTGAATTTAAAGGTCATTAAGTATAACATTTTAATATATTTGAAGTGTTTAGTTTCTTTACATTTACTATTAGAAGCAGTCCTTTAAATTGAAACCTTATACTCTAGGGTTTGTTTTTGTTTTTTTTTTTTTTTAGCTCAAAATAGGACACATCTGGTTTTAATCCCAAGGATCTTGAACATGTACCCAGTTGGCTCCAGATGATAGAATGGGAAAAAGAATCAACTCTCCTGACTTTTATATATATATATACACACACAGGCAAAACATCCATGCATTTTTAAAAATTAAAATATAAAATGCCAGCATGGAGTAGGGAGATTTTGGAGGTAGGAAAGGGAATAAGGAAATAGTATAATTATAATCTCAAAAAAATTAAAGATACCTTGCAGTAAGGCTAAACACATCTTCATCTCATGGAGTCATATATATATATATATATAATTTTCCAGCAATTATGGACTTACGTAGTGATTGTATTTTTGTTGTCTTTTTCAACACTGGAGACCATGACATTGACAATACATTTCTTTGTGTTTCTATTGCCTAACAATTGCTTGCTTGACAGTTATATGCTCTGAATGTGCCTACTGGACAAATAATGTATGTATATTTACAATAGTATAAAAAATAACTGCAACCTCCTTCACATTCAGTGCACACTGTAAAGCAGTGGTTCTCCACCTTCCTAATGCTGTGAGCCTTTAACTCAGTTCCTCCTGTTATGGTGACCTCAAATCATAACATTATTTGATTGCTACTTCACATCTGTAATTTCCTACTATTGTGTCTCATAATGTAAATGGCTGATATGTAGGATATTCATTGAGAACCACTGCTACAAACTATAAACTAGTGACTCATAAACCAGACCTCTAATTTCTGAAGGCAGTATATTCTTCTGGCAAGTGTCCTCCTGTAAAAGGCAAGTAGTCAATAGATTGCCATTTCATAAATGTTCAATATTTTATATGGTAGGTGAAAGAATACTGTAATGGTCAAAGCAGTAAAACAAGTAAGAATTCAGAAAGATAGATAAGATGTAGGGAAGACACCGTCAAATGGCATTATTAGTGTTACTGAAGAGTAATCAAGATTTTTTTTTAATTTTGTTGCAAAAAAGTAGACTTAAAGGGATTTCAGTGTGAAAAATATTTCAAGGAACAAAAAGAAAAAAAATAGCTCATTACCAAATTCAAAAGGGAAAAAAATATACCATAGAAAACGATATTGAGAATACTTAGTACGGAGAACTTTAGTAATCAAATTTTATTTTTTGTGGGTTTTTTTGTGTTTTTTTTTTTTAAGAAAATGGCAAGAAATACCTGAAAATAGATACCAGAAGTCCAGAAAGGCATTTTCTCAAATGACAGAGAAAGAGGTGAACAAAGACTATAATAACAGGGCTTGCAGCTCTTTGTATCATAGTTAGTTTGTTTTGTCCTGCTATTAACAAATATGCTTTGTTAATTCTCTTATGACAATCCTATTACATGTTCAGAGCTATTTCTGCAATGGTCATCAATATCCAGGCATCTTAAATCTGAGCTTAATACTCGTCCGAGTTCAAAGGAGTTCAGTGGACAGCGATTCTCACGCACTGGACATAATCTAGGACACCAGGCACAGAGATCCAAACTGTGAGTCTACAAGTAATGTTTTTGATAACACATATTTTTAATTTGCCTTGGGAAAAAGTATTATGATTTCAGTGTTTACATGTTATTGGGTTCTTTTAAAATATTTCCAATTAACATCAAGTATACTATAAAGACAATTTCATACTGTATGTATTTCCCTCTTAAAGTCATTTATATTGTCATCTCTGCTAATCAAACTTCAGATTAAACACACAAGTGTGAGTCTGATATTTACTTAATAGACATCCTCAAGTAGATAATTAGTTCTGAAACTAAATTCTTCACTTTTCCTTTGAGTGCAAGAAGTGAAGGGAAGAAATGATGATTCCTTTCCCTCTGTGTTTGAGAACTTGGCTCTTAGCCCATAGAAAGCAGCAGTTCACTTAATACTCAATACTAAAGCTTTTTTTTCTCTCAATACTAAAGCTTTTTCTCTCAATACTAAAGCTTTCCAGACTTCTGAATAGAACAGTCAGTAGTGTGTTTTAAAGCTTTTTGATAATAGTACACATTTCAGGCTGTTGATTCTTTTTTTAAACTTTAAAGTAAAGATAAAATATCTACTCCAATTTTCTGAAACTTTGAAGAGATTGAAGTGATGTTTCTATAAATAAATATTGCAAACTTAATGAGATTTGCTAAATTCTGTAAAAATTCTTATTTTCTTTTCCTTCTATTTTACTCTCATGACATTATCATTACTAATTTTACTGTTTGTGTGATGAAAATGAATTTAGTATGCTTTTTTCCAAATGCTTTAAAATGAAGTTATTTTATTAACTATAAATAGCTTTTAACTATAGTGTTCATTTTAAATATACAAATGCATATATATACATATACCCCATTATATATGATTCTTAAAATCATATTAATGTATAATTTACTCCAAAGATCATCTAACTCATTATGGCAATTTTTTATTAAATGGATTTTATGATACATTATTATTGGAATAGCTGCTGAATCACTTATAACCTTAAAATAGAATTAAACAACATATACCAGAAGTAAATACGTTTACCAAAAAGAAATGGGTAACTAAGAAAGACAGTTGCCCTGAATTTCTTGGATGACAGTTCTGTTCTCTCCAGAATAAGAAAACGTCTAAAGACTGTAAAAGTAAAGCTCATGTTGTCATCTTTTCATTAAGCACAAGAATTCTACTTTAATTCTGAAAGCTCATAGTTCCTGAAGATTGTCTTGGTGATCATACAGGCTGACAAATATAAGATTTGCCATGTGTTTCTGGCATACACGTTGCTCAAAAGGCAGCCTACTCCTTCCAGCTGACCAGACACTATGACCAAAAGGCACTATGATATAAACACAGAATGGAAAAACAATCATTGGACAATTAGCAAACTCATAACTAAGGAAGTCAGTTCATTAGAGAATAAGTATGTCATATCCCACCCAAATCAACATTCCTATTTCCTCTTTGCAATTTCATGAATAACTTATTATGTGGTATTTCTCAATTCAAGATTAATCTCCTTATTTTGTATGTTCTCAAATGTCTTGCAGCAAATATTCCTTAAGAAATATAAATCAAAGTACTGTTACAAGGCAACCTATTTTACAGTAATAAAATAGGAGCACATGAAATAGTTGAGAGATAAAATGTGTGATATATGTATGTATGTATGTATACATATGTGATCTTTGATGTGAGAAATAATTACATATAAGCAAAACATACATGCATTGACTCTTACAGGAAATTTAGATTTGTTTGACTATATAAATTATTAAATTTAAATATTTAGGCTTTGTTTTTGATTATTCACTAATTTAAAAATGAGTTTTCATTCAAAACTTATACTACACACTTTACATAATTTCTTGCATTTAATCTTCATACAGTTTTTGAAGTAGATATAATTATTACCCGCAGTTTTGCAAATGAAAAACTAAAGGAAATAGAGTTTTAGCAATTTGTCTGAGGTCATACAGCTAAGAGTTGGCAGAGCTGGACTTAGATCCAAGCGTCCAAGTGCTACAGACTGTGTATAGTGTCATTCAAGGCATTTAAATGCATGGTCCACAGGAAGCCAATTCCTTCTTTTGAAGAAAAGGTGCATACAAATAAACCAGAGGGTACTTTAAAAAAAATTCAAAGAGATGAGGCACAAAATGTCCTCGGTAGTGATACTGACCTAGGGCTCTTTCCCAGTTATCCCTCCCTATCTCCTTCTCTAAGTCTGCGATCATAACAGTGGGGTAGAGTGGTAAAAAGAGGACAATGTGGCTTTGAGGCATAATCACCTCTATCTTTGTGATTTGAAAGACGAGTTCTCCAGAGACCTAGTAGTTCTCATATGACCTGGCATGGTGTTGTGAGGCCTGTCACACGTAAAATTAACAATTAGCATGTTTTATCAGGAAGAAATACAAAATACTTTCTATAGGAGCCCAGTGTGACACTGGAGAAGATATTTGTGGCAGGGGTTAAATATCTGAATGAACACATTAATATTGGTGAGAACATTAGCCTGGCTTAGTTGATCAGATTAGCTCAGTCACCTTGGAACAGCAAAGCAGACAATAGGGGAGATATGACCAAAGTTGGGAAAAGGCAGGTATAGGATGAGCACAAGGGTGACCTGATGCTGCATGACTCTCAGGGAATAATACAGGAAGGCATGAAATCCAGCTCTCTAACAACAAGAAAGGGAAACAAGAAGCTAGGGATTTTACCCATCCTAGTACTTTTGCTAGTTTCAGCCATCATACAAAGTAACAGTTTCTCAAGGACTGGAGAGATGAATCTGTGGATAAAACACTTGCTGCACCAGTATAAAAACATGAGTTCGGATCTCTAGCACACAGTTAATCAAAAAGCTAACGGCGGTGGGGTACATGTGTGATTTGAGCAGTGGGGGAGGGTGGGCAGAGATAGGCCAATCCCCAGAGCTCCTTGAGCAACTGAAACAATTAAGAAAGTCTGATGTCAACTTGCGCCTCCACACATGTAACCCATACAAGCAAGCACACTCCCTTTGATGTGCACACAAACACCTCAAACATGTACACAAACAGACAAATAGATGAACAGGCAGAGCTTGTTTGGCTCCAGTGCAGTCAGTTAATTCATTTTACGTCTGTATTATCTTAAAAAGTATAAGACAGACCAACAGTTCAGTCAATAGAGAGCTTGCCTACTCTGCAGGAAGTCCTGGGCTCAACTCACACACCAGGTGTGGTACACATGCTTGTAATTACAGCACCCAGGGATAAAGGCAGGAAGATCACAAGTTCAAGATAATCCTCAGCTACATAGCAAGTTCCAGGCCAACCTAGGATGCATGAGATCCTGTCTCAAAACAAACAACCAACCAAGCGGAATAATAGCAGCCCAATATTAAAAAGAAGTAGGGTCACAGATTTTTATACCTTGCTAAGATGAAAAACACAGTAACTCAGACAGTAAATCTTGATGAAGTCAACAATTGACAGCTTATTTTTTTCTGTCTTCTTAACTTTATTTTAACATTAATTTCCAGTCACACAGTAATATTCTCATTGTCATTGAAAGACTTATAATGATAGCATTGTTATTTTAAATCTTTTATTCAAAGTAGAAATGAAACCTTTAACCATTATTGATAATATAATTTCAAGCCAAATGCTGATTTTGTTGTTGTTGTTGCCTTTTTTGTTTTGTTTTGTTTTGTTTTCAAGATAGGGTTTCCCTAAGTAGCCCTGGTTGTCCTGGAACTCACTCTGAATAACAACATGGCTTCAAACTCAGAGAGCTGCCTGCCTCTGCCTCCCAAATGCTAGGTAGGATTAAAGGTATGTGTCATCACTGCCTGGCTCAAATGCTGATTTTTTTTTTCTTAAACAATAGTTAAAATACATTTTATCTTATAGAAAAGGCACATAAGTTGCTCATTTTATTTTTAAAACATTTTTGAGAATTTGTATATATGATTACTGCATTTACATCATTTTAACACCATACTCTCCCTTCTCCAGTTCCTACATTTTCCTATTCCTTCTCAGCTGCATGAACCCTTCTTCTTCAATTGTAACAGATAGATAGATACATATAGAGAGATATGATAAAGGAATAGATACATAGAATCTACTGAGTCAATTAGATAATGTATATCAGAGAGCTTGTCCTATAGAAGACTAATTTTCCCTATCTTAGCACTCATTAATTGCCTGTAGCTCTTTATCCAGGGGTGGGGCCTTGTAAGATTTCCCCCATCTACACTGGTAACTGACATTGTCACTGCACGGGTCTTATTTAGAAAATGTTTATTTTCTGTTTGCCAAGATCTACATTATTTTTGAATACCAGTGCAATGCTTATATGACACAAAAAGTAAATTAATTAAGATACATTATTGGGGATAACCAGCAAGACCTAGAGAAGGTGGTTGGAGGGGGAATTACTATGAATATAGATAAAACCTATCCATACTGAATAATTCCTATTTATGCTGTCTACTGTAGAGACCATGAACAAGGAAGACAAACATTTTCATGTTTCAATATTTTTCTTCCAATTTGTTTACTTCTTTTCTTGACAGTAAACAGTACCATATTTTGTTAATTGTTATTCTCTAACTCAGAGGGAGGCAATCCGGTTGGCTTATATGTTACCATTAATGAGAAATTTATTGAAACAGTTTTGGGGTTTTTTTAAGATAATAATTGCAATTTATATGATATATTTTGTCTATTGTGTTCCATTCCTTATTCTGCATACTTTGCATTTATTATTTATTTAATTCTTGCTTCTCACTTATTTATTTTTTATAATTAAATTTATTTATTTTTATTAATTACAGTTTATTCACTTTGTATCCCCCCCATAAGGCCCTCCCTCCTCCCTTCCCGGTCCTATCCTCCCTCCCCGTTCTTCACGCATGCCCCTCCCCAAGTCCACTGATAGGGGAGGTCCTCCTCTCCTTCCTTCTGATCTTAGTCTATCAGATCACATCAGGAGTGGCTGCATTGTCATCTTCTGTGGCCTGGTAAGGCTGTTCTCCCCTCAGGGGGAGGTGATCAAAAACAGGCCAATCAGATTATGTCAGAGGCAGTCCCTCTTCCCATTACTATGGAACCCACTTGGACACTAAGCTGCCGTGGACTACATCTGTGCAGGGGTTCTAGGTTATCTCCAAAACTTCACATCCTTGTAGCCCCTTCCCTCCTCCCATCCCAGTCCTACCCTCTCTCCCTTCCCCTTCTCCTCGGGGACATCCCTTTCCCATCTACCTCAATTCATCAAGTTACATCCAGACCGAAAATGTCCTCTTTCCCTGTGACCTGTCAATGCAGTCCTCCCAGAGGAAAGCTATCTAAAACTACCAAGTGAGTCTGTGTCTGATGCAGTCCCCACTTTCCTTACTAGAGTACCCATTTGAAGCCTAAGCTTCCCATCTGCTACATCTTAGTGGGACCTAGGTCCAGCTCAAGCATGGTCCTTGGTTGATGCTTCAGTCTCAGCAAACCCCTCTGGGTCCAGGTTAGTTGGCTCTGCTGTTTTTCTGGTGGAGCTCCTGTCACTTAAGGGTCCCTTTCTCTTTCCTCCCACTCTTCCTCCCTATACATCTACACATCAACCAATGTTTGGCTGTGAGTCTCAGCATCTGTTTTAAGGCAATGCTGTGTAGAGCCTCTCAGAGAACAATTCTGACAGGCTCCTGCCTGCAAGATTAGCGGAGTATCTTTCCTAGTGTCAGAGGCTGGCTCTCTCTGATAGGGTGGGGTCTTTGGTTGGGTCAGGCATCAGCTGGGCAAATAGCTCTGTTTTAAACAAAGTTCAGAGCACAGAGAAATGTCCAACACATTCTATTGTAGGTATACACTAATCCAATCAATAGACAACATATGACCTAATTAAATGGATTATCTTTTTAAAAAAATTGATGAAATTGACTTATGTCCTTGCATAAAAATGAATAAAACCTTTTTTCTCTACTAAATTGACAACTAAGTTATTAAGAAAATAAACCAAGGGAGCTATGGGTTCTGTCTCTTCAATATTTGAAATACAATTATTTTAAATGTTCTTTACTTTATACATATTATTTAGAATTGTAGCTAGCCTAATTAATAATCTATTCTTGCAGAAAAAAAAGGCTAATTAAGTTACCATTTTCTAGAAATTAAGTGGCTATTGAAATAATCAACTATGTTTCAAGTTCTTTGTTCTTTGCTTTTACATTGAAGCAAAAATAGTTCATGTTCCTTTAGAAATGAAATGGTTAGTCAGGCCTGGTGGCAAACACCTGTAATCCCAGCACTCAAAGAGACAGAAACAGGCAGATCTCTGTGAGTTCAAGGCCAGCCTAGTCTACAAAGCGAGTCCAGCACAGTCAAGGCTACACAGAAAAACCCTGTCTCAAAAAAAAAGAAAAAAAAAACAGTTTTCAACAATTAAACTTATTAAATTTATTTCGTTAAGCCAATAATATGTTCATTTTTCTTTTTTGTTACTCATTTTATTTAATAAATATATCTAAATTCATTATTCTTTTTAAAAATAGCTAAATAAATATATTTCTATTAGATAGAAATGTAATGTTTCTAAGGTACAGAAATTTCACAGCCACAAAAAGTCTTCAAACAACACCAAACTTCCCTGCACATTATATTTATCATTTTTTCCTTTTTGGGGGTGGGGGGAGGAAGATAGGCATTGAGACAGGGTTTCTCTGTGTAGCATCAGCTATCCTGGACTTGCTTTGTAGACCAGGCTGGCCTTGAACCCACAGAGATCCACTCTGCCTCCCTGGGTGGTGGCATCACAAGCATGTGCCACTGTGCCTGGCACAAATTCACTATTCTTAATTATAACTACATAAATATTCTAGAATGGGTTGTTTTTTCCTTAATAGCTTATTTAAAAGCCTTTTCTTGTTCAACTGGAAAACCAAGGAGGCTAAGTTTGATCTCAGATAATTCTGTTAGAGCTGTAATAAACGAAACAGAATTTTAGGATCAGCCAAAACAGGACACAAGTCAGGGCACAAAAGAAGCTTAGACAAGCACCAAACAAACCAACTCTAAAACCAAAGCATAAGTCAACAAAAGCTAAGAAGGAATTAAAATACAGAGGAGATAATATCAGTGTTTAAAACAGGCTTTGAAAGGGACAAAGAGAAAAAGTAAAGACACTTGGTATATCCAATGATATGAAAGTTTCAGAGAAATCCCAACTGTATGGATCCCTTAGAGACATATTAGTGTACATAATAACCAAAATTTCCAGATAATTGAAAGATTTATAAGTAAGTAATTGAATTTTACCATGAACTAAGCAGAAAGAAGTAAATGGCCATGAGGTCCCTATAGTGTTTTGCCTTCTCAAAATTACAAGAGTATAGGGGGAGGGAAAATATATATATTTATATACATTCACTGCTTTCCTTTGGTAGGCATTCATTCATCAAAACTTGCTCTTTAGCATTGAAAGCTGTTTCAATGTTAAGTACTGACTACCAATATTCCTTAGGCCGTCTTTTTTTCAATATTAAATCATACAATGTATTTCTAAACCATAGAGGAAAAAAACCCAAGTTAGCTACTTTAATAAATGTGTGGTGGATAACAGTAGGTTCCAAAGTCAAATAGTCCAAGTTAAAATCCTTTACTAACCTTGCATGACTAGTAATCAAAATTTTCCATCTTTCAGCTTCCACAATTGTAAAGCGGAATTAATAATTAACGTTTGGCTATGAGAGCATAAAATGAATTTGTCACATAAGGTACTTGGAAAATGCAGGTCCTGTACCAAATAGTAACTGAGGTGCTTTGAATAAGAATGGCCTCGAGTGCTCATATATTTGAATGCTTAGTCACCAGGGAGTAAATGGCACTATTTGACAAAGAGTAGAACAATTAGGAGATGTGGCCTTGTTGAAGTAGATGTGGCTTTGTTGGAAGAAGTGTGTGACTAGGAGTGGGCCCATGCCAGGCCCAGGCCTTTACTCTCTCTGCCTATGATGGACCAGGATAGAGCTCTCTCTCAGCTACTGCTCTAGCACCTGCCCACATGCCACCAGTTAACTGCTTTGGTTTTATAAGTGTTGCCTTGCTCATGGTGTCTCTTCATTGTAATAGAATACCGACTAAAGACAGTAAACATGCAATTAATTAGAATTTTTCATTATATGAGATATTGGTATATAGCTTTATAAAATCTTTTAACAAATAGTAACAAAATAAGGAATTGGTTAATCAATAGTCTTCACCAAATAGCTAAAGCCCAAGTGAAAACATAAATCATCAAAAGACAAACCAAAACTGTACAAACGTCTTTACTAGCACATGCTAAACGAATGTCTTCTTACAATGCAGACGAAATAATTCAGAACGCTCCTTCCCACAGTGATAATGCCTAGTCCACAAGGGTGACATCGGGGAGTTATAAACACGTGCACGTGTGTTTGAGGGTGTGTAAGTGCTTGCATGTGTATTGCGGAACTCATCTGCCTCGCTGCTTCTTTGTTCTTCAGACAGATCACACCAAATCCAACCCCAAAAATGGAAGAAGCCACAAGCCAAAGCCTAGATGAAGACTTTGAAGGACAGGCCACGCACACAGGTAAATAAAGTGCAGAGAACACATAATTCTTAAAGTAAGATTAAATCTAGAAACGTCTGCTGTTCTTATAAAGAGTATCATTGAATTTAAATAATTTCTTCATCTAATCAGGAAGAATAATTTCAAAACATTTGACTAAATAAATTGGCTTTAAATGAAAGGACCCAAGATTAGTTAGTTATTTGCTATTTCATTAACAAAAAATTAGAAAAAAACACAAATTATTGATAATTTCCTACTACTTAGTTATCATAAGATTCCTTTGCCTAAGGTTTATTTATTTATCTTTTGATGTATGATCGCTGTATCTGCATGTATAAAAGAGGGCATCAGATCCCAGTATGGATGGTTGTGAGCCACCATGTGGTTGCTGGGAATTGAACTCAGGACCATCTAGAAGAGTAGACTGTACTCTTAACTGCTGAGCCATCTCTCCAGCCCAAGACTCCTCTTGAGGCCCTTTCTATTCTCTCAGTCCTCCTGTTGGTACTCTCTACAGACTCGCCATGGTTTTTTTTTTTTTTTTTTTTTTTTGTGTGTGTGTGTGTGTGTGCATGCGTGCTCATGTGTGGGAGCAGATATATGTGATCAAAAGTAATACTTAAGTTTAGCTTTTTTAAAAAAACTTTATCAGTCTTACTCAATTTAAATAAGCAGGTCTAGAAATAAAATTAAAATCTTATTCCTCTTTTGCTTTTCAACCTTTGCTTTTCTAAAAGCCTGTTTTTCCACATTTACATGGTAATATTGGCAGACTTATGTTTTTGTTTTGTTTATTATTATTATTGATAATTTATTCACTTTGTATCCTAGTTGTAGCCCCCTCTTTCATCTCCTCCCAGTTCCCTCCCTCTTCCCCCTCTATCTCTCTGCCCTAGTCCACTGATAAGGGAGGTCCTCCTCCCCTACTGTCTGACCCTAGCCTATCAGGTCCTACCAGGATTGTCTGGATCCTCTTCCTCTGTGGACTGGCAAGATCACCTTGTCAGGGGGAAGTAAGAGGAGCAAGGGCATGAACTCAGTTGCCTGCTTTTTAAATTTTAGCTTTTTGAATGTTAAAAAAATAAATGAATAAGAAAGCATGCTTGAATCAGGTGTATTTCAATCTACCTCCAGAAAACTCAAAACATCATTCCATCAAAGATCTTTTCTTAACTTGTTGACTTGTATGTGGTTGTTTATATTCCACTACTAAGAGCTTAAATGTTAAATGCTATTACTTATGTTTTAAGTTCAGAATCCTTTTGGTTCTACGAATCTTCTGTGACTATTACTTCCCATATTGTAAGCATGGATTGGAACCTTTATATTTAGTCATAGGTTTGAATGAATTCACACTGGTACCAGAATAAAATGTAGAAATTCATTTAATAACAGCTATGGTAAGAGAATATTTCTAAGTACAAAATAAACAAAGAGAATGTAAGAGGAAAGACAGATAAGTTTGCTGGAAGCAGAAAATTATGGAAGTAAGGAAGGAGGAAGGAAGGAAGGAAGGAAGGAAGGAAGGAAGGAAGGAAGGAAGGAAGGAAGGAAGGAAGGAGAGGAAAAAGAAGGTACATAGAAAGGTAAAGGGGAAGAACAAACAGAAATACCCATTGTCTAGTAAAAGTTATCAGAAGAAAATATTAAGAGAAAAACTTAACGTGGGAGAAACATTTGCAATCCAATAGACAATAAATTAATGTTTTTATATGCATTAAGAGTTTCTACAAATAATAAATAAAACAACAACCAAATAGAATAGTGGATGTATTAGTTACTTGGTGTGTTTCTGTGTTGCTGTGACAAACTACCCAGACAAAAACAACTTAAGGAACGAAGGAAGATTCCCATTTGCTCTCAGTTCTGGGGTACAGTCCATCCTGGTGGGGAAGGTGTGGCATTGGGCTCCTGAGGCAGCTGACCCATTATCTATACACAGTCAGGAAGCAGAAGCAGGTGAACGCCGGTGCTGAGTTAGCTTTCTCCAGGGCCTCAGGCCACGGCACGGTGATGCCCACAGTTAAGGCTGGTCTTCGCTTGCATTAACCCACATAAATAAATCCCCACAGACATGCTTAGAGGCTTATCTTGTAAGTGATTATAGAGCATATCGAGTTGATGATCGATTTTAACCGTCACTGTAGGCAAAAGATTCACAGAGAAAAATAACCTAAAAAAGACACAAACATAACTTTGGTGAGATGCAGTGGTTTTTTGTTTGTTTGTTTGTTTGTTTGTTTGTTTGTTTTTTCACAGAAGTAGAAAAAGTTCAACACAATTTTCTGAATGCAGCACTGGGCAGAGTACAAACCAGTACAAACTGGTTTAACCTCGTCAAAGACAGTGAGCGCTGCCACAACCAGGAAGGGAGGGGCGCGTCCTTTAACCAAGTAATTTCACTTACACTTGACAAATATTTACAAAATAATTCTAAGATGTGCCATTAAACATCATCTGTAATGGAAAAAAAAATGAGAAAACAGTACCACCTATCAGTAATAACTAACTAAATGTATACACATTCATAATAGTATACTGTGCTCTATATTTAAAAGAAGAGGTGGTGAGATGAGGATCAGTGGCTAAGAGCACTTGCTGCTCTTCCAGAGGACTATAGAAAAATGAATATAACTAATGAAAGCAGCTATAATGACTTTATCTTAAATTATTTAATCTGTGTTATAAATTAGTATACAATATGATATGCAATGTGAGGGGAAAAGAATTCACCCGAATACAGACTATGGTATTGATGGGAGGCAAGACCATGCTTTAATGTGGATAGATCTATTAATATTGCATGCTTTCAAGAATTTTAGACCTCTGTCAAAGCATTATTTCTCAAGAACCACATACTGTAATTCCAAATCGGTGATTTCACTGAATTTTCTGTGTCTCAGAGGCTCGTGCATGTAAGGAAAGCACTCCATGGTTAAGTGATATCCCTGGCCCTCTACTTGAATTTTCTTAACCTTGAAGACCTGAAGAAATGCCTTTCTGCATTTCTGAGTCATTCCTAAGCCCTTAGAAGAAACTGGCTAATAGTTGTCACTTTGGTTTCATTAACTGACGTGTCAGATACTGTTTTTCACTTGTGTTTATGTGCCATTGTTATTGTTGCTTTTCCAGTAACTCCAACTTCCTTTAACAGGGTAGTGCCAATGCTCATTTGCTACAAAAGCTTCTTTCTAATGTAGTGAATGCTACATTAGATTTTTCTAAAACTCTGGTTGCTTCTATACATTCCAATTTCTAAATATTTTTACCTCTAAACTTTTGTAAACAGTTCAAAGCACATAATTTATATTTTCCTTATTACAGCTGTTTCAGTAATATTCTGTACCATTTAATCTTTGCCATTTGATCTTGAAAATTATTTTTATCACCAAGTCAGGAAAAAAATATTTTTAGCCTAATCAGCATGTTTATTTCTGGTGCAAGAAATGACAAGTTCTATCACGGCAACACTTACAGAAATTTCAATTGTGCAAACACTCTTTTTGAGAATAAAGAGAAACATATTTAGAAAATTTTATTTCAGGACCCAAAGGTGTAATAAATGATTGGAGAAAGTTTAAATTAGAAAGTGAAGATGGTGATTCCATTCCACCCAGCAAGAAGGAGATCCTCAGACAAATGTCCTCCCCTCAGAGCCGAGATGACAAAGACTCCAAAGAAAGAGTCATCAGGAAGGTAAGAGGAGTGAAGATCAGCAATAGGTTACACACTTCGTAGACTAAGTCATTCAAGAGAATCACTTTAGAGTACTATGAAATGCTTTCATTGCAATATAAAGTGAATATTGTGATAAAGGTTTTCTGTACTAAAAATATGTGGAATCAAAAGAATGGATTATGAATATATGAATTGTTGTCGAGAAAGTTTTGTGATATAAGAAAACAAAATATGGAATTTTAAATTATATGAAGTATTTCATTTTCTAAGGCAACAAAAGACACCATTGTGTGCTTCCCCTCTTGCATGATTGTAAGCACGTGAATCTGAGAGGTGGAGAGGAGTTCACTAGGCTGAGACTATTCATAGTTTAGAAGGATGAGCTTGCCTGGGAATAGAGGGGAGGAGATAAGCAGAAGACGTTCAACATGTAAAAAGACAGCATTGAAGAGTCTTAGTTATGCATGTGTATGTCTGTGTCATACAGAGAAAGAGAGAGTCAAAGATGACCTCTAAAATGTCAATGGAGATTATTTGGTTCGTTTTATAAAAAATTGTGGATCTTCAGATTGATAATTCTGCCATTTTCTGAAAGTCAGAGTTGGTTTATGAAAAGTTGTTAAACAATATCCTTAATGTGAAATGTCAACCTTCACTCTAAGATACCCCTTTTCAAAGCATTGAATGAAGATTCTGTTGGATTTTATAGTGGCTTTTTGATTTTGGAAGTCTATACAAGAAGGGAGTTTGGAAGTTCTTGTATACTGTTAATGCCCTGCCCATGCCCTGCCTGAAATACCATGATTATTTATGGAAAGTATCTTTAAAAAAAGCTGGATACACTAGGCTTAGAAAAAAAGAATTATACAAAACATTAATAATTTTAGGACTAAACTAAATTGAATTGAGATAATAATATTAACATAGAAAAACTATTAGAATAGAAAAGAAATCTGGGTATGATGGCACACGTCTGTAATAGCAGCACCTGGAAGGCTGAGGTAGAAAAACCTTCAGTTGCAGGCTAGTCTGGGCTACAGAGGAAGACCGTATCAAAAGAAAGAAAGGGGAGAGACGAAGAAAGGTAGTAGGAGGGAGAGTAGATTGGCAGAAAAAAAAAAAAAAAGAATTGGGAATATTAGGAAAACACACAAGAGGCAGAAGCACATAACAGAAAACAGAAGGCAGCTGCAGTTCAAGGGTTACATGATGAAGAGGATGTTAGAGGTCACTTTAGACTCCCCACTTGCCAGCTTCCAAGTTTCTGGGCCACTCCACACCTTTCAGAGAGCTGTATGACACTAGGCTGCATCACTCCTTTATGACTATTTTTTTCCCTTAGTTGGGGGACGGGTGATTAATTGTCTATCAAATATATTAATAATGGAGTTAATATTATGAAAGAGTATTAAGGTAATTTGATGTTCTAGCTACAATAAAATGTAGTTATTTTGGGAGGTACATTGTTCTCTCAGTTTTGACTAAGCCAGTGGTTAAGGAAAAACCTACGGGGCTTGTTAAAACACAGACAATTCAGCCTCACCCTTATAGGTTCTGAGTCAGCAGATCTAAAGAGTGCCCATAATCAGAAAAAATAATTGCTGACAGTGAACATTAATTAGAAAACTAATGTTAGTTTACCAAATATATAATACAATCCCCAAGAATAAAAACAGAATTTTAAAAAAGTGTAGAATAAGGGTCCTGAAGGTGACCTTTGAGCCGATGCTTAAATGAAAAGGCTATGTCAGAAGCAGGAAGATTCAGTCTGAACAAACAGGGCAACAAGTAAAAGCCCTTAGACTTGAGAAAGAGTTTGATGCACCTAAGGATCAAACACTTCTGATTGAGTTATCTCTGTAATTTCTTTCACACATTTTCAGATGAGCATTCAAGAATATGAACTGATTCAAGACAAAGAAGATGAAGATTGCCTTCGCAAATACCGTAGGCAGTGCATGCAGGACATGCACCAGAAGCTGAGTTTTGGGCCTAGATACGGGTTTGTGTACGAGCTGGAAACAGGGGAGCAATTCCTGGAAGCCATTGAAAAGGAGCAGAAGATCACCACAATCGTGGTCAATATTTATGAAGATGGTGTCAAGGGCTGTGATGCGCTCAACAGCAGCTTAGCATGCCTTGCATCAGAGTACCCAATGGTCAAGTTCTGTAAGATAAAAGCTTCTAATACTGGAGCCGGGGACCGCTTTTCCTCAGATGTACTCCCTACCCTGCTTGTATACAAAGGTGGGGAACTCATAAGCAATTTCATTAGTGTTGCGGAACAGTTTGCTGAAGAATTTTTTGCTGGGGATGTGGAGTCTTTCCTAAATGAATATGGATTGCTACCAGAAAGGGAGATACATGACCTAGAGCAAACCAACATGGAAGATGACAACATTGAGTAATCACTCACTATGTCAGTATCTCACGTGTATCTTTTCCACAGTGAACACCGATTTTTGGTAGTATCTATATTCCTTTAGCAAACACTAAATATGGCCATGGTTATTCAAATGGGAGGGAGACACGAAAATTATGTAAACAGCATTTCTTAGTATTAGTTGTTCAAATTGAGATATTGTACTGCAAAAATATTGTGGTGTTTAGCAAATAGTAAACAGAAGAGGTGGAAAATGACAATGTTATGTCATTTTTAAAAGTCCTTGCAAATTATGGGTTAGCTTTTGTATTCCTCACTTTTCCCTTGGCATCTTTATTTGGGCTTGGAAACTGAATTCTACTTATAAATTGGCTTGTATAAGAATAAAATCCTATAATGAAACAAATATTCTTGTGTAAAGTCTACTTTGAGTCAGTATTATAGTATGAAGTACCTAAAAACTTCATGGAGCTAAAAATACAAAAAAAAAAGTTTCATTTATTAGTCTCTAATAATCACAGACCAGTATGTAAACAGTATTGTTTTCATTTTTAAAGCAATGCAATTAGATACAGAGAAGTAAAATTTTAACTTTCACTTTTCTTGAAAACTTTCAAAACAAAACAAAAAGCCAGGCAGTGGGGTAGCTTGTCTTTCATCCCAGCACACGGGAGACAGAGGCAAATCTCTATGAGTTTGATGCAAGCCTGGTCTACGGAGTGAGTTCCAGGACAGGCAGGGCTACCGAGACAACCGCTATCTCAAAAAAGGAAAAAAAAAAAAAAAAAAAAAAAAAAAAAAAAAAATCACAACAACAAAAAAACATCTGGAAGTTTGTCCTCCTTCACACAGACATGAATGAAAGTGTAAAAGTAAAATACAACGTTAAAAGTACAAATGCATAAGTTAGCTGAAGAGTAAGAGGAAAGGTAACTAAATTGGAGTAAAAACGTAATGGTGAGTGAGGGTTGAACCAACATGGCAAACAGCAGAAGAAATGGCGCTTGGTACACATCCAGATCCAGCCTCCTTGTGAGAGGTGAGCTTGGAGCAGGCTGACACCTGACAGCTCATGCATGAAACACGCAAATGTTTGAAGCTTTGGTTTCAAGTCTTTTAAGTAGCTAGCTTATTGCTCCCCCCCCCCCTCAACTTTTTCTACCCCTATCCGGAACTCTAAACATTTCATCTTGTTCATTTCTCAGTAAGAAAACAGACATTATCCGATGAGAAATACGTCATCTTTCTACCACCAAAAGTGAAGTGACAGCCACGCATAAACTGGGAATGCTGACGTAACGGAGGAAGATTCCGCACAGGTGTCTCTAGCCATTAGGCTGTGCGGTACCTCACCCATTCCCACAGGCACCGGAAGTGCTCTTCTGTGATTGTGCATCTCTCTGCGCTGGCACTGGCTGCTGCTTTTCTCTGTGTGTTATTAATAATGGCTTTGGAATATTTTAAAATTACCCACTATTTAAAGTGCGTCCATCTACAAGTTAAAGTTTTAACTTACAGCTCCTATCTCTGATTTTCTTTAAAAATCAGTCTCAAAGGAGGTGTCTAAAACTACCTACAGGCCCTGATCCTTACTTCCATTTCTACACCATTCCAGTGGGATTCTGCCAAGCAATTTCAATGCAGTTGAAATCTCTTATCAAGCTTATTGGACAATTTTTAGTCCATATTTTATTCCGCTTCCCATAAACCCATGTCAGAGCTGACTACTCAGTTCTCTTTGAATTACTTCAGCTGGCTCCTGACGGCAGAGTGACAAGCCCCTCCTACTCAACTATCACTTCCTTCTAGGTCCTTCATTGACTGAGTCATCTCTGCGGATTCTCGTCCAGTCTCAGATTCACGTCTCCAGCTCTGTCTATCTTTAGATGTTAGAATCTTCTGTGTCAAGCTAGATGAAGAAAATAAAGGAAGAAACAAAGATTAGGAAAGGAGCAGAAGGCAGAAAGTCTGCCGTGGCGTGACCAGCGGATGAGTAATTCTTTACAATGATCAGCTTATGCTCACTGGTCCTTAACAGAGTTTTGTCCCTGAATAAAATATTTGTTCATGAACCTAAAATCTTGAATATTGACTACTCGCGATGAATTGGGGAAGGCTTTGGAAACGCCCTATGGCCTACTTTTAGGATTCTAGACTTCAAGGCTACCATGTGGAAGAACAGTGGTGAGAGGGAGCCAGGTGTTATGATTACATATAATCAAGGAGCTTTCAAAAAGAGTTCAACATGTTTCCTACCAAGGAGAGGCTGAAAATGTATCCATCTCTTACAGAATTCTCTAAGAAGGTGCTGATCTTACAAAGAGAGCACAAAAGTAAGATGTGGTGCCACGCCCAGCACTCAGGAGGCTGAGACAAGGGAGTTGGCATTTCAAGGACAGTGTTTGCTATGAAACAAAAACAAAAGGAAAAACAAAAAAAATGGGGGGAAAAAACATAAGGATCTTCACATGAGTTATTTATAAATCTAAAAAAAAATCAAAATAATAGCTATAGGTTGGCATTAATTCCATGGACTAAATGAAAATACTTAAAAGATGGTGGCAAGATGGTGAAGAAGGACAGTCAAATGCCGAAAAAGACAACAATAGTTTAAGAACAAGATGTAAGTTCAGTTATTAGTGACTTAGTTATTCATCTACTCATTTTATTCAGTTTTTAGCTTTTTAGTTATTCATTCTTAGTGACAGAATGAAGCAGTGTTGGAGGGCAGAGGCAGGAAAGAAAGGCCAACCACTGAAGAAAGACACCCAGCTATAGTAACAAAAAATAAATAAATAAAAATAAAATTGACTGCTTGGAAACATTTCTATTCAAAGAAATTCTTCTCCTGTCAGAAATAAACCACCTTGTTTTAATTTAGAATAAACAGCTAGCAAGCTTAAGCAAGACTAAGTCTAGGAAGGTATTTAACCCATCATTGTCAAAACAAAAGTAACTAGGTGGGACCCAACTTTGAGAGTGGGTAATGATAGCAACCACTCTCAAAATAAGCACTAGGTGACTAATGGGTGCCAGGGTGAAGCTTTGATCATATAATACTCATCAGGAGAGTCACACAAGAGACAGGATTTGACTAGAATCCTTGAGATCTGCTGTGACAGAAATGCTGTGTTACAAATGCCTTCATGTAAACACTTAATCTGCTGTTTAATTCCATAGGAGAAGAAATCATTTAAAAATATACTTATTAATTCCTTGAGAATTTCAACAATGTATTTTGATCACATTCTCTTCTACCTCCCTTCATAACTTTTCCCAGATTCATCTCAGAGAACATTTTTTTGTCTCAGCAAAGGTAGAGTTTTAAGTTAAATGGCTTAAAATATTAAATGTCACATAACTATTCAAATAATAACTGTAACAGACTTGAAAGATAACTTGTTTGTTATCTAATGCTAGAAAATTTTGTAAGGAATAGCAAATTTGAATTATAATTGAAAGGCTAATTTATTTATTTGTTCAGAAAACATTACTGATAATTTGCAATGTGCATGCAGACTCCTTGAGAGCAAGAAATGTAGTTTAAACACACACACAAGCATTTATACAAGAAACAGAGGATAATGGTTTATACCTTTGTATCTCTATGTCTATTGTGATGTGATGACTCTATTGGGCACCAGTAGCAAATTTCTTGATATGAATCCACTTGCTCATTTCATGAATTTGGGCATACTAGGTAATCCCTCTGTACTTTTAAAAAATCTGTCAAATTCAGATGATGACTGTACTTCTTCACAAATTTACTATGAGATAAAAATGAGTAAACCATGTAAATTAATTAAAAGAGTGCCTAACATACAAATACTACTCAGATGTTACTTGTAATTGTTAATAGACAGGCAGCAAAAAAAAAAATAATTCATATACCACACAGATTTAAAAGTATGAAAATGTGCTTGTATACATAGAAGCTAATTCATGAAGATGTCAGGTGCCATGCGTCTATGGCAAACACAGCACTCACATCCTTTTAGAAATGAACTCGTGGAACATGTTATATACACTATGTAAATCAAAAGAGAAAAGTCCTTTATTTTTTTTTTCAGAGTGGTGAAAGGCAGACAAGAGACTACAACAAAATGTCCTAGTCTATATGAGCTATACATTCTAGCCGTACTTTGAAACACACAGGATATTGATGACCACTCTCAAATGAAAATTCTTTACCTAGTGTTCATGTACATTCTCAGTCTTATCTTGTTGCCTTTCTTCCTTGAAAACTCTCCCATGTCTCCTTGGATTTTGTTATTCATCCTGATAGCTGCTCCTGTGTCAAGAATTTTTGAAATTCACTACTATTGGCATTTCTGTGAAGATTTGTGCTCACTAAAAGATAGTTAGCACCATCCTTAACCTTTCCGAGTTAGATGTTACTAGCATCCCTTCTTTAATTGCAACAACAAAAACTTTCTTTAGATATCTTCAAGTGCTCTCTGGAAGACAAAACTCATGCCCAGTTGAGAATCATTTACCATAACATGGAAAACATATCTTCTCTCTCCTGCTTTCTTTTTTTTTTTTTTTACCTTTTTTTATTTTTTATTAATTACACTTTATTCATTTTGTATCCCCCCATAAGCCCCTCCCTCCTCCCCTCCCAATCCCACCCTCCCTCCCGTTTTTGCATGCATGCCCCTCCCCAAGTCCACTGATAGGGGAGGTTCTCCTCTCCTTTCTGATCTTAGTCTATCAGTTCTCATCAAAAGTGGCTGCATTGTCCTCTTCTGTGGCCTGGTAGGGCTGCTCCCCCTTCAGGGGGAGGTGATCAAAGAGCAGGCCAATCAGTTTATGTCAGAGGCAGTCCCTCTTCCCATTACTAGGTAACTCACTTGGACACTGAACTTCCATGGGCTACATCTGTGCAGGGGTTCTAGGTTATCTCCATGAATAGTCCTTGGTTGGAGTATGAGTCTCAGGGAAGTTCCCTGTGTTCAAATTTTCTTGTTCTGTTGCTCTCCTTGTGGAGTTCCTGTCCTCTCCAGCTCTTACAATTTCCCACTTCTTACCTAAAATTCCATTCACTATGCCCTACAGTTGGCCATCAGGCTCAGTATCTGCTTTGATAGTCTGCAGGGCAGAGACTTTCAGAGGCCCTCTGTGGTAGGTTCCTACTTTGTTTCCTGTTTTCTTCTTCTACCTTTCAGAGGCCCTCTGTAGCAGGTTTCTAGGTTGTTTCCTGTTTTCTTCTTCCTCTGATGTCCATCCTTTTTGCCTTTCAGGTGGGGATTGAACATTTTAGTTAGGGTCCTCTCTCTTGGTTTCTTTAGATGCATAGATTTTAGTGGGTTTGTCCTATGTTGTATGTCTATAAGAGTGAGTATATACCGTGTGTGTCTTTTTGCTTCTAGGACAACTCACTCAGGATGATCCTTTCCAGGTTCCACCATTTACCTGCAAATTTCATGATTTCCTTATTTTTCATTGCTGAGTAATACTCCATTGTATAGATGTACCACAATTTCTGCATCCATTCTTCAGTTGAGGGACATCTGGGTTATTTCCAGCTTCTGGCTATTACAAATAAAGCTGCTACAAACATGGTTTTGTAAATGTCCTTTTTGTGTACTTGAGCCTCTTTTGGATATATGCCTAGGAGTGGTATGGCTGGATCTTGAGGAAGCACTATTCCTAGTTGTCTGAGAAAGCGCCAGATTGATTTCCAGAGTGGTTGTACCAGTTGACATTCCCACCAGCAGTGGAGGAGGGTTCCCCTTTCTCCACAACCTCTCCAGCATGTGTTGTCACTTGAGTTTTTGATCTTGGCCATTCTGATGGGTGTAAGGTGAAATCTCAGGGTCGTTTTGATTTGCATTTCCCTAAAAGCTAATAAGGTTGAGCATTTCTTTAAGTGCTTCTCTGCCATTCGATATTCCTCTACAGAGAATTCTCTGTTTAGCTCTGTTCCCCATTTTTTAATTGGATTACTTGGTTTGCTGCTTTTCAGCTTGTTTAGTTCTTTATATATACTGGATATGAGTCCTCATGGTGCTGGTCCAACTGGATGTCTACATGTAGAAAAATGAAAATAGATTTATACTTATCACCCTGCACAAAACTGAAGTCCAAGTGGATCAAAGACCTCAACATAAAACCAGACACATTAAATCAGCTAGAAAAAAAAGTCGGGAATACCCTAGAACTCATTGGTACAGGAGAAAACTTCCTGAACAGAACACCAACAGCACAGGCTCTAAGAGCAACAATCAATAAATGGGACCTCATGAAACTGAAAAGCTTCTGTAAAGCAAAGGACACCGTCATCTCCTGCTTTCTATATTGGTGAAAATTTAACTCACCAAAATTTGTCACTAGAACCACTGCGATCATTTCTTAGCTGGACTTCACAACTACCAATCATCAAGTTTATACAAAAGATAAAGTGGCTGAGCAAATCATAAGGCTGTTGGACCATGTCACTGAAAGTTTTCTTGGGATATCTGTGAAACAAAGGAAAAGAGCAATCAAAAACAAGGAAATCATGAAATTTGCAGGCAAATGGTTGGAACTAGAAAAGATCATCTTGAGTGAGATAACCCAGAAACAGAAAAACACACATGGTATATATTCACTTATAAGTGGATATTAGACATATAATATAGGATAAGCATACTAAAATCTATAGTCCTAAAGAGTCTAAACAAGAAGGACCTTAGGGAAGATGATTAATCCTCACTCAGAAGGGCAAACAGGATAGACATCGGAAGTAAGAGAAGACAGGGAACAGGACAGGAGCCCTCCACAGAGGGCCTCTGAACATCTGTATTCAGCAGAGCATTGAAGTAGATGCTGAGAATCATAGCCAAACTTTGGGTAGAGTGCAGGAAATCTTATGAAAGAAGGGGGAGATAGAAAGACCTGGAGGGAGCAGGAGCTCCACAAGGAGACCAACAGAGACAAAATATCTGGGCCCAGGGGACCCTGCAGAGACTGATGAATCAACCAAGGACGATGCATGGCAAGGACCCAGACACACTGCTCAGATATAACCCACGGGCAGCTCAGTCTCCATGGGGGTTCCCTAGTAAGGGGAGCAGGAGCAGTGACTGGCATGAACTTGGTTGCCTGCTCTTTGTTCAACTCCCCCTGGCAAGGTAGACTTATAGGCCACAGAGAAAGAGGATCCAGACAGTCCTGATGAACCCTGATAGGCTAGGGTCAGGTAGTAAGGGAGGAGGATCTCCCCTATCAGTGGACTAGGGAAGGACATAGAAGAAGGAGAAGGAGGGGGGGTGGGACCAGGAAGAGATGAGGGAGGGAGCCACAGCAGGGATACAAATTGAATAAATTGTAATAATAATAATAATGAAAAAATGAATAAAAGAACTGGATTGGTGAAGTGTTTTAAATTATACTCTGAAACATATTAGGATATAAATATTTTTGATGACATAACTTGTGGAAGTGAAGCGACTATGTATAAACAGTGCACCTTCCATTAATAAAACAAGTAGTTGGTTTTGGTTTTTTGTTTGTTTTTTTTTTTTAATGTGAACTCAACAGCAACATTTCTCTGGGCAATTTTAATGAGGATGGCCTATAACTGAAAGTCTGAAACCTGAAGAGAATATTAGTGGCACCTTGGGGCTGGAGGAAGCATCAAGATAACTCAGTGTGCTTTTATTCTTTTGCCATGGAAGTCTGATGCCCAATGATATGACTGTAATCCTCAGAATCTACATTAAAAAGTCTAACACAGTGGCACACATATATCATCCCAGAACACCTATGGGGAGAAGAGAGGTGGGGAAGAGAATTAGTGGGAGTCTCTTGTGGGTCAGCTAGCTTGAAATACACAAAACAACTGCAAAATTGTCAGGAGAGACCTGACCTCAACAGGGTACAAGTAGAGAACCAATTACTAAAAGTTGATCACATTCATATCATGCCATCTCATGTATGTGTATACACACACACACACACACACACACACACACACACCATGCATGCTAAATAAATAAATAAAATTTAAATAGAGTAGTTTTGTGACCACCAGGGATGGCGTTTGTGCTTATAAGCCCAGAACTTAGGTAGCTATGGTAGAAGGTACCCTAATAATAACAGAGCACTTAGCTGAAGTAAGATAATCATAGGGTCACTGTGTAGTGTGAGCTACATAGTGAAAATGTGTTTTAAACAGCAAAACAAACCCTAAATTTGTTATTTTTATAGCACCAAACTTGAAAAAATTGATATAATCAGATTTTAATGAATATAAAACAGTTGAACAGACAAACAAATGTAATCATTTTAGTTTTCAAAATCTATATGCTATTTCAATAACTCTTGAGTCTCTAGAGAAGAAACTCTGAACTTAAGAGCAGATACATTTGGGGGATGGAGATATGGCTCAGAGGTTAAGAGCACTGGCTGTTTTCCCAAAGGTCCTAGCTCAATTCCCAGCAACAACATGGTGGCTCACAACCATCTGTAATAAGATCTGGTGCTCTCTTCTGGCATGCAGTTACACATGCAGGCAGAACACTGTATATGTAATAAATAAATGAATCTTAAAGAAAAAAAGAATAGACACACTTGTCACAGCACTTGTTTGTCCTCTTATGAAAATAAAACTTTTTATGAAAAGTAAAATATTAAATTCCTGAAACATAATAGCTGGCTACTATATAAATATATTATTTTCATGAAAATCATGATTCATAAGAAAGTCATATAAAGGCAATACCATGGAAGCATACAGTGGAACAGTGGTAGGTTTGGAGCCCAGATAGCATTGTCAATTTTGTAGTACATTACCACAGAAAGATGCTCTTGAACACACCATGTAATAATTCTCCATAAACACATCAAAACTTATATCCTACATTAGTTGCTTTTCTATTATTGTGATTGGACACAGAGACCAAGGCAACTTATAGAAGAAAGAGCTTATTTGAGCTTACAGTTCCAGAGGGTGAGAGCCCATGATGGCAGAGCAGAGCAATGGCAGCTATGGCAAGAAGCTGAGTGTTTACATCTTGATCTACAAGCAGGAAGTGCAGAGATTGAACTGGGAATGAAGGGGACTTTGAAACATCAAGGCCTATCCCCAGTGACATACTCCAAAGGTCCATCAAGGCCACACCCCCTCAATATATCTAACAGTACTACCAATCAGAGATCACATGTTCAAATATCCGCATTTACGGAGCGTACCCTCATACAAATCACCAGATACTCTAAAGTGAAAGTGTGCTTAGTACATCCAACCTAATAAAAACTATATTGTGTTGTGTAGAAATACAATATAGTGTGGAATCTTTTGGTTTAGCCCTGACATTAAGTGGCTGAGGCAAAGTACAGCTGACATTTCAAGAGAGTATGATGTTGCATAGTGCTAGACAAGATAGGAAAAAATCAAAACTAAAAATTTAAAGCATGACTTCTAGTGACTGTATGTCATGTCTGCACCACTATAACCCAAAATATAAAATAAATGTCAAACTATCAGTAAGCAGGAGTACTCTACATAGATTCACATGCATAATTGTACTTAAAGACTTGCAAGAACATATGAGGTAGAATGTTGTTTATAATATATCCTGTTCAAGAATAAAGACATGGAAAAGTTAGATGTAACCTGACTTTATCATATTCACATAGCTAATAAGATATAAAGCATAATCTTAACTTTGGGTCTATCAATCTTAGCTCCCATGCTTTTCCAATTAGGTAATACTATTTACCTGAAAGTTACCAAGAAGACAATAAGTTACCAACCAAATCATGTTTCTCTAAGATCTGCCTTAAGGTGGTTTAGGTATATATGTCAGTTGTACAGAAAAATAGAAGTAAGAGGAGTGGGTAAATAGGAGAAAACAAAGTTACCTAGAATCAGGAGAAAGCTTCAGTCCAGCACTCTAATAACTAATGCAATGGGTATAGTTCTGAAAGAAGAAACAGAGAAAAAATGGTAATCTAAGCTTGAAATTACATATTTTCATCATCCTAACAATAGTATTAAGGAAAGAGATTTCTATGAATACTTGGGACTTATGGCTGAACAAACTGTAAAGCCTGTTTATCTTTCAGACTTTGTTTGGGTTTTGTTTGTTTGTTTTGCCATACTATGGTGAGAAAATTCTCCAAAAGGAAGTTTTTCATTAAAAAAAAATCATATATGTTTATTCAGGCAATATTATTTCTCATAGTACCTATTCCTCGGTCTCAATTCTTAAATACACAAATGTTTAATTTTAAGCAAGTTATTTCAAAAATGATAATTCATTAGAATGTTATTTATTCACCATTGATAGCACATAACACTCCTGCAGGGTTCCTGCTATAACAAACTGAACCTATTATTAGTAGCTAATGATAATCACAAGTGAAATTAAGCATGCTGAGTAACTTGAATTACAGAGACTTACACAATAAACTGCATAATTCCCCATAGAAGTACAAAGAGATGATCCAAGATGGCAGCAACCAGCGTGCACCATATTTGAGGGGCAGAGGAGCTGAAACACCGAATTGGTGAGTGGAGGGTCAGTGGAACCCAAACAATGGCACCGAGGCTTCCAGGGAGAAGAGGGACAAACCCGGAACTGAGACCAATAGGATACAGGTCAACCATGGACATCTCAATGAACTCCTCCTGGGGACTTATTCCTAGGCACTTTCCCCATAATGGGTGGAGGCAGCAGCAGATGTACTGCAGCCAGCAGCGGAGGCAAAAGAGGTGGTCTGCAGTGCATGCAGCAACTTGCAAAGAGCACAGTGTTGGCTGTTCCACGCACAGATCTCCCTTCTTGAGATTTGAGACAGAGAACATAGGATACAGGTAATTTCCCAACAAAAATTAAAATAAAATAAGCAATGATTCACAGTAAGACCAACAACTCCACAATAAAAGGAACTAACACTCTTTGGTCACTATTATCTATCAACAGCAATGGACTCAACTCTCCAATAAAAAGACACAGACTAACAGATTGGTTGCGGAAACAGGATCCAACATTCTGCTGCATCCAAGAAACACACCTCTACTACAAAGATAAACACTACCTCAGAGTAAAGGGCTGGAAAAAGGTTTTACCCCAGAAACCAAGCTGCGGTAGTGATCCTAATATCTAATAAAATAGACTTTCAACCAAAATTAGTCAAAAAAGATGAGGAGGGGCACTTCCTTTTCATCAAAAGAAAATTCCAACAGGAGGACATCACAATTTTGAACATCTATGCCCCCAATACAAGACCACCTACATTTGTAAATGAAACAACCACAACCAACATCAAAATCAAAGGATCTAACAGCCACTGGTCATTAATCTCTCTCAACATCAATGGACTCAATTCTCCAATAAAAAGACACAGACTAACAGAATGGATGTGTAAACAAGACCCAGTAATCTGTTGCATACAAGAAATACACCTAAGTCACAAAGATAGACATTACCTGAGGATAAAGAGCTGGAAGACAGCTTTCCAAGCAAATGGACCCAAGAAGCAAGCAGGAGTAGCCATTCTAATATCTGATAAAAAGACTTTCAACCAAAATTAATCAAAAGAGATGGGGAAGGACACTTCATACTCATCAAGGGAAAATTCCACCAGGAAGATATCACAATCCTGAACATCTATGCCCCGAATACAAGATCACCTACATTTGTAAATGAAACATTATTAAAGCTGAAATCGCACATTGACCCCAATACCTTAATAGTGGGAGACTTCAACACTCCTCTCTCATCAAGGGACAAATCATCCAGTCAAAAGCAAAACAGAGAAATAAGAGCACTTACAGAGGCCCTAAATCAAATGGACCTAATAGATGTCTACAGAACTTTTCGCCCCAAATCAAAAGAGTATACCTTCTTTTCAGCACCTCATGGATCCTTCTCTAAATTAGACCATATAGCTGGTCACAAAGCAAGTTTCAGCAGATACAAGAAGATTTCAATAATCCCTTGTATCCTATCTGACCATCATGGTCTAAACTGGACCTCAACAACAACAGAAATAGCAAAAAGCCTGTACATGGAAACTGAACAACTTGCTACTCAATGACAGCTGGGTTAGGGATGAAATAAAGAAAAAAAAATAAAGACTTGCTAGAATTCAATGAAAATGAAGGCACAACATACCCAAACTTATGCCTTCAGGAAGAAATTTGAAACATCGCATATAAACAACCTAATAGCTCTCTTGAAAGGCCTAGAAAAAAAGAAGCAGATGCACCCAAGAGGAATAGATGGCTGAAAATATTCAAGCTCAGGGCAGAAATCAATAAATTAAAAACAAGTAAAACAATTCAAAGAATCAATGAAAATGAGAGCTGGTTCTTTGAGAGAATCAACAAGATAGACAAACCTTTAGCCAAACAAACTAAAAGGCAGAGAGAAACTATCCAAATCATCAAAATCAGAAGTGAAAAGGGGGACATGACTGCAGACTCTGAAGAAATCCAAACAATCATTAGGTCATACTACAAAAGCCTATATGCCACAAAATCTGAAAATCTAAAGGAAATGGACAATTTTCTTGATGGAATCCATCTACCAAAATTGAGTCAATATCACGTAGAAAGACTGAATAGTCCCATTTCCCCCAAGGAAATAGAAGCAGTCATCAAAAGTCTCCCTTCCAAAAAAGCCCAGGGCCAGATGATTTCAGTGCAGAATTCTACCAGACCTTCATTAGCCATCAAGGAAATGCAAATCAAAACAACCCTGAGATTTCACCTTACACTCATCAGAATGGCCAAGATCAAAAACTCAAGTGACAACACATGCTGGAGAGGTTGTGGAGAAAGAGGAACCCTCCTCCACTGCTGGTGGGACTGTCAACTGGTACAACCACTCTGGAAATCAATCTGGCACATTCTCAGACAACTACAAATAATGATTCCTCAAGATCCAGCCATACTACTCTTAGGCATATATCCAAAAGATGCTCAAGTACACAATAAGGACATTTGCTCAACCATGTTTGTAGCAGCTTTATTTGTAATAGCCAGAAACTGGAAACAGCCCAGATGCCCCTCAACAGAGGAATGGATACAGAAATAGTGGTACATCTACACAATGGAATATTACTCAGCAATAAAAAACAAGGAAATCATGAAATTTGCAGGTAAATGGTGGGACCTGGAAAGGATCATCCTGAGTGAGCTGTCCCAGAAACAGAAAGACACAAACAGTATATACTCATTTATATAGACATATAATATAGGGTAAACCTACTAAAATCTGTGCATGTAAAGAAACTAATCAAGAGGAAAGACTCTGATTAAATGCTCAATCCCCATCCCGAAAGTCAAAGAGGACGGACATCAGAAGAAGAAGAAAACAGGAAACAAGTTAGGAACCTGCTACAGAGGGCCTCTGAAAGGCTCTGCCCTGCAGACTATCAAAGCAGATGCTGAGACTTATGGCCAACTGTTGGGCAGAGTGCATGGAATCTTATGAAAGAAGTGGGAAATAGTAAGAGCTGGAGAGGACAGGAACTCCACAAGGAGAGCAACAGAACCAGAAAATTTGAACACAGGGGTCTTTCCAGAGATTCATACTCCAACCAAATACCATGCATGGAGATAACCTAGAACCCCTGCACAGATGTAGCCCATGGCAGTTCAGTGATCAAGTGGATTCCATAGTAAGGAAAGAGGGACTGCCTCTGACATAAATTGATTGGCCTGCTCTTTGATCACCTCCCCCTAAGGCGGGGGGGACAGCCTTACCAGGCCACAGAAGATAACAATGCAGCCATTCCTGATGGTATTTCATAGACTAAGATCAGAAGAAAGGAGAGAGGGACCTCCCCTATCAGCAGACTTGGGTAGGGGCATGTGTAAAGAAGGGGGAGGGAAGGTGGAATTAGGAGGGGAGGCAGGAGAGGTTTACGGGGGGGATACAAAGTGAATAAAGTGTAAATAATAAAAGTTTAAAAAAAAACAGAAAAGAACTAGCTCCTGTTCTTTTCAAACTATTCCAAAATAGAAACAGAAAGAACATTACCAAACTCATTTTATGAAGCCACAGTCATCTTGATACCTAAACCACACAAGTACCCAACAAAAAAGAGAGAACTTCAGACCTATCTCTCTTATGAACATTGATGCAAAAATACTCAATAAAATACTGGCAAACCAAATCCAAGAACACATTAAAGATATCATCCACCATGACCAAGTAGGCTTCATCCCAGGCATGCAAGGGTGGTTCAATACACAGAAATCCATCAATGTAATCCACCATAGAAACAAACTGAAGGAGAAAAACCACATAATCATCTCCTTAGATGCCGAAAAAGCATTCGACAAAATCCAACACTCATTCATGTTTAAAGTCTTGGAGAGATCAGGGATACAAGGCACATACCTAAACATAGTAAAGGCGATATACAGCAAGCCTATAGTCAACATCTAACTCCATGGAGAGAAACTTAAATCATTCCCACTGAAATCAGGGACAAGGCAAGGCTGCCCACTCTCTCCATATCTCTTCAATATAGTACTTGAAGTCCTAGCTAGAGCAATAAGACAACTAAATGAGATTAAGGGGATACAAATCAGAAAGGAAGAAGTCAAAGTATCACTATTCACAGATGACATGATAGCATACATGAGCAACCTCAAAAATTCAACCAGAGAACTCCTTCAGCTGATAAACAACTTCAGCAAAGTGGCTGGATACAAAATCAACTCAAAAAAATCAGAAGCCTTCCTGTATACCAAAGACAAAACAACTGAGAAAGAAATTAGGAAAACAACACCCTTCACAATAGCCACTAATAACATAAAGTATCTTGGTGTGACTCTAACCAAGCAAGTGAAAGACCTGTTTGAGAAAATCTTCAAGTCTCTGAAGAAAGAAGTTGAAGAAGATATCAGAAGATGGAAAGATCTCCCGTTTCACTATTAACATAGTGAAAATGGCCATCCTGCCAAAAGCAATCTACAGATTAAATGCAATTCCCATCAAAATACCAACACAATTCTTTACAGACCTTGAAAGAAAAATTTTCAGCTTCATATGGAAAAACAAAAAACCCAGAATTTCCAAATCAATCCTGTACAACAACAGATCATCTGGAGGTATCTCCACCCCTGATCTCAAGCTGTACTACAGAGCAAAAGAAATAAAAACCATATGGTATTGGATTAGAAACAGAAAGGTAGATCAACATAATCGAAGAGAAAACCCAGAAATAAACCAACACACCTATGGATACTTGATTTTTGACAAAGAAGCCAAAAGCATTCAATGGAAAAAAGACAGCATCTTCAACAAATGGTGCTGGTCCAACTGGATGGCTACATGCAGAAAAATCAAAATAGATCCGTAATTATCACCCTGCACAAAACAAAAGTCCAAGTGGATCAAATACCTCAACATAAAACCAGACACATTAAATTGGTCAGAAGAAAAAGTGGGGAAGAGCCTAGAACTCATTAGCACAGGAGACAAATTCCTGAACAGAACACCAACAGCACAGGCTGTAAGATCAACAATCAGTAAATGGAACCTCATGAAACTGACAAGCTTCTGTAAAGCAAAAGATACTGTTGTCAGAACAAAATGACAGGCTATAGACTGGGACAGGATCTTCACCAACCCTATATGTGAGAGAGGGCTAATATCTAGTATATATAAAGAACTCAAGAAGTTAAAAAGCAACAAATCAAGTAATCCAATTCTAAAAAATGGGGTATGGAGCTAAACAGAATATTCTCTGTAGAGGAATGTAGAATGGCAGAGAAACACTTAGAGAAATGCTCAACATCCTTAGCCATCAGGGAGATACAAATCAAAACGACCCTGAAATTTCACCTTACACCCATCAGAATGGCTAAAATAAAAAACTCAAGTGACAACACATGCTGGAGAGGATGTGGAGAAAGGGGAACCCTCCTCCATTGCTGATGGGAATGTAAACTTGTGCAACCATTTTGGAAATCAATCTGGCACTTTCTCAGACAATTAGGAATAGTGCTTCCTCAAGATCCAGCTATACCACTCCTAGGCATATATCCACAAGATGCTCAAGTACAAACAAGGACATTTGTTCAACCATGTTCATAGCAGCTTTATTCGTAATAGCCAGAACCTAGAAACAACCCAGATGTCCCTCAACAGAGGAACGGATACAGAAATTGTGGTACATTTACACAATGGAATACTACTCAGCAATTAAAAACAAAGAAATCATGCAATTTGCACACAAATGGTAGGATCTAGAAAAGATCATCCTGAGTGAGGTATCCCAGAAGCAGAAAGATATACACAGTATATACTCACTTATAAGTGGATACTAGACCACTAGATAAACATACTAAAATCTGTACACCTAAAGAAGATAAACAAGAAGGAGGAGCCAGGGTAAGATGATCAATCTTCACTTAGAAAGACAAATGGGATGACATTGGAAGTAGGAGAAAACGAGAAGCAGGATAGGAGCTTACCACAGAGGGCCTCTGAAGACTCTACCTAACAGTGTATCAAAGTAATGCTGAGACTCATGCCCAAACTTTGGGCATAGTGCAGAGAATCTTATGAAGGACGGGGGAGATAGTAAGACCTGGAGAGAATGGGAGCTCCACAAGGACCAACTATATCTAGGCACAGGGGCTTGTCTGAGACTGATTCTCCAAGGTCCATGCATGGAGATAACCTAGAACCCCAGCACAGATGTAGCCCATAGCAGCTCAGTATCCAAGTGGGTTTCCTAGTAAGTGGAACAGTGACTGTCTCTGACATGAACTCAATGGCTGGCTCTTTGACCTCACCACCCCCCATAGGAAGAGCAGCCTAGCTAGGCCACAGAGAAGTCCATTGCAGCCAGTCCTGGTGAGACCTGATAAGCTAGAGTCAGATGGAAGGGGAGGAGTACCTCCCCTATCTGTGGACTTAAGAGGGGCAGAGAGGAGATGAGGGAGAGTGGGATTGGGAGGGAATAGGGAAGGGGCTACAGCTGGGATACAAAGTAAATAAACTGTAATTAATATAAAAAATAAAAATTAAAAAAACTAAAATAAAGAAGTTACAAAGAACAAAACTGTGGCTTTACATTAGATTTTGCTTTTTCAGGTTTTGGAGAGATGGTTTGCCAATGAAGAGTACTGTTTACTCTTGCAAAGGCCTTGAGTTTTGTTCCCAGCACCCACTTGATAGCTCACAACCATCCTTAATTCCATTAAAATGGATTTTTTTTTTCTGGTCTCTCTAGCACAAACACAGTGCATATACATAAATGTACACTTAGTATGTACACTTTTACCTATAAAGAATTTTTAAATCTTTTTTTAAAAAAAATTATAATTGCATAGATATAGTTTAGCCATTAAAGGCTCATCTTTTCTTCTACAGGACATGATTTCAGTTACTTGAATACTCATCCTCACATGCTGTTTCTTTAGCTTCCCTTAACAGGACCTGAAGAGGCACAGCTCAGTAGTTAAGTGAGTTTACTGCTCTTGCATAGGATCCGAGTTCAGTTCTGAGCAGCCATGGCAGGTGTCCTGGTTCCTCTTCAGCTCTAAGAGATGGATATTGACTGGCCCCTGGTCCCTTTCAGCACCTGTACTCACATGCTAACACCCACACACAGACATACACATAATTTTTTCTTTCTTTCTCTCAAGTATTTCAAGAAAAAGAGGCTTTGTAAAGTTTTGTTTCTTTGCTTGTTTTGTTTGTTTGTTTCGTTTTGTTTTGAGACTGGGTTTCATTGTGTAGCTATAGCTGTCCTGGGCTGGATCTGTAGATCAGGCTTGACCTTGAACTCACAGAGATCTGCCTGCCTCTGCCTCCGGGAGTGCTGGAATTAAAGGCTTGTGCCACAATGCCCGGTTTTAATTTGTTGTTGTTGTAGTTGGGGTAGATGTTGGTAGTACAAAGTTAGAAGAACTTTTAAACTCTATTTGGTTCTTTCTGAAGGAAGGGAAGTGTATTTTTTTGTCTATTTGAAACAAATTATTTTACTATTGTTATCACTTCCAAAGTAAAAGCTTTAAGTAGGAATAATTCTAATCATAGTAACAATGTCATAAACATAAATGATTTAAAATTTAATTTACTACTTAAAAGGTCCATATGTCTAATTGGACTTCATAAAAATCCCAGGTGCTTTTATTCAAAAGAAATTAACTTAAAGCTTAATGATACAGAAAAGCAGAACATAAAACATAGCAAAATGTATATAAAATGAACAATAGATTTTTAAAAGCAAGTGTCACCAAGCCAAGATAAACAGCATAAAAGAGAAAAAAGTATTCTTAAGTGTAAAAAGGATTGTTAGTGATAAGTGATTGTTATTAGAAATAATGATAACACGGTACATGAAACCTAGGACTACAATTTCATTCATGCATGTACCTAGTGAAATGTCATAGAATTTCCACAGTAAAAATTAATGGAGCTTTAATTCTTGACTGCTGGTGCTAGTGCAATGTGACTTACTGGCTCTCCATCCCTGCCACCATGCCTTCCCTCCAACTACAAGCCAGAGCAAGCTTTTCCTTCCTTAAATTGTTTGCTTTTAGGTACTTTATTATAGTAATTATCATACTAATAGGAAAAGTAAATAACACATAAGTTAGTTGTGGGAAGGGGGGCTGTAGCTGTGATAAACCCCACTACGTGGCACTTAGACCTTTGCAACTCCTTAGCAAGAGCAATGGGAAAGGAGTCCGGAACTTTGGGGTGGAAAACTCCTTCAATGGAGAGTGTCCTCTTTTGCTTGCTGTTGTGTCAATATCCTGACAAGCAACTTGGGAGGAAAGGGTTCATTTGGTTTACACTCCTAGATCCCTTTCTGTCGAGGGAAGTCATGGCAGGAGCTCAAACAGGACTGAAGCAGAAACCGAAGAAATTATTTCCTGGCCCCCATGTTAGTCTGAGGTGTTTAATTTTAATTGTTATGTTAATTAGGTAAGCCAAAGGGAGGGGGGGAGGTTAACTGCTGTAGTGCAATATTTTGATAGCTGGACTTTGGTAGTAAGCCTCAGGAGGAGGAAGTAGCCAAAGAAGGGATATAGTTCCCTTGGGGGCTAGCTTTAGGAATGTAATCTTACAGGTTTTTAGCTTGGCATAGGGAGTCAGGGAGAAGGACAAGACCTATCAGAGCCATGTGTGTGAGCTGGCTAGAGTCCCTTCAAGCTTTCTGATGATCACCCACCTGCCTGGTCATGGTGCCACAGGGGCCTGGTCCCTTCCACTTCAGTAAACAGTCAAGACTATTCAGGCCAAACTGATGGAAGTGATTTTTCAATTAATGTTTCCTTTACCCAGGTGACTCTGGATTGTGTCAATTAGGCAGTTGAAACTAATTAGTGCACAAAGCTTAATGGGCTATTCTGGAAGACGTTTGGGAATACCATAGATTGAAATAAATGCTGACTGTGGAGGCCTGGCCCATGAGGTTTCTGAGAGAATAAGCACTTTCTCAGGTACCAGGTTAGAGGTCCTGTAGGTTACATTGTGACAAAAAAAAAAAAAAAAATCCAGCTGTATTCTACCTGTGACCTGAGAACTGACATGAGGTCAAACTTAATAAAATAATGTGTTTAGTGAAGGAAATTTAAAGGCAGGACAGCATCCAGGATATGGCATAGTTATTACCACTCTGATCTAGATCAACAGGTATTGCAGAATATAAAAGAGAAATGCAGGTTGTTTAAGAAAAGAACTGAGGCAAATTTAAAGTTGCAGTCAAGGAATGTACTGATAAAGAAGCTGCAATTTTTAAAGAGAACCCCCTGTTCTGCAGAGGCTTAGGAAAGGTGCCTAGAGGGCAGAACTCCACCCATCAAATGCTCCAACTTGTGAAATTCCACACTCATTTGAAAGAAGAGAGCCTGAACTCAGAACACCAAAGAGGCTTACTCTTAGAAAACAACCACCTAGCAAGGGTTTCTCCAGGATCAGCACACAAGGGCAGCTACAGCTGTGGCCCGAGTGGGCCGTGGTCTATCTTGAGGAGGCAGCAGAATTTGGCAGTATTGTCTACATGGTACTGGTTTTGTAAGCATGAAAAATGCTGCATTAGTCTTTCTCCATGGTTTCAGAAATCCCATGAGGTAAAGCTACACATGACAGGGTTAGAAATACTGCCTGAAAGAGGCCCTGAGAATGAAAGTAAAGGATAAGTTGGAAAGAAGGTTCCAGGATATTTGAAAGACTGGACCCATGAACATTAACCAAAGAAAGCTGAATACATGGAACAGAGCAAGGTCAAGAAAGAATCATGTGTTATGGAGGCAGCAGAGCTGAGTGTGGGGAGGCAGGGCTACCTAACCCCTTTGTACCTAAGATGATTTCATCAGTAGTCCAAGATGTCAGACATGGGGCTAGACGATTTGCTATTTCCTCTGGATTTCTGTCGTGTTTTTGCCCAATCTTTTTGCTTTATTCCTATTCTCTCATGGTCTTTTTATGTTGGATGAAGTTTGTCCTCTGACTTTATAGGGGCTCACAGTGATTGATTTGGCTCTCAGAAAGACTTTCGGTATTTAAATAGTGTCAGGAATGTTGTTCATTGAAGGGACTTTGAAAGTTGGGATGAATGCATTTCTCATCATGAGATGGCCATGAATTTATGGGAGTTTTGAGCAGAATGTTATGGTTTGAATGTGAAATGTCTCACACATGCTCATATTTGAACACCTGGTCCCAGGCTGATGGTACTATCAGAGAAAGTTGTAGAACCTTTAGGAGGTGAATTCGTGTTGGAGGTATTTGGAGGTGGACTTTGTGACTTAAGAGCTTGACCCATGTCCTGTTCACTCTGCTTTGTGACTGAAGATGCAATGTGACCAGCTGACCTCCTACCTCTGCTAGTCTTTCCTGCCAGGATAGACCATGTCTCCTCAAACTGTAAGCCAGAATAAATCCTTCCTCTATTAAATTACTTTTTGTCAAGTGTTTTGTCACAGCAACGAAGAAAGTAGGATAGTGTATAAGACATGAATATAATAAAAATGTAAAATACTCTTTGTTTCTTATAAAAATAATTGAATCCAAGAGAAAATGACAATTCATCATCAGGGGTTTTAGTACTTTCCCCCCCCAAATATTTGCTAGATAAAATAGCAAAAACTAGGCTCAGAATGTAACCTACTCATGCATGTGTCCTATACACATATAACTACATAATTAACAAGCCTTATTGTTGTATTAGATTATTAATATTTACTTTAAATGTATCTTTTAGTAATGCTGCTATTAATCCTAAATAGCTGTATAACCAAATCACCACACAGAGACTATAATTTATTTAGTTAACCTAGAACACAGTGTTTGGCAATAGTTATACTCCCTCCTAAATGCCCAAGCCCTCATAGTTTCCTAACATTTAGATTCACCCATTATACTTCCTTTTTGTGAAATCTTGGGTCCGATTCCTTCCTCCATGTTCCAAGACCTCTCTTCCAGCCTCTCTCTTCCAGTCTCGCTCCTCTCTCTCCTCCTCTGCCTCCCACTCCTTCCTGTCCTCTGGCTCCTACCCTCTTCCACCTACTCCTTCCTCTCCATTGCTCAACATTGTGGCTGGTTGTTTTATTTTGGCATGTTTACACAAGTTCAGACAGGTGATGCTTAGAATAAGTATCACAATGCAATGTTCCGATTAAAACCAGAGAGTGGGAGAGAGAAATCAGTATTTGAATGAACAAGGGTAAGGTGTATGCATTTCAAAAGAACATTATACCAACACCTTATCTAAGCTTGTTATCTATGTATGACCTTGCAATGGACAGTTCATGAAATAAACAATTTTCACCCACAACATACAAGGAAAACTGTCAAAGGTAAATTAGAAAACTGCGGGATAAAAGTTTAGAACTGTAATACGGTAAGTAAAAAGTAAAAATTTTATTTTTGTTAATATCAAGTCCACATACTTCCTTAAATAACTGCTTTTTTAAAAAAATGTCAAAGTCTTAAAACTAAAATATAATACAATTCTTAGTATCAAAAATCAAAGATGGAAAATTGTATTATTAGAAATATAAATTATATGGTATAGGGAAATGGATCAGTGGTAGAACCCAGCAACAACAAATAAAGAAATTATGAAAGTAAAGAACAATAAACTATCTGAGGATAAACCACAAAGTAGGATAATGAGAAAGCAAATAAGACTAGAAATCAATGAAATATAAATTCTGTTGATAAAGCATCTATGTTTAAAAGATGGTGATCAACACAGAGACCCACAACTGGCCAAGGCAAAGAGAAAAGATACTGCAGAATGCTCATCCCTAAATGGAACATATATGGTGTATCACATCCTCCCAAGGCTTAGGGATTATTGCAGAAAAGGGAGCAGAAAAAAAAAATGTAAGAACCAGATGCCGTGAATGAGTAAAATAAAAATGTCTTTAGGATACAATAGGGCAGCTACAAATATGAACTCAGTGGATGCAACAGCATTCCTGCAAAACCTGTTCAAGCCCAAGACAGATAAAAATCAAAGCATGGAGGTGGGACCTGGGTACACAATCCTATCACCAGCTATGGTGCTACTGGCAATTGTTAACTGCTGGGAGAGGGAAAGAGTTTTCTTTAAGAGTGTAGCCTCTAGTAAGTTATCATGTGTGAGTGGAAGACCACACAGCAACACAAATTGGCCTTGATAGGTTTTTACAAAAGAACATAAAGTTTGTTGAGTAGATAAGGGGTATAGATCTGGTAAGAGTTGGGACAGTAGGAGTGAATATGAAACACATTTTTCAAACTCTCAAAGAATTAATAAATTATTTTAAAGAAGAATCCAAATCATGAAAAGCAGGTTATTTAAAAAGACCAATAGAATATCAATGTAGTGTGGAAGAAGCATAAGCAGACAATAGGAATTTTTTTTTAAACGCATGTATAAAGCTAAGAAATCAAGCATATGGATGAGCTGGAGAGATAGCTCAGCAGTTAAAAGCACTGGCTGCTCTTCCAGTAGACTTAGGTTTGATTCACAGCTCCCAAATGATGGATCACAATGTCTGTAACTCCAGGCCCAAGGCCCTCTTCTGGCCTCCACAGGCACTGTACTCACGTGATGTACAAATATACGTGCATGCAAAACACCCATACACATAGAAAAATTAATAATAAAAAAACCAATTATAAATAACAAATTTCTAAAAACATGACTTATAAGAATTGATTAAGAAAATTGAAAGCCTGGATGATCATGTAAGTAGCAAATAAATAAAAACAATGGTTACAAAATCTTTACAGATATCCAAAGAGTCTAATTGCATTTACAATTGTTCCTATCAAATTGATAAGAAACAGATCATTTTTTAGAGTTTCTTCCAGATAACAGAAACAGAAACTTATTTTTGTAAAAAAAAAAAAAAAATATATATATATATATATATATATATATATATAAACTTTTTCTTCTCTCTTCTTCCTCTTCCTCTTTCTCTTCCTCCTCCTCCTCCTCCTCCTCCTCCTCCTCC
>NW_026596057.1:19032102-19087988 GCF_907164565.1 Psammomys obesus | reverse complement strand
CTCCTCCTCCTCCTCCTCCTCCTCCTCCTCTTCTTCTTCTTCTTCTTCTTCTTCTTCTTCTTCTTCTTCTTCTTCTTCTTCTATATATGGCATGTGATAGTAGCCTAAAACTTCTGTCTTCAGACTGGCCAGGGATTCCTATGTAGTTCAGTCCAGCCTATAACTCCCAATTTTCCTGCTTCTCCCTCCTCCTAAATGCTGATATTACAGTCATTTGTCACCACAATTGTGAAAATAGAATATTAATACCCAAACCAGATAAAGACAATAAAACAATGGAAAATTAAAGGGTAATATTATTTTTTAATACTTATTAATATAGGCACAAAACTAAACAGAAAAAAAAGGGGCTAGAGAGATGGCTCAGTGGTTAAGAGCACCAGCTGCTCTTTCTGAGGACCCGTGTTCAATTCCCAGTACCCACATGGCAGCTCAAAACTGTCTATCAGTTCCAGGGATCTGACATACCCTCACAGGCAAACACCAATGCACACAAAATTAAAATATATCATTTAAAATAAATAAATGAAACATTATCAAATCTAATAGTGTATGAAAAAGATAAAATATGAACAGGTTGGATTTATCCTTGAAATGTAACTATACAAAGGTCATAGTTTATATTCCTACTTTAGCTTTGATAATACCTTCCTATCTCTCAACTGATGAGTGGTTACAAAAGCCTACTGTCACTGCAGAGGCTGCTCACTTCAGCCACTGAATCAGATCTTTTCACCATTAGGCCCAGAATGCAACCTACTCAAGAAACAAAACAAAAACCGTGAAGCTAAATCTCCCACGATGCGGAGCATGTACTCATTAGTCAACATCTAAAACTTTTGCTGACGGCACATGCGTTGTTCATAATATCCTCCTGTACCATCCATCATCCTTGTAATTTGTGCTGTCTTGCTTTTTAAAATCAACACACTTCCTTTTATTTCTAGCTTTTCCCCAAAACATTTCTTTCCCATGCTTGCTATACTGGCAACCTCATTCTTCAGAGTATCTTTCTTCTTTATTATGTTGGGGCGTTGTCTATTGTTCCATAATCATTATGTGATACTTCCCCTAACCTTGAGCTAATCATCAGTGACTTCCATAAATGTCTTTATCTTTTAGGCATATGCTACTAGTGTGTGGCACTTTTGTCCCATCCTTGCCACTCAACTACTGAATCACTAATCACTTTCCTTACTTACCAAAAACTGGGTACTTGTTTTGGCGGTTCCTTTTAAGTCCTATCACTATGGTGGGTTTCATAATTCAAGCAGACAACCTACCCTCTCCCAACAGCAAGCCATTCCCTGATCTCTTCATCTCATGTAGATCTACTTCACCTCAGCTATTGACTTCCTTTGCTATAAGTTTTGCGAATCTTTTAATTTTTTTTTTCATTCTCAGATGACTTTGCCAACTTCATAGAAATCCTAAAGTCTCAGGCGATCTCACCTACTTATCATCACCAAGCCTAACACTGTAAAAGTAACTTTTATTCTCTGGAAGTAACTGTCTTCTTGGAGGCTTACTGCCTCCATGTGCTAACGTAGGCCTGGTCCTGGAAGTTTCTAGCCTCTGTACAATCTAATCTAGGCCTAGAATGCTTTCAGCCTCTGGGACTTACTGCTGAGTAAGTTGACACTTTCTTGTTCTTTCTGAATCTTTGTTGGCTGGTTCAACTCAGCTGTTATGGCTCAAACTCCTCTCCTAGCTGACTGATTCAGTCTGACTTCTCTCTTAGCCTCTGACTGCATTGCTTAGCTTGGCCTCACACTAACTCTAGCAATCTGTTCTAATCTTCTGGTTTCTTCTCATTCTCTGCTAGTTCTGTCTTTATCTGTGCTTAGCTTCTTCTCTCTTCAACCTATCTCAGTAAAACTTTTCCAGCAAAATTGCCTCTGAATTCCATGAACTGAACTGTCATGAACTCGTCTCCATTGCACTGCCTCTCAACTCACTGACTCACCAAACTGACTAGAACTCAAGAGATCTGCAAGCTTTGACTCCCGAGTGCTGGAATTAAAAGTGAGTACCACCATGCCTGGACCTAAGCTTATCTTTACCTGATACGTGCTCTACCTGGCTGGCCTTGACCAGAGATCTGCCTGACTCTGTCACCTGGGATTAAAGGCGTGTCTGTATTCCAGCCATATTGAACATACCTAGGTCTTTGGATGTGATCTCTTTCCAGAAAAGCCATGTTATGAATTAAAATTCCTCCACATAACAGCCCATAAACATTAGCACCAACTTTCTCCATCCTCTGAACTGTGTTAGAAGCAGCATTCTTTCTCTGAAAGCCAGTATTTATTTAATTTAACTATTTATTACAATTAGTTTACTTTGTGTCCCTGCTGCAGCCCCCTCCCTTGTCTCCTCCCAGTTCCACCACCCTTCCTCTTCTCCCCCTATGCACCTACCCTAGTCCCCTGATAGGGGAGGTCCTCCTCCCCATCTATCTGACCCTAGCTTATCAGGTCTCATCAGGCTGGCTGCATACATGTCCTTTCTGAGGAAGCTTAGATCTGTTTTCTCAGTTTTATAGTTGTCCCTTCTTGATTCTATACTCTCAACCATTTCATTAGTGTCTTTCTCCTTAACATATAATACATACAATTAGCCAAACATTAATCATTAGTTTCACTTTCTTGAGCCTGTTTCTAAATTGTCAAAAAAAAAAAAAAAGCATGGTTGAAAACCTTTTTTTATCTGTTGCTGTCCTTGTGAAGCTCCTGTCCTCTCTAGGTCTTACTATCCCCCACTTCTTTCGTAAGATTACCTGCACTCTGCCCAAAGTTTGGCTATGAGTCTCAGCATCTGCCTCGATACCCTGCAGGGTAGAGCCTTTCAGAGGTCCTCTGTGGTAGGCTCCTGTCCTGTTCCCTGTTTTTTCCCTCCTCTGATGCCCATCCTCTTTGCCTTTTTGAATGGGGATTGAGCATCTTATCCAGAGTCCTTCTTCCTGATTAGCTTCTTTAGATGTACAGATTTTGGTATGTTTATCCTATATTATAGGTCTAATATCCACTTATGAGTGAGTATATACCTTTTGTGTCTTTCTGCTTCTGGGATACCTCACTTAGGATGATCTTTTCCAGTTCCCACCATTTACCTGCAAATTTCATGATTTCAAAAGTCTGGGCACATGGGTCTTTTCTGAAACTGATACTTCAGCCAAGGACCTCTCATAGAGATGGCCTGGAACCCCTGCATGGAGGTAGCCTATGGCAGTTCAGTGTCCAAGTGGCCTCCATAGTAATGGGGACAGGGACTATCTCTGACATGAACTGATTGGCCTGCTCTTTGTTCACCTCCCCCTGAGGGGGAAGCAGCCTTACCAGGCCACAGAAGAAGACAATGCAGCCACTCCTGATGAGACCTGATAGACTAGGATCAGAGGGAAGGAAGGAGGACCTCCCTTATCAGTGGACTGGGAGAGAGACAGGAGTGGGGAAGAGGGAGGGTGGGATTGGGAAGGGAGGAGGGAGGGAGGTACAGGGGAAATACAAAGTGAATAAACTGTAATTAGTAAAAATAAAAATAATTATAAAAAAAGAAACCATTTTGTAAACTGAAAAGCACTGTCTAATAAGTGTTGGTGTCATAAATTTGCCCCAAATTCAAGTGAATTAACTGTATTATCTAGATTGTTTTTTGTCAGACCTAGCAGTAGGACTCAATTTTCTACATATTAGCTATTTATAGTTATTTATTCTCATTAGCTCTTTAACAGTAGCATACATTTTCAACAGTACTAACTTGAAAGTACAGAAAAGTTATTTAAAAATAGGTTATTTCTACTTAGACAAAGACACAGTAACCTAGCATTTCAGCTAATTGATATTCTTTATGCTAATTATGGTGTTAGGCATAGGATATACCTACAACCAGATTGGATTTGACTAAAACAGAATCTGAGACCTGATTAAACTATTTTCTTCCTAATCATTAAGTTCCTTTCCCAATTCCGTAAACAAAATAGCTTAACAAACTGAACTAAATGAAGGATCTTTTCTAAAATGTCATGTCTTAATTAAGAATTTTTAAATAGGGCTCTTTGAGGATCATGATTTCAGAAGTTCCATAGCTCAATATAAATACCTAGCTTCACCTGATGATGCTAAGTATGTAAATAATTTAAAAACATTTTTACAAAAGCAAAAACCAGGAGTAATCTATTTCTGATCAGAGACAATAAGTTACCTGTCTTAAGGTTTCTATTGCTGTGATTAAAAAAAAAAAAAATTAAAACAACAATAAAAAACACCATGCCCAAAAGCAGTTTGGGAAGGAAAGGGTTTATTTCATCTTTCATTTTGTAGTCCATAATCAAGGAGAGTCTGGCAGAAACTCAAGGCAGAAATCTGCAGACAGGAACTGATGCTGAGGCCCTAAAGGACTGCTTACTGGCTTGCTCAGGATGCTTTCTCATACACCCTAGCACCACCTGCCTAGAGGTGGCACCACTGACAGTGGTCAAGAAAATGGCCCATAAGCTTCCTTACAGGTCAATCTTATGCATTTTTCAAGTTTGTCAAGGTGACATAGATGATCCTAGCATGTGCCAAGCTGACAGAGAAACTAGCAAGTACAATACTCGTTTACTCTTCCTAAAAATGAACAATTCCTCATCAAGTTAGGGCCCTATCAATAAGCCTTTGACCCACCTACAGCACAAATATTTTGTAAAAAAAAAAATCAGTGAGACAATGAACGCAAATGTGCTTTCAAAATGGGGAAAGCAAAGATAAAATAATCAGTTCTCTTTTATTGTTTGTCCTTAATGATAAACAAACTATTAACATCAACACACCTTTACTACATTGTGAATTTTTTCTAGTATATTTGCTCATCAGGCTAAAATCAGAAATCAAGAAAACTTCCTGGGCATTTCTTGTGCAGTGGCTAATCTGTATTTAGACAAATCCTTAAAGGGACTCAATCAAGATTATGAGCTTATCAGAGAGCTTGGGTTAATCCCCACTGTGCTGGTAAGAATGTCATAAACTACTGATGCCTAGAACACCTTAGGGCTTACGTAAAAGGAAGACATTTTATGGGTCCATAGAAGTAGCACAGCAGAGGAAGGCAAGCAATAGATTAAAAGGCAAATTGTGATCAGTGTATACTCCTTTTGAATAATGGTTTTCTTCCCACTGTCTTAATTTAGGCTTATCCTGGAGGTTGGCCAACACATGTAGCAAATATCATGTTTAGGAATTTCCAAGACAGGGTTTTAAGAGGACTCAGGTTCTATTCTTCTCTTGTCAGAATGTTCACACTTGGTTACTTCTTTGACCCTAAACCTCATAAAATATGAAGAATCTCAGCAGTTATAATGGAAGAACTGCAACCCAGACACAAACCCTACACAGAACTGAGATATAATAGCCAGGTTCGCAGTTGTTAACCAGGTGAAAGAACCATCTTGTATGTTTCAACCCCAATCTGGCCCCTAAAATAATGGAAGTTCCAGCAACAACTATGTAGAGAACTAAAATGACTTCTGTCCACTCAGAACTGTAAGAAAAACCGTTATTGATGTAAGTAGAGATGGTCTGTTGGCAAAAGTAATGTATTGCTGCCTTAAATAAATAAATTGAACTCTGGACACCTGTTACTTAGAAAGCAAAGCATAGCAATACTATTCAATGTATTTGTTACACCTTGATTCTCTGTTCTGCTATCACACTCAGCTTTTATACTTTTTATACTTTAAAAAGAATCTCACCACAAAAACATGTAATATAGTTTAAACTTGCTTACTTTTATGAATAGTATTATACTGTATGTAGAGTTGGCATTTAATAATTTCTAAATAAAATTAATTTTTTAAAATTTGAGACAAGAGTCTCATTATGCAGCCCAGATTGCCACTGAACTTGAAATCTTTCCTGCCTCAACCTCCAGTGCTGAAATTACAGGTATGAGCCATGAAGCCTGGCTTAAATTCTACCTTTGTGTTGCATGTAGTTCATTCTCCCTGCTAAATAAAATTACATCTTCTATAATTTACTTATTTTTAAATTAATATTGGATTCTAGCTACAAACATTGTTACATACTTTTATCTAGGAGACACACACATGCACACATTAGTTAATTAACTCTACAAGGCCAAAAGGCTTTCTGAACTCCTACAGTGTAAAATGTCTTTTATTATACCATTTTTATTAACATGTCCATGTCTTAGCTTTTCAGCCTAGTGAATGTAAAATGGTATTACTTATGGCCTTAATTAGTCTCTCATGTAGGTAAATCACATTTTTAAAATGCCTTGGGTTTTTGTCTTTTTCTTGATTTTCTAAAGGAATATGAGCCGAGTTGACATTCATACCTCTGTCTAGTATAGTGCTGAACTAACTAAATAGTGCATCTGACTTTCACATGTGTTAAAAAATGTTACTAGCCTGTAGTTTTCTTTTCTCTGGCTAACACTGCTTTTAGCAGGTTATATGAGCCTCATACAATAAGCTAGAAAAATCTTCCCTTATAACGTATGCTTTCAAAGTTTGGTTGAGAGTCTGAATAGTAGAGAGGTGAAAAGCTGAGGCAGATGCTGCCAAAAAAACTCCTTTTCATTGGTATCTTTCACCACCAATTTTTTATTTGAGAAGATAGCCTTGACAGTTAACCACATGCTCAAATAACTGATTTTAAACATCAACTTGGCTTGGCTCCTGAATCCTAGCAGAAGCCTCTTGAAGCACTGTGATTCTAACCAACCCCATCCTATTTTTTCAGTCAGATTTTCCCAGTCTATCCTTATTTGAAAATTCCACATTAATGCTGCAAACCAATATTTATTCAGTCTTACATTTGTTTACAATTTCTATAAATACTTCATTATGATTGCTTTATACAAATGACATTTTGCATTTACAATATTGATCATTTTGTTTGTTTACTAACAAGTCAATTTCAGATCTTGCTTTTGAAGTAATTTTCCTTATTGAAGACCATCCTTTTTTGTTTCTTTAATGAAGGCCTATTGTCTCTGAGCTTTGCCTTGCATAAGTTTTCACAATTCCTCTCATAATTCTGAAGGTATTTTTCAATCTTCTCGGGTACACTGTTGCTACTGGGGGTCTACTGACATGCGTTAGCTGAGGATCTTTATAGCCCCTTTTGCATTTTTAAAACCTTGTTTCAGACTTGCGGTTCAGTTGTGGAATCTTGTTTGTTTGTTTTCTCTGTGTACCAGTCCTGGCTGTCCTGGAACTCAATTTGTAGACCAGGCTGGCCTTGAACTCAGAGATCTGGCTGCCTGTGCCTTCCAAGTGCTGAGATTAAAGCCACGCTCCACTACACCCAGCATGGATTTTATTTTTTACTATATTTAAGATATATTGTGTTTCTTGAATTTATGTCTGTTTTGCTATCTTGTGTGGAGAAACATGTTACCGTAAGTGCTGCCTCTCTTCCAATTCTCCCCTCCTGGTTCTCCTAGACCTTGCCATTTTTCCATCTATACATCCTTCTCGCTGCTCTACCTTCCACTTCACTCATCTCTTCATCACCTGAGTCTACTACCATTAACCAGCCTGCAGTTTCCTCTCTTCCCTTAAAGAATGTACTCTTCACTCCAAGGAGTACTACTTGGCTCTTATCTCCATCTATGGCTCTCATTTTTTATTCTCTATGTTGTTGATACAAACCTTGGGAAATGACTTCAATGTTTATTTTTTTCCTATATTTTATTTTTCCTGCTGTCTCACTGCATCGCATACCTCATGATTTACAATCATGAAAAAATATTGCTTGATCATAACTTATGGGAGTCTTGGGCCTAAGGTAGAAGTGATTCCAGTTTGTTTTGCCAGGAGCTACACAGAACTACACGGTGAGAGCTAATGAACGTGAGCTGTGCTACCTAGGAAAGCATCTTAGGTTTACATTTCTCTTCATTTTGGAATGAGGCATACATCGTGCTGTAGTGTTGCTTCTGGTACTCGTCATCCAGGAGACCACAGTCTGTGTGCTTAAATATTCCCGGCCTCCAACTTAAACAATGTCCATAACATACTGCAACAGAGTGCACAGCAGAAAAGTCCTATAAGATACTTAAAATTTCAATATTCTGATCAGTGTGTGATCCAGTTCAATAGGACGAAACTCTTGAAACAGCTCACATTTTGACCCTTCTAGAAATATATAAGTGATTTGTTACATGCAACTCCATTTAAATGCATAATTCAGTTTTAGAAGCCTGGGCCAGATAATAAAGCAGGGCTAAACAAGGCAGCTGATATTTCATGTAAGCCAGAAACACACCTAATGACATTATCGTAGCAGAGTTTGTGCTAGCTTCAATGCAGGGACATTTACATCTTTATTTTTCATAGCTGTTGATCAGTGTTTTCTGTATGGTCAGGAAGCTCTTGCGCCTCACCCTAATCACTGAAGTAATGAAAGGAGATGCCCGCAGCAAGCACTGCAACTGCAAGTACTGCAATCGCACCTAAAAGTGAAACAAACACAAACAATGGAAGTGGAATGAGCAAAAGAAAGGCTCAATGGATCTTTAGGCTCTGAAATATGGGAAACGTGGGTAACAAATGGGTCCAAAAGACATTTCACACAGACGTACACATATATGCACATGCTACAAATGTGTATAGATATGTACATACTAAAATCCAGTGAAGTCTTAGAGAAAGATATGGTAGTAAGTTGAAAAACTAGGTCATAAAGCCTAGACAAAATGTCTCTCTTACACAAATGCACACTAAGAGAAAATAGAAGAAATGTTTTAAAAAGCTTCTGTAAATATATATGTGTATGGATGGACACATACATACATATAAGTAAACAGGGACATATACCCAATATGTCTCACACTTAGATTGCATTGAAACACAGCCCCAGTGGGTAGTGTTTCTCAATCAGAATGCTAATTTACTTGTGTAGCTATTGTCAGTTTTCATCATACTCAGAAATGCTGTCTTAATCTAACATTTTGGTGAAATAAAATTAACTTTAAGATAAAAAGAAAATTCAAAATCAATTCACTTTCAAAGTCATAAAAAAGCAAATACCTATGTTTTGCTGAATTTTCAATCCTATTGTTGTTTTATTTGATTGTTCTGGTTGTTCATCTCCTGTGTTGGCCAGTGAACCTTCACTATTCATAGAAGTTATATAAGCTGCAAGAAATCAGAAAAAAACTCTACATAAATTGAGAACTGCCTTTTTAAAATAACATAATAATATACACAATCAACAGCATTTTTCACCCATTTTAAAAGATCTGTTTATTTCTATTTTAAATCTGCTTTACTTTATTTTTATCTGTACATGCATGGATATCTATGTACCACATGTGTGCCTGGTGCCTGTGGAGGTCAGAAACCCATCAAATCCCCTTTAGCCCGACTTACAGAGAGTTGGGAGCTATCTGTGTGCATTGCAGGGTGCTGGGAACTGAACCTGGGTTCTCTGCTAGAGCAGCAAATCCTCTTAACCACTTAGTCATCCTTCTTGATAATCTTTTACATAAAATGAATTTGTTCATATAGGTGGACTAAATTTCACAGAATATATATCAAAGTGATATATTCTTCAGAACACACGATGTAGTTTTATTATTGACCTAAACTGAACAGAATGACTCATGTTCATTCAGTTCTCAAGATAAACAGGATTACAGAAAGGAAGTACAAGAAAGAACCTAGGTAGACTAAAGTATGTTTTAAAAAAAAAGTTTTCTAGTTTTTCTAATGCAAAACAAGATTACTGACTCTTAATCCTAGAAATTTGACATATACCAGCAAAATATGACAAGAAATTTTACCTTACAAACGTCTAGAAGTTAAGGAAGGCAAGTACTACAAAACCCAGTAGGTAAAGGTGAAGCTGAGGATTCTAGGTAGTTGACTTAAAGAATGTGGTTGGAACAGAAAGTCCTGGAGCAGTCTGGAGACTCACCCTGTACCCCCAAAGTGGCACTGCAGTAGTTGCTATGGAATTCTAGAAGTATGCTTGAAAAATAACTGTTTCAGATGAATCCCTTATCAACAACAAAAATGAATAGTATAGTGGTATGTGTGTATCTCTGTGTTTGACAGAGAGACAGAGACAGAATGATAAGTTAGAAATTATTTATCTTGTTTTTTAAAATTGTAGGAAACAATATTTAAAAACTGTGTGTGTGTGTGTTGATGTTGTATGAGTATGGGTGCACATATGCTAACGTAGGCATGTGGGGCTGGAGGACAACTTCTAGGAGTTTGTCCTATCCCTCAACCAAGGATTCCTGAGATAGAATTCCAATCATCAGACATTTTTTTGAGCTATCTCCCCAGCCCAAACATAAGTTTTTACTACATTATGCTGATAATATTTTATATAGATTTGCTTGTTTGAATTTACTTAACATAAAAGTGTTTGACCTCATAAAATGTTTAGAGGTCATACAGGCGAGTGTTTTTTTTTTTTTCTCCTTCCCCAGCACTAAAGAATCCTATGAAAACAAACTCTGACATATATAAATATATAAACTCTCACCATATATAAATTAGATGGAAGCAGCACTACTCAGACTGTGGTAGGAATGCAGAGTCCTCAAAGAGCATGGCCAGACTCAGCCCATACCAGAAAAGTGGTAGTTCAGAAACTGCTACAGAATTCAAGAGAACTATGCTTGAAAATAACTATTTCAGAGGTTGGAGAAATGGCTCAAAGGTTAAGAGCACTGGCTGTTCTTCCAAAGGTCCTAAGTTCAATTCTCAGCAAACACATGGTGACTCACAACCACCTATAATGAGATCTGGTGCTCTCTTCTGCTGTGCAAGCACACATGCAGGTAGAATACTGTATAAATAATAAATAAATCTTAAAAAAAAGAAAATAACTATTTCAGATTGATTCCTTATTAACAACAACAACAAATAATATAGTGGTATGTGCGCATGTGTGTATGTGTATGACACAGAGAGAGAGAGAGAAAGACAGATATATAGAGAACATTAGAATAGGACAAATTGAAGTGTTTGCTTAAGTTTAATTACCCTGTTGTTCTGAAGCTTTATTTTAATGCAAATTACTGCCCCTCAAAATTTGGTTACTGCCCTGATACACATATCCTTGTTGTGTAAACCTACCTGATTAAACGGCCTAAACCTGCAGGGCAGAATGGGGTAAACATAGCCAAGCTTCCCAGGCTTTAGAGGACAGGAGAATCATGGGCAGACAGGAAGAGAGGAGGCAGGAGGACACCAGGATTGGTTAGCATGAAGAAGGAACCATGTGGTCTGGGAAGAAGGACTCCAAGGATGGCATGGATGGAAAACAGCAAGATGAAAAATATAAGTGTCTTGGGATTATGGATGGAAGGTAGACCAGATGAGGATGGTTAAGGTAGATGGCACTGGATGGGAGCTGAGAGATGGATGGTAAGGATATTGAGATAGCATAGGTGAAATATCTTCCTGGCCCAAGGTAATAAGGCAATTATAAAATCTAACAGGTGTCCATGTCTTATTTGATTGTGATAATGGGTTAATACCACCACAACAATCATAGAGCACATAATAAACACTTTTTTTTATTTACCACAACACCCTGTGTTAATTTAAAATGTGTTCAAGTGTGTATCCTGTTACATCAGTATAGCCACGTAAGAATGATACATTAACTTACTGAAATAGGTATCTATGGTACAAAATTAAAAAAAAAAAAAAAAGTTTAGGGTGAGGAAGCTTTTATCTACTTCATTATTACCATTTTTTTTTATAATTAAGGTTATCAGTATTGACAGCAAGTGTCATCACCAGCTAAGCCATCTCCATGTCACCAAGACCTGAACTCTGTAAATAGATGAGTTCCCCGTCCTTGTAGAACTACAGTCAACAAATTATCCAAAAATATGTACCATTAATTGGGGTAGTGATGTCATACACCTGAATTTCAGAGCTCAGAAGGCTGAGGCAGAGAAATAGTATTATTTAAAGAAAACTTGGGTTATCGGGACAGATCACACGTTAAAAGGAGGGGGAGGACAAAGGGCTTGAGAGATAGCTGAATGGTAGCATGACTTTCTGCCGTACCTAAGGCCCTGATTTCATTCCTAGCACCACAAATAATCAGATTTATTTATTTTTCCTTTATATTATTAATGATTCCCAGGCATGTGAGTATGTATGTAAAGTCTGCCAGCGTCACATAAAGACCAAGGCTGGGGATAGTAGACAGCTTTCCTACCTGCATAAGGCTGTGGATTCAGCCACAGCACAAAAATAATGAATATTTAGTAACAAAGAATAACTGGCTCCAGAATCAGCAAAGATGAGTTTCAGCTTATTTTAAAGGTGTGTCTTCAATTTATTTTTATCTAATACTATAGACAAAGCACATCTGTATTATTTAGTTAATGTCTATGAGATGACTAACACATCCAAGAAAATTTAAAGCCCCAGTTATCCTTCGACATTAGTGAGTCATTTGACAAACAAATTATTTTTTATCCCTTAAATCATTTGAAAGTATGTTATTTGAAGATACTTATTTGGCAAATATGTATTTTTAAGCATAGCAACTACTTGACAACAACATTACAGAACAGAAATAATAGTAATAGTCAAACAAATAGTAATTTCAGATGAGATCGGGCTCATTCAGAGTAGTATGGCCGTAGAACAAATAAAAATTTCAAAAACTTAGAAATAACATCAGACATTTAGAAGGTTTAAGAGTCCTAAATGTGTAGCTTATTTCCATTTCTGAATCCCAACTATTTCAGGGGTTTATTGTATTCAAAAACCTTAACTGAGATGCTTATGAAAATCTGAGTATATTACAAAATATTGTATTAATACTTTAACATTAATGTTTTTGTTAATGTGTGAAAGTTCACTGAGAGGAAATTATTTGATAAAGTATCCTACCATCCTCCATGTATATATATATTATTAATATGTTGTTAACATATAATTAATATTATATAAAATAAAGATATATATATATCTTTTTAGAAAAAGTAGTCCCTAGCCCAAAGGATTCTGGGGCTTGGAAATGTCTTAGACAGGTTGTACAGCTACTAGTGACACCATGGTTTTCATTATGCACCTAAAATAAAAGAGAAAACTGCACACTCATTATCTTTGTGTAAATAAATGAATAAACAAATGAATATAACCTTAAACAGATAAGAAGTTTACCTAAAAACCCATAATATATCCACCAAACTTGTACATTTATTACCTTACCCCATAATGATAAAGAATATACTCTATTAAAACTATACAGAATTAGACAGACATGGTGCACACACCTGTAATCCCAGCACTCAGGGAGACAGAGGCAGGCAGAGCTCTGTGAATTCACAGTCAACCTGGTCTACAAACCATGTTGAGTTCAGGAAAGCCAAGGCTACACAGAGAAACCCTGTCTCAAAAAAACAAAACAAACAAACAAACAAACAAACAAACACAAACCTATACAGAATTACTAAATTATCTCTTCCAATTCAACAAATTCTGAGTGAGGCAAAGCTAACATAATTATAGGCAATTTTTATTCTTGGCTACATCTCAGCTCCTAAAATGTCTGCTCACTTTTACTTAATTCTTCCTTCAATATCAACTTAAAGTCAGGAAGTGTCTCTGAGTCCCATACAAAGATGGTGGCTCTCTTGTGTATCTGGCAATCTGTCCATTTTTCTATTACAGACCTAATCACCTTGTTCAATCTACTTCTCTGTACATTCTGCTGTGTTGCATGATTGTTGAGAAATACTACTATACTGTATCTATAGAATCCTAATGTTCATATACTATAGGCAAGCAATATATAATAACACATTTTATTAGCTTGATTATAATTCATACAAGTTTCAAAAGCTTGTAGAGGGTAGAGTCTGAAAAGATTATACTTCCTACATTGAGTGGTAATATTGTCAGTGCATTACTAAATGCCAGAAACAGAAAAATATGTATTATCGAAAAAGTTATGGTTTCCTATCAGTGTGGTTTCTATACTAACATATTATAATTAAGTATCCACACCTAACTTCCAAAGTACTTTTTGGTCCCCTTTGTTATTGTAATATCAGGATCTTAAATATCTACAAGCACAGTAATAGTCTAAAGTACTTTAAGTTAAAGCATCAATATATTGCTGAGGATGGGTGTAAAATTCTACCTATTCTGATAATTTTTGGCTAGTATATACAGTATTTGGCAATAATAATAAACTATTATTTGACTTATGAATATTTTACATTATGATATACTTTCCATAATTATTTTAGAGTACACTCCTACTTATAAAAATACAGTATAAGCCAGAAGTGATGGTACATACTTAGCGGAGGCAGGTTGATCCTTGAAGCTAGCCTTGTCTACATAGGGAGCTCTAGGGCTACATAATGGAGATCGAGACTCAAAACATTTTAAATCTTACTGACAACTGTAAACCCTAAGCTGATGACAGCTCAGATGCATTTGCATAAAATGAATGAGGCTCACAGTTCATCTCCTTCAAAAAATTATGTCATGTTCCACAGTGTCAGCCTCATGCACCTCATGTCTGCCTGTCTCTCCTTACAGCACCAAAATTATAACAGGTTCAGTGACTGACCTATACAAGTTGGTGTGTGTTAAGTACAGTCTTATGATGTTCACACAACAATGAAACTGACCTAAAACATTTAAACACCACATGAATGTAGTAACTTAATTTGGTCAACTATTTTAAGAATGGCAAATCAATACATTTAAGGAAGTAGTTTTTCTTTTATTACTTTAAGTCACTAACCAATTGAAAGATACTGTACATTTCCTAGCAAATACACAAATAATTTCTAACTCCTGTTCTGATGTAGCCCATGGCAGCTCACTGTCCAAGTGGGTTCCCTAGTAAGGAGAACATGGACTGTCTCTGACATAAACTCAGTGGCTAGCTCTTTGACTGCCTCCCCCAGATGGGGGAGCAGCCTTGCCAGGCCACAGAGGAGGACAATGCACCCAGTTCGAATGAGACCTGAGAAGCTAGGGTCAGATGGAAGGGGAGGAGGACCTCCCCTATCCGTGGACTTGGAAAGGGGCAGGGAGGAGATGAGGGAGGGTAGGATTGGGAGAAGAGGAGGGTGGGAATTATAGCTGGGATACAAAGTAAATAAACTGTAATTAATATAAAAAATATTAAAAAAGAAATTCCCAATCTAAGGCAAAAAATGGAAAGGGAAAAATGTTGTTTAGAAACTATAACAAAGAGAATAAAGAATGTGGGACATTTAGCTCTAAACTATTTAGAACAGTTAGCCTCAAATTTAAAAGCATGAATGCAGTCAGGAAGTAGTGCAAATGTTTTACTGATGCGTACTCTTGAATGAACTGTAAGTTGCAGAAAGGCTGACTACTGCTCACATTTTAGCCTTTTGGGTAGCTGTAATGGCACCGACTCCTCTGGCTCCAATATATGTTCTGTTTTTAAAATATTTTTCCTGTTAAAAAGATTTATTTTTATGAATGAGTGTTTGCCTGCATGTATGTATGTGTACCTTGTGTAAGCCTAGTGCAGTCTGAGGTTAGGAGAGGGTATTGGAACCCTGGAAACAAGAGTTATGGATGGTTATGAGCCATCATGTGGATTCTGGAAACTGAATCCAGATCCTTTGCAAGAGCAACAGTTGCTCTTAAACACTGAGCCAAGTACCACCTCCAAGATACTTTCAACAGTAGTTTTTAATCTCCTTGAAAATATGCTAGTTATAAAAGACCAGCTTTCAAAGGATTAAAGGACAGTTCCTTTAACAGTGAACATTGAGAAATTTAGGAATTTTTTTTCTCTTTCAAAATAGAGATACTGTTTTATGTCTTATCATTATCAACACTGACATGGAGCTGTTAGGAAAAAAATCCCTAGACATGGGTGGTCCTCAACTAACTTGAAACTTCCCTGACAGATTTGAAATCCCCCAATTAAATGCTACATGGCTTTACCAATGAACATTGTATTATTGCCTAATGGGGTTGAAAATTAAACAGAACTGACAAAAAAATTAGAAAAGAAACTTTTAAAATTGTTGCATTCAAATGTAATAAACATTCATATTCAAAAGTAACCCAAAAACTTTCTATCAAACCACAGATTTCTAAAATAAGCTGTTTTTTACTCAGTACCTATTAATATTCACAAGTGATTGATTTTAATATATAATATTTAGAAATATATATTTGCACATTTGTTTAGATATACATTTTTATATCTTGTACTTACTACAAAGAAATACATAAAACAAATCAAACGAAACCTTCCTAAGTTAAGGTCAAATGTGCAAAGGCTAGAGGAATCAATGGGCTACACAACTGGATATACCACAAGTCTATGCTGTATCCAAATCACCATTTTCTGACTTCTGACGGCTCACCTGGCTAGAGTGACCCTCTTATACAACAAGGACGCAAAGAAAATGACAAATCACACAGACAGAGTCTTATAAAACAGAGAAACACTTACCTCACATTTTAATAAATAACTGAAAGCTACATATTTCCACACATTTAAAGATAAAATTTCTCATGAAGATTCACTTGCTAGACTCAAAAGAAACTTGGATGTGTTTTTTTAGTTAAAGCATCCAAAGAAAACTATATTTTTTTATGTGTAGAGATCTATCATATATGTGTCTATACAGACCTCAGTTAATAGTTCAAAGTATTAAACAGAATTAGCTCTAAGGAAACAGGAAGGCATAATGAGTTTAGATGTGGTTTAAGCAGGTTTTAATTACCTGTGTTTACTTCCTCTGCAATTTCCAAGTCTTCTATTTGAATCTTATGATCTAACATCTCTGAAAAATGTTCTCTGATTTCTTCAACTGATTCATCACCAAATTTGTAATCACATAACATTACAGAGGATCCAGGAAGGGGAACAAAAACTCGCTGGGGAAGTTCATAATCTGAAAATAAATATAATATTTACATTTTAAACATCTGTTTGAAATGAAATTTGAAATGACAATGATTTTGTACTTTCTAGCTGACAAAATTCCTTTTATTGAATTCTTTCTTTCCTCAATTCCCTTGGCTTCTTCAAAGTGACCTAATATACCTATAAAACACACACTCCTCATTGCCTTTAATGTAGAGATGTTGCTAATCACACAACCTTATAGGACCCTCTGTGTCCTATGATGGAACACTCGGTCAATTTTGTAACTCCCCTATAAACAAGCACCTTTCTTGTTTGTTTTAATCTTGTAAGTATTCAGAATTTTAATGCCAACTTTTTCTTTATTTTTGCATGTTCAATGCCAAAGTAAGGGCCTTCCCTGTCTCTGCCTCCCCAACACTGGAATTAGAAGTCCACGCTACCACATCTGGTTTTAGATTCATGGGATCTAGGGGCTAAACTCAGGTCCTTGAACTTGGATGTAAGCACTTTCAGCCAGTGAGCTATCTCAGCCAGTGAGCCATCTCCTCAGCAACCATGTTTCACCTTTCTTTGGATACTTGCAAATTAGAGTATACGTCTCCAAATTTTGTAAGACATTTACTAGCTATATAAATATAACTGCATTTAAGCTCAAAATGCATCTCTAACAAACTAACACAAAAATAGACATTTTTGTAAAGAATAACCACTTTGTATCAGATATAAAAAACTATCAATGTAAAGATGAAGCAGAAAATTGGGGTCATTCCATGAGCAATCTATACTTCCTCTTAAAAACTAGGCTCACTTTAAATAATTACAAACACAAGATGCTGAAATATTCTGTAAATGTCATGGGGAATGCAGTGACATAAACTATGATTCTCCCACTTTCGGTATATGATCTCATTTGTGTAAAACTGAAGAATGGTTTTACTCTTTGATCACACTGCCTCCTAGTGTTAGAATTACACAACTGAAGTTTGTACCACAGCATGCAAAACTAGGACGATGGTATATTTTGAACCAAACATACTTGAATATTAAATTAAAAATTCAAAGATGGTTATAATATGAATGGATAATTGGATGTAAGGAATTTTAAGTGCACTTCAAATTTGGATTATAAGTATGCCTGAAGAAGGAATATGTTATAAAAACTGAATGTCAAAGAATTGGTTGCAATGCATTTAATTACTGATTTAAAAGGAAGGAAAAAAAACCTCACTTAGATTCAGAAATTCACTCACCAGAATCAGAGTAGGAATGTAGACACAAGGGGTGTGGTTTCAAAAAGCATATGTAATATAATTTTTTAATACAAAACTATTTTAATACAAATTACTAAGATGGTATAAAGTGCTTTTGTTTTTCCAAAGACGTATCAACCATTTCTTGAAACTAATTAAGTCTGTTAGAGAAACAGCTAAGAAATATAAAACAATATAGTATATAAATAGTACCTTAAATAAAGTCCACTATACAACAAACAACAGTAAGTTAATGTTTGAGTACACCTAAGTGATTTAAAACCTACATTAAAAAAAAAAAAGTCTTTAACTGCTGACACTGTTTATTTTAGCAAAAATAGTTCAATCAGAAGCATTTGTTTTAAAAATTCTCCCTGAGAAGAGGGATAAAATACAGCTACTTATAAAGAGTCAAAGGGGAATAATGGAACACAAAGTATTACACAGAGGCCAGGTGTGACGGTGGATACACCTATAATCCCAGCACTCAGGGAGGCAAAGGCAGGTCATCTCTGTGAAGTTGAGGCCAGCCTGGTTGACAAAGTGAGTCCAGAACAGCCTATGCTACACAGAGAAACCCTGTCTTGAAAAACAAAACAAAACAAAACAAAAACAAAAAAGAGCATTACATGGGGTGGGAATGGAAGGGGAGGGTAGAGGAGGGAACACAGGGATAACTAATACTAAAGACAGTTCAAAGACATCATATGAAAACCTACTACCACAAAAGCTTCCTGAAGTATTTACATGCACATATATAAAAAGTTTACATTAAGATTGTGCAAAAATGCCTCTAAGACACCACATGCTAACAAATAAAAAGTCTGGTGCCAGGAATGGGTTACCTCTTTTGGAGTAATTGGCCAAGAAGATTCCATAAATTCCCAAACAGCATAGGCCATTGCCAATGTTCTTGTTTGCTCACTGTCAAATCCTATTGCTGAGTGCTAAAACATGAAGAAATTAAGCAGGTATTCATCTGAAAGCCAGCTTTCACAATACTAGAAGGTGCTTATGCATGCTACTAGATGGAAAAAAAAAAATCAATCTTATCCTGCTATGACTCCTGCTAGCTACAGTGAAACTGGTCTTGTAAGACATGTCTACTAGTAAAACAGACATGAATGTCATTTGCTTTCTGACTAGGCTAAAAGCTTGCTCCACAATTTGAAACCCAAACCTGGCACCATTGTCAGGGCCAAGAACCTGTGGCTGGCTAGGTCACAGGCCAGTACGAGACTACTCTGTTATACTGCTAAATAGGCATCACATTAAATTGATCCCTAATGACTTATTGTTATACCCTTAGATTAGTGAAATTTCTCAACCCTCATCAGAAAAGTCTCTTTTGCAGTAAATGGCAATTAACATAGACCCACAAATGGTCAAGGTGCAGAGAATGAGGCTACAGAATGCTCAGCCCTAAATGTGGCATCTACATCAGACTCCATCATCTCAAGGCTCTGGGATTACTGCAGAAGAGGGGCAGAAGAACTGCAAGAGCCGAAGGTGGTGGAGGACTATAAAAAACAACAGCATTTTCCAGACACAGCAGGGCAGTTGCACAGATGAACACAGAGCAACTGTGACAGCATGCAGAAGATCTTAACAAACTCAAGCCACACAAAATGCTGTCACTCTCCCAGCATGGAAAGGAGAAGTAGACACCACGTTCTACCCTTAGCTAGAGGGCAACTGATAGCTGCTGAAAGGAGAGTCAGTCTTCTTGAATGTGTGATTCCTAGTGGACTAAGCACGCCCCAGTGGAAGGCAACATATCCAAAAATAAGTGGGCACTACAAACTATATCTGCTGTGTTTTAGAACAAACAAACAAATCTGGATAAATAAGGAGGATATGGGAAGAGGTGATGGAGGGAATGAATATAATCAAAATACATTATAAGAAATTCTCAAATAACTAATTTCAAATGTGAGAAAAAAGGGCTATATAACATTTAAAAAATCTTCCTTTCAATTGATAAATGTTGACATCTTTGCAGATAGGAAGTGTTCCAAACATACTGGTGGAGGAGAGAGCAACTGAAAGATTTTATTCAGCAATAAAAGCAAAAGACAACCTACTGTTATAAAACATGCTATAGAAGATGACATACATGTTAAATCTTGAAGTCTTACTGTATGAAACAGAACAAATAGAAAAAAGTACATATGTTATCATCATACTTTTTTTTTCTGGAATTTCATTCAAAAGCAGGTCCTCAAACAGTATTTCACAGCGATCAGCAACTGTGTTCAAAATATCTCTCTTCATTGCCTATGGGGGAAGAAAAACAAGCAAAAACACAGTAATGTGTTATTTTTTTAAAAAATGAAAATCCCAACCATTTTATTTTACCAATAAGGACTCAGGAGCCAGATGCTGGGGTGAAAACCTGGTAGCTCAGAGAGGCAGAGAAAGTCCGCTTCTGACCTTCCTTTTCAGCTCAGGTCTGGATGGAAAAATCCCAAAAGTCTCACTAGCTCAGCTGACAGCCCAGAAAGGAAAGGCCAAAAAACCTAAGGCCAAAGACTTGCTACCTCAAAGCCCCAAAAGCTAGGGAGCTAAAGCCTAACCTAAAGCCAGAGCTTAAGCTAAAAGCTCTTTCTTCTTCTCCACACTGTCTTAAGTACCTCTCAATGCAAAGTCCCTCCTACTCTTTAATTTCTGTCAGCTGGTTTCTTGTTCTGCCTCTTGACCTAGGGTTAACTTTTATTAAATCCCACAAACAGAAAGCTCTTGGATTAAATGTGTGTGGCAGGGCTGGGTAAACCACACCATAATCACCTGTTTATAATAAAAAGTCCTTGGATTAAAGGTATGTGATAGGGTTCAACCACACCAAACAAGGAACTGGGTTTCACAGTTCACAATTTTGGGGTTCACAATGGGATCAAATATCCTGCAATAGTAAGGAATAAATACTTCAAACTTGAATTATTTCTTTACAGAAAGACCCAAAATTTGTAAGAATGTCCACTCAATAAATGACCCATCATTCTATTTGTTATTGTCATCTATTGAGCATACCCATTAATATTATTTTAACATATTTGTAGTTAATGATAAATCTATGTAGCCCACATTAAAACAGTAAACTAAAGCCAAAAAAAATAAGTTTTGCACCTAAACAAATCTTTCTAATATTCCAAATCAGGAAATGATTTATAATGTAAAAGTTGATCACCATCTTTTAAATTTCTGGACTCTGCAACATTACCTAACAATTCTTCTTGGGAGTAACTCTCCTGTTAAGAAACCAAGCTGCTCTCAAAAGAAATTACCTGCACGGCATCTTTGACCTTGGGTCTGTTGCTGTGGATATAAGCTCTGCATTTCACATCTCCCCGAAGGTTTACAGAACCACTGCAGATTTGGACTGTGGCTGTGGATCTATAGTCTGAATTTAGGAGCTGAAAGACAAAATTCATTCCAGTCCTAATATTATTAACTATAGAAAACATTTTGCCATTATGTAGTCATTTTATTTAAAAATAAATAAATCTTTTTTTTTTTTTTTTTTTTTTTGCCTAAGTACTTGAAAATATTCTCCATAAGTTATTAAAAGTTCATGTCTCTTTATAAGTTACATATTATTTTCTGGGCATTCTTAATATAGATAGAAAACCAACTACATCTCAATGTTTTCTCACTAACATGAATATTTAAAATAATAATACTTACTATATCCCCTAAAAATGCATTATTTGCAGTTTCCTTAGGTAAGTATTAAAAAGACAAGAAGATGCATAAGGAAGACATGCTACAGGAGGAGATACAAAGTACGGAATACAGAAAAAACCACAAAAGTATGTAAGTTAGGACACCATAAATACTGTAAAATTCTAACCAATGCATAGACACACGTTTATTTCTGGGCTTTCAATATATAACTTTTATATGCTAAAAGTAACCCTATGCTTTCCTCATGTAAGAATCCAACATCAGCTAGAGCTGTCACCAGAAAATGCTATGAAAAGTTCCAAAGGGATAACATGGTCATTTTCATTCTCAGTTCCACCATCTTCAGTCTGAGCAGTATTCAATACCTCTTGTTTTCCAGATGCTTCAGACATTTAAATTATTATTTTATATAAATAAATGTTTTGCCTGGAACATATGCCCGTATACATGTATGTGTGTGCAGTCCTGAGAAGGCCAGAAGAGGATGTCGGATCCTTTGGAACTAGAGTTTTGGACGGATGGTTGTTAGCTGCCATATCAATTCCAGGACCAAACCTGGGGCCTCTGCAAGAACATCAAGTGCCATCACTCCAGCCTCATTTTAGATGCTTTACATGTCCCTGTCTAAGTGCTGAAACAAAGACAGCATGGTAACACTCAAAGTACTTGAGACCTGGCATCATGATGGAAAGAAAAACCTCACCATTAAAACAAAATTGAGTGTTAGTCCCAAGCTGTGAGCTCAAATGTGTGTGAGCCTTTTTGTCTAGAAAAGGCTGTTCTCTCAAAGGCATCTGCCACCTCTGGCTCTTACAGTCTTTCCACACCCTCCTCTGCAGAGATCCCAGGCTTGAGGAGAAAACTAGAATAAAGACATCTCATTTAGGGCTGAATGCTCCAAAATATCTCACTCTGTTAACACTGTACCACTGCGGGTCTCTGAGTTAAGTACCATCTACAGTGAGAAACGCCTCTGATGAGAGTATAGAGATATGTTATTAGGAGTCAGAAAATGACTATTGTTATGTTGCCTTAGCACAATAATAGTAAGGTTGTCTCCCTAAGGCCCATGACCTGTCCAGTCTAAGGTTCCTGGCCATATTAACGGTGTATCTCTTGAAGGAGGCCTTACATCCAATTAAAAACAAGTGGCCCAACAAGTGGGCATATCTTACAGGCAAGTCATTATTGTAGCTCACAGAATTTATGGCGAGGTGAGACTCACTACTTTTCTCCTGTGGTTTTATGTACAGCACAATATAGGTACACATGAACTCAAGGAGGCTGTAATAACATGTGCAAGACCCAAATAAGTTCAAGCCAAACAAATTCCCAGCAGAGGAAGTGAGTATAAAGCACTATCTCTAGACAAAATAATATTTGCAATTGCTAGCTGCTAGAAAAGGAAAAATCAGTTTTTATCAATTGAATGATACTGAGTATATCAAAACACAATCTAGGACAGGCCCCATGCTCAGTTGGACACCACGAAGTAGATTTAATTTAATTATATATGTATAGGTATTTTGCTTGCATGTATGTCTGTGCACATGTAGGAGTGTGATACCCATAGAGACCAAAAGAGGGTTTTGGACCCTCCAGAACTGGTGTTAACAGACAGTTGTGAGCCTCCATGCTGGTGCTGGAAATCCAACAATCCTTGATCTGTTTAAAAGTAATCAGTGCTCCTGAGGAACTATCTCTCCAGACCTAGACTTCATGGATTTTGTTTGCTTTTATCTTATAATTTTAGGTTTGTTTGTTTGTTTTGTTTTGAGACACGATTTCTCTGTGAAGCCCTGGTTATCCTGGAATTTGCTTTGCAGACCAATTGGGCTAGCCTTGAACTCACATAGATCTGCTTGCCTCTGCCTCCTAAGTCTGGGAAAAAAAGTATACACCACCATGCCCAGCTATTTTGTACTTTTAAAAGAGAGAAAAATCATAAATTTGTAGAGAAAAGCAGATATGGAAGGACCTAAGGGTAAGGAAAGAATATGAACAAAATATATTGTATGGAATTCCCAAAGAATAAATTAAAACAAACAAAAATGACAAAACAACAAAGAACAGTCATAAGAATGTAATTTATATCCCAAGTTCACCTGAAATAAATAATTCAACAATGTGGTCCATTCTTAGAAAATGAAAGCAAATAATAAAACTTGTAGAAAGAGTTATGCGCCTATAAACCTACATGATCAAGAAGACAGAAAATAAAGTAGAAAAAAAAAAATCTTTGACCATATGGTCCTAAAAAGGCATGAGCAATCAAGGTATGTTTGTAATTCACCACTGCCCCCCAAAAAGCTATTTTTAAAGATTTTTTTTCCAGATTATTTATTTCACTTTATGAATATGAATGTTTTGCCTATATGCATATGTGTGGATCACATGCATGGCTGTTAGACCCCCTGGAACTGGGAACATGGATGGTTGTAAGCCACCTTATAGGTGCTGGGAAATTAACCCAGGTTCTCTGCAAAAGCAACAAGTGCTATTAATAGCTGAGCTATCTTTCCAACCTTTAAAGGTATTCGTAAGAATTCATACTTAATCACTGTGAAATTCTTACCAAGGCAACAAAACAAAAAACATCTGTTGGAGCTGAAGAAATGGTTCAGTGTTGAGAACAATTACTGTTCTTATAGAGGACACAACTTTACTTCCCAGAATCCACATGGCAGCTCATAACTGTCTGTACCTTTAATTCCTTAGGATTCAATACCCTCGTCTGGCCTCTTCGGGTATTAGGCATGCATGTGGTACACATATAGACAGGTAGGCAAAACCTCATTCACACAGTAAAAATAACGTTTAAAATATGTCACCAAAAGAAGCAGCAAGGTGAAAATGCTTATACTACCTTTCCTATAGTATCGCAGTTTCCTGTGATACCTGTAGAGTTCACTGATAAATCAATAAAGTAAGGAGAGAATAATGGGCTTTTCTCATACATTATGTAATATATATTTAATTATTTAATCATATTATAAATTATATACACATATGTAATATATACTTTAAGATTTATTTTTATCATATTTTAACAGTTATAATACTCATTTTAGGGTACTTTTATCCAAAATAAACTCTCCTATAAAAAAATACAACATATTCATATGCACGAGGGAAAGAGTTTTAAAGGCTATAAGGACTAAAATGGCAATTTTTTTGGTAGAAACTTTGCTGGGTTCTACAAATTTTAATGACTGTTGCTACCTAGACTTAAATACAAACTGGCTTACAAACACAAACTGGCTTACAAACAGCCTTTAAGCATCTAATGTGTTTACAAGCGAAAGAATTATTTTGGTACTAACGGAAAAGTTTGGAAAAAGAATGATTCCTCTGGCTTTGGGGCCTAAATGAAACCCAATGAAAATACCAGCATTTGGAAGTTAGATTTCTTTTGTATAATTATTTTTCATTCTTTGAACACTCTATACACTAAACAATGATCTGTCTATCTATCATGGCCTCCTTCCAAATCCCCCAAGTGCCTTCTGCCTACCAACTTCATGTCTTTTTTTATATTTCATTTTTTTTTATTTTTTTACTAATAACTTGGAACTAGATCTTAATGTACAGGTGGGATTCTGACTATTGGCAGCAGGAGACAGATGGCTGGGCAAGACACATGGATCAAGACATACACAAAATTTAAAGATACCGCATGTAGAATAGGTTAGAAAATAAAGAAAATAATATGCTGATACTGTAAAGAACCTTGAATCAGACATCTTAATTAAGTAAATCTAAGTAGTAAAGATCACTAAATAAAAAATAGCATGCCTTGAATAAAGGATATCTCTAAAGTCCAAGGTCAAGTAAAAAATATAAGACAAAAAAAGTACTGTGAGAAAACATTAGAAACTATGCAGAGAAGCTTAGATACAATGCCAACTTAACAACATCTTATAGTTAAATACAGAGACAGACAGCAAAGCATTCTCATGAACCAAATTGTCTTCAGTTTCTCAATTCAGTTAAAAAACTGAAAGTTCTGGTAGTAGTCCTAGGTTTCAAAGTCTAGAAAACACTGAGTTGAAGTTTCTTATACTTCCTATAATTATGGTCTGTTCTCCAAGATAGCATGAGGCAGTTTAAAGTGAACAGCATTTATAATGGCTTTATAAACTAATAGCTTTAATTTAAGTGATTTTTATTTAATTCAGTTTCCTCAACATACCTAACTTTAAATTTCAAAATAGATGTATAATTTAAAAGCATCATGAAGAAAAAAATGAAACTTGCTAATCAATACTTTGTAGAGTTTTTAGATTTATTTTATTTTTTTTTATATGAGAGTTTTGCCTACATCTATGTCTGTGTACCATGTCTGTTCCCAGTAGACATGGAGGTCAGATGAGGGCACTGGTTCCCTGAACCAAGAGTTAAGGACAATTATGAGCCACCATGTGGATGCTGGGAATCAAACCCATACTTTCTACAAAAGCAACCAAATGCTCTGAAACACTGACCATTGTTCCAGCTCCCTTTGGTTATTAAATTAGAGTGTAAGACTAAAAATATACTTCAAATTAAGTATATGACAGCTCTCAGTATATCAATACACATCTTCTTTTAAGTTTCCAAGAATTCTAACTTTAATAATCAACAGCTTAAAATTTAAATACATACATATGAATATATATATGCTTCCAAAATTGTCATCTACTTCCTAACATTTTAATAGCCTTGAGACCTGTTTAATCAGAGCAATGCTTCTTGGGAATAAATTTTTTTTTAATTTTATTTTTTTCTTCTCAGTTACATTTTATTAACTCTGTATCCCAGCCGTGTCCTGATCCCTCATTCCCTCCCAGTCCCTCCCTCCCTCATCTCCACCGTGCCCCTTGCCAAGTCCACTGATAGGGGGAACCTCCTCCCCATTCATCCGATTTTGTTTTATCAGGTATCTTCAGGACTGGCTGCAAAGCTCTCCTCTGTGGCCTAACAGGACTGCTCCTCCCTTGGGGGGTGGGGAGGCCAAAGAGCCAGTCATTGAGTTCCTGTTAGAAATAGTCCTTGTTCCCCTCACTATGGGAAACCAATTGGTTACTGAGCTACCACAGGCTACATCTGAGCAGAGGTTCTAGGTTATATTCATATATGGTCCTTGGTTGCATGTCAGTCTCAGAAAAGACCCTGTGCCCAGATATGTTTGGTCCTTGTGGAGCTCCTATCCTTTCCTCATCAGACTAACTCCCCTTCTTTCTTATGATTCCCTGTACTCTGCCAAAGGTTTGGTCATGAGTCTTTGCTTTGAAAACACTGCTAGTTAGAGTTTGTCTTTGCTTTGAAAACACTGCTAGTTAGAGTTTGTCAAATGCATTCAGTAGACTCCTGTCAATGTTTAATGTGCATCCCATCTGTCTTTCAAAACAAGGATTGATAATCTTACCCCATGTCCGCTCTCTTGATTATCTTTTTAGGTGTATAGATTTCATTATGTTTATATCTTATAGGTCTATATAAGTGAGTATATACCGTGTTTGTCTTTCTCTTTCTGGGATATTTCACTCAGGATGATCTTTTCTAGGTCCCACCATTTGCCTGTAAATTTCATGATTTCCTCGTTTTTGATTGCTGAGTAGTATTCCATTGTGTAAAAACACCACAATTTCTGTATCCATTCCTCCGTTGATGGACATCTGGGTTGTTTCCAGGTTCTGGCTATTACAAATAAAGCTGCTATAAACATGGTTGAGCAAATATCTCTTTTGTGTACTTGAGCAAACTTTGGGTATATACCTAGCAGTGGTATAGCTGGGTCTTGAGGAAGCACTATTCCTAATTGTCTTAGAAAGTGCCAGATAGATTTCCAGAGTGGTTGAACCAGTTGACATTCCCACCAGCAGTGGAGGAGGGTTCCCCTTTCTCCACAACCTCTCCAGCATGTGTTGTCCCTTGAGTTTTTCATCTTGGCCATTCTGATGGGTGTAAGGTGATATCTCAGGGTCGTTTTGATTTGGATTTCCCTGATGGCTAATGAGGATGAGCATTTCTTTTAAGTGTTTCTCTGCCATTCGATATTCCTCTGTCGAGAATTCTCTCTTTAGCTCTGTTCCCCATTTTTTAAGTGGATTACTTTGTTTGCTGCTTTTCAGCTTCTTTAGTTCTTTGTATATACTCACTATTAGTCCTCTGTCAGATAAAGGGTTAGTGAAGATTCTTTCCCAATCTGTAGGCAGGCGTTTTGTTTTGATGACAGTGTCCTTTGCTTTACAGAAGCTTTTCAGTTTCATGAGGTTCCATTTATTGATTGTTGCTCTTAGAGCCTGTGCTGTGGGTGTTCTGTTCAGGAAGTTGTCTCCTGTGCCAACGAGTTCTAGGGTGTTCCCCACTTTTTCTTCTAACAGATTTAGAGTATCTGGTTTTATGTTGAGGTCTTTGATCCATTTGGACTTTAGTTTTGTGCAGGGTGATAAATATGGATCTGTTTTCATTTTTCTGCATGTGGACATCCAGTTGGACCAGCACCATTTGTTGAAGATGCTGTCTTTTTTCCATTGAATGGTTTTGGCTTCCTTGTCAAAAATCGAGTATTCATAGGTGTGTGGGTTTATTTCTGGGTCTTCTATGCGGTTCCATTGATCCTCCTTTCTGTTTTTATGCCAATACCATGCAGTTTTTATTACTATTGCTCTGTAGTACAGCTTGAGATCGGGGATGGAGATACCTCCAGATGATCTGTTGTTGTACAGGATTGTGTTGGAGATTCTGGGTTTTTTGTTTCTCCATATGAAGCTGAGAATCTTTTTTTCAAGGTCTGTAAAGAATTGAGTTGGTATTTTGATGGGAATTGCATTGAATCTGTAGATTGCTTTTGGCAGGATGGTCATTTTCACAATGTTAATCCTACCAATCCATGAGCACGGGAGATCTTTCCATCTTCTGAGATCTTCTTCAATTTCTTTCTTCAGAGACTTGAAGTTTTTCTCAAACAGGTCTTTCACTTGCTTGGTTAGTGTCACCCCAAGGTACTTTATGTGGTTAGTGGCTATTGTGAAGGGTGTTGTTTCCCTAATTTCTTTCTCGGCCATTTTGTCTTTGGTATACAGGAGGGCTTCTGATTTTTTTGAGTTGATTTTGTATCCTGCCACTTTGCTGAAGGTGTTTATCAACTGGAGGAGTTCTCTAGTTGAATTCTTGGGGTCGCTCATATATACTATCATATCATCTGCGAATAGTGACACTTTGACCTCTTCCTTTCCGATCTGTATCCCCTTGATCTCCTTTAGTTGTCTTATTGCTCTGGCTAGGACTTCAAGTACTATGTTGAAGAGGTAGGGAGAGAGTGGGCAGCCTTGTCTTGTCCTTGATTTCAGTGGGATTGATTTAAGTTTCTCTCCATTGAGTTTGATGTTGGCTATAGGCTTGCTGTATATCGCCTTTACTATGTTTAGGTATGTGCCTTGTATCCCTGATCTCTCCAATACTTTAAACATGAATGGGTGTTGGACTTTGTTAAATGCTTTTTCAACATCTAAGCAGATGATCATGTGGTTTTTCTCCTTCAGTTTGTTTATGTGGTGGATTACATTGATGGATTTCCGTATGTTGAACCACCCTTGCATGCCTGGGATGAAGCCTACTTGGTCGTGGTGGATGATATCTTTGATGTGTTCTTGGATTCGGTTTGCAAGTATTTTATTGAGTATTTTTGTGTCAATGTTCATAAGAGAGATAGGTCTGAAGTTCTCTTTTTTTGTTGGGTCTTTGTGTGGTTTAGGTATCAGGGTGACTTTTGCTTCATAGAATGAGTTTGGTAATGTACCTTCTGTTTCTATTTTGTGGAATAGTTTGAGGAGAATTGGTGTGAGCACTTCTTTGAAGGTCTGGTAGAATTCCGCGCTGAAACCATCTGGCCCAGGGCTTTTTTTGGAGGGGAGACTGTGAATGACTACTTCAATTTCCTTGGGGGATATTGGGCTGTTCAGTCTTTCTACCTGATCTTGACTTAATGTTGGAAGATGGAATCTATCAAGAAAATTGTCCATTTCATTTAGATTTTCAAATTTTGTGGCATATAGGCTTTTGTAGTATGACCTAATGATTGTTTGAATTTCCTCTGTGTCTGTAGTTATGTCACCCTTTTCATCTCTGATTTTGTTGATTTGGATAGATTCTCTCTGCTTTTTAGTTAGTTTGGCTAAGGGTTTGTCTATCTTGTTGATTTTCTCAAAGAACCAGCTTTTTGTTTCATTGATTCTTTGAATAGTTTTATTTGTTTCTAATTGATTGATTTCAGCCCTGAGTTTGATTCTTTCCAGCCTTCTGCTCCTCTTGGGTGTATCTGCTTCTTTTTTTTCTAGGGTTTTCAGTTGGGCCATTAAGTTGTTTGTATGTGATGTTACAAATTTCTTCTTGCAGGCACTTAGTGCTATAAATTTTCCCCTGAGCACTGCTTTCAATGTGTCCCATAAATTTGGGTATGTTGTGCCTTCATTTTCATTGAATTCTAGGAAGTCTTTAATTTCTTTATTTCTTCCTTAACCCAGCTGTCGTTGAGTAACAGGTTGTTCAGTTTCCATGTGCGTGTAGGCTGTTTGTTATTTCTGTTGTTGTTGAGGTCCAGCTTAAGTCCATGGTGGTCAGATAGAATACAAGGGATTATTTCAATCTTTTTGTATCTGTTGAGGCTTTCTTTATGACCAACTATATGGTCTATTTTGGAGAAGGTTCCATGCGGTGCTGAAAAGAAGGTATACTCTTTTGAGTTTGGATGAAAAGATCTGTAGACGTCTATTAGGTCCATTTGATTTAGGGTCTCTGTAAGTGTTTTTATTTCCCTATTTGTTTTCTGTCTAGTTGATCTGTCCCTTGGTGAGAGTGGAGTGTTGAAGTCTCCCACTATTAGGGTTTTAGGATCAATGTGTGATTTAAGCTTTAATATTGTTTCATTTACGAATGTAGGTGCTCTTGTATTTGGGGCATAGATATTCAAAATTGTGATGTCCTCTTGGTGGATTTTTCCTTTGATGAGATATAGTGGCCCTCCTTATCTTTTTTGATTAACTTGGGTTGAAAGTCTATTTTATTAGATATTAGGATGGCTACTCCTGCTTGTTTTCTGGAACCATTTGCTTGAAAGACATTTCTCCAGCCTTTTACTCTGAGGTAGTGTTTATCTTTGTTGCATAGGTGTGTTTCTTGGATGCAACAGAATGATGGATCCTGTTTTCGCAACCATTCTGTTAGTCTGTGTCTTTTTATTGGGGAGTTGAGTCCGTTGATGTTGATAGAAACTAGTGACCAAGAATTGTTACTTACTTTAGATGTGGGGTTGGTGGTGTCACTGAGTTTCATTGCTTTTATTCTTTTTTTTTTTTTTTCTTTTTGTATAGTTATCTATTTCCTCTGTTTCCTTAGATGTAGTTGGTTTCTTTGGTTTGGAGTTTCCCTTCTAGTAACTTTTGTAGAGCTGGGTTACTATGTAGATATTGTTTAAATTTGGTTTTGTCTTGGAATATTTTGAATTCTCCGTCTGTTGATTGAAAGTTTTGCTGGGTATAGTAGTCTGGGTTGGAATCTGTGGTCCCTTAAGGACTGTATGATTTCTGTCCAGGCCCTTCTGGCTTTCATAGTTTCTGTTGAGAAATCTGGTGTGATTGATAGGTCTACCTTCATATGTAACTTGGCCTTTTTCCCTTGTTGCTTTTAGAATTTTTTCTTTATTCCGTAGGTTCAGTGTTTTGACTATGATGTGACGTGAAGAATTTCTTTTCTGGTCTAGTCTACTTGGTGTTCTGTAGGCCTCTTGTATGTTTATGGCCATCTCCTTCTTTATGTTGGGAAAGTTTTCTTCTATAATTTTCTTGAAAATATTTTCCGGACCTTTGAGCCTGATGTCTTCTTTTTCTTCTACTCCTATTATTCTTGGGTTTTGCTTTTCATGGTGTCCTTGATTTCTTGGATGTTTTGTGTTTGGAACTTTTCTGATTTTATTTTTTCTTTGAGAGACGTGTCAATTTCCACAAGTGTATCTTCGGCTCCTGAGATTCTTTCTTCCATCTCTTGTATTCTGTTGGTGATGCTTACCTTTGTGGTGCCTGATCTTTTCTCTATGTTCTCCAGCTCCTGGTTTTTCTCTATTTGTGTTTTCTTTATTGATTCTAATTCTGTTTTCATGTCTTGCACCATTTCCTTCATCTGCTTGAATGTGGACTCCTGCTTTTCAATGATAGCTTCTAATTTTTTGTCCGTTTCCTCTCTATATATCAGTAATTGTGCCTCTACTTCTTTGGGTATAACTGCCTGTATTTCTATGAGAGCTTTGTTTATTTCTTCTTTATTTGCCTTCATTTGTGTGGACATTTCTTTGAGAGCTTTGTGCATTTCTTCTCTGTTTGCCTCAATTTTCATGGTCATTTCTCTGAGAGCACGATTTGTTTCCTCTTGGTTAGTCTCGATTTCTTTGGTTATTTCTCTGAGGGCTTTGTTCATTTCATCTTTATGGGCCTCTAATAGCTGGAGAAACATAGTTTTGACGTCGTTTTCTTGTATATCTAGTGAATTGAAGTGTCCATTGTTTTGTGGGGTTGCTGGTGAGATCATTATGTCCTGATTTTTGTTGGGAGTGTTCTTACGTCTGCCTCTAGCCATCTGGTTATTTATAATCCTCACTGGTTGTTCCTCGAGATTGTAGTTTGGGCTATGATCCTCTTTCTGTTTTCTGGACTGTTTTTTCAGGAAGATGAGAGAGGTTCACTGCTTTGGGGGTGTGCACTGTGTTTTCAGTTTTTCCTAAGTAAAGAATGTGTCGCTGGCGCTATTTGCGTGCGCTTTTAGCGGGCGCAGTGTGCATGCGCGGATTGTCTGACTATTGCAGTGGCCTGCAAGCCACTATTACGCAGTTCTGACTGAGATCCAGGGATTGTTTGCCTGGATTACCCTGGTGGACCCGCAAGGCAGAGGCTTCAATGTCGCTATCCCAAGAATCCCTCTGATGCCCACACTAGGAGTGTGGGTGGCAGGGATCTCGTCTGGTTGCTTCTGTGGAAAGGCCCTGGGTCTGGGGCAATCTCTCCTAGAAGGCTCACTCACTCTCTTGCAGGACCAGTTGGAATGCACAGGGGTTCCCCTTGCTCACTACTCTCAGTTTTGGTCCTGCTGCAGAAGTGCATGGGTAGGGTAACAGTCAGCTCTGTGACACTGTGGCCGCATGACTCGGTGTCCACCTTTCCTGTGTGCTACCTCTTTGTTCTTTCCCTCTGCCAGGAGGGGTTGTGTTGACTGGTCCCTGGGTGGCACGGGAAAAAGTTAGGGTGAGTGTACTCAATCCCAGATCCCGGGCCCAGATCTCTCTGCCAGAAGCAGCCTAGCAGTAGAATCTATGTTTGCTGATCCCAAGAGAGTACCGGGTGGGGTTGAGTGTCCTCAGATCCAGAGCTTGGGTTTCTCTGCTAGGGGCCGCTGGAGAGAGGGTGCTGTGTCCTTGGCAGGCTGCCTCTCTGTCCTTCCCCTCTGACATTCTCCTCTGCTAGGGCGAGCTTATGGAGGTGCTCTCAGGGGAGTGCCAGCAGGGGTTGGGGCTTCTCAGTGGGATCCTGAGCCCTGAGCCGGTGGCGTTTCTCTGCCGGGGAAGGGGGGGGAGGCGCCGGTGATAGAACTTGCTGCTAGATCTTATTACGCTGGACCCAGGAGAATCTCAGGACGCGTAGGAGGACCACAGTCCCAGATCCCGAGCTGTAGTTTGTTTGCTAGGAGCGGCCGGCAGCACTGGAGTTCCGGCACTGTGAAGCCGCTGTGCGCCTCTTTATCCTTCTGCTCCGCTGCGGCAGGGTGATGGCGGCGTTTGGGGGAGTGCCCGAAAGGATTGGGTTTTCTCAGCCCCGCTCTCGGGTTGGGGTACAGACAATGTTGTCTGTGGCAGATTCTGTTGGGCACCTCCTGCCTCCTCCCAAGAGGGAGTAGGGATTTTGAGCTGGGCGCGCAGCTGCTCTCCGCCCGCGGCGGGAGCTCAATTGTGATGGCGGCAGGTACCCGCCGTGGTCGGAGAGACCTTCCAGGGAAAGACTAGGTGACCCGTGACCAGTCTGGCAACTTTCTGGCAACTGGTGCTTGCGGCACCAGCCCGGAGACCCAAAACCCTAGTTGCCAAGTTCTCTTTCGGGTTCTGGCTGGGCAGCCGAGAGTGGACCCGACCGCTTCCCACGCCGTGGGAGCCTCCCCTCACCTGGGAAACACAGTGGATCTCTGTTGTTTTAGGGCCCAGAGTTCAGTCTCCTGGTCGCTGCACGGAGTGTGTTGTTCCACTTCTCAGACACGGTGGTCTCCCGGTGCCGCCATCTTGGCCCTTCTCGGGAATAACTCTTATAGCTTCATCTCTTGCAATATTTGGGGGTCAGGGGGTTATTATGTGTGTCCTTTTTTTGTTGTTATTGTTCGTTTGGTTGCTTTTGCCGCAGGATTTCTCTATGTAGTTTTGGCTTGTCCTAGACTTGCTTAATAGTTCAGGCTAGCCTCGAACTCAGAGATCTGCCTGCCCCTCCCTCCCTGAGTGCTGGGATTAAAGGCATGTTCTACCACACCCAGCTGTGTGTGCATTTATAAAATTGTATAATTCATTTATACAAAGAAATCACTGGCTCAATCTATTTACAGCCCTTTACAATATTCAGTTCCACTGGAGACATTTTCACATAATGGTTAACAATGACCTGAATTGATCACCCTAGACTGACACAGCGCCTTTGCCCTTTATATTTTTCAATTCATACAATTCCATTCCTAATTTTTATTTTTGAGGAAGTAATTTACTCTAAGTAAGTGGTTTTAGAAATATTTACCAATTGTGTTAGCACTCGGACATCAAAAGAAGGAGCAGTTGCTTGCATATTTCCTCTATTTTTTTTCTGAAAAATACAGAAGTGAAAAGCCAGCCTGTTAAGGTTACACATGAAAAATAAGGAACAATTTAGGAACTAATCTACATTTTCTAATAACAAGGAGAAAATATAGGTCTTAATAATTTTAATTTTGCTATTTTACAGAACACTGTTATATATTCTCTATCAATCAATTATTATCTTAAAAAGTATTCCCTAATTTAATTTTTCTAGGTTTGAGATTAGTACATTATTTTCTGTAGGTCAAATTCACCTTTCTCTGTAAATAAGGATTTAGTGGAACAGTCACGATCATTCATTTATATTATCTTCTAAGGTTACTTTAGTTGGACAACAGCAGAGATGAATAGTTGCACAATAACATGTCTTATAAAACCTAAAGCATTTACTATTTGGCTTTTTCCAGTTTGCAGATTTCTGTTCTACAAGAGAGATCACTTAAGGTCCTCTTTATTTAAGTCAAAGGTATTTAAGAATCCTTTATAGAGCTTTCCACACAGAAATTTCATTTTAAATAAGCTTTTACAATTTGGACATTAGATAGACTTTAGATGCAGATGTCATTCAGAAGCCCAGGATTCAGTATCTCAATTACCCCAGAAATAGCCTCTTCCTACCACTTTCTGAGAAAAACAGTTGCTCTTTACTATAAAAGACACTAGAGCCCAGGATGGGCTTTAATCCCAGCACTTGGAGGCAGTGGCAAGCAGAGCTTTTGAGTCTGAGGCCAGAATGATCAATACAGTGAGTTCCAGGATAGTCGGGGCTACATAGAGACCCTGCATCAAAATAAATCAATTAAAAAACAAAAACATCCTAGAAATGAGTAAATGAAACCTATTTTAATGAAAACAAGGACTAAAATTAAATCTTTTTTTTTTTCTTAAAACACTATTTCATACGTAAGACAATTTTTTCTTAACTCACCTGTCCTTCTGATAGGTCACAATCTTCACCTTTAACTTGTCCATTAATCAAATAAACACCATTTTCTATTTGCTTGGCCCAGCGTGTAAGTCCACTCTTAAAAACAACACAAAATCTTTTAGATGTAAGGTTATCTGACTCAAGCCTTGTAGATTCTACTCTTCTCCACCTACTACACTGAAGTCTTGAAAATCGTCTAAGGGTCAACATATAATGTTTAAATCCAGTACCACAAACTAAAACACAGTCCTAATCTTTTTTACATGTATGTTGGTATAATGTTCTTTTGGAATGTATACAGCCTACCCTTGTTCATTCAAATGCTGATTTCTCTCCCCCACTCTCTGGTTTCAATCCGGACAATTGCATTGTAATACTTAAGCATCACCTGTCTCAAGTTTGTGTAAACATGGCAGCATTTGTTCTCTAAATTGTCAATTAAAACAACCAGCCACAGTGTTGAGCAATGGAGAGGATAGGGTGGGACATCCTGGTTCAGAGTGGGAAGAGAGGAAGGAAGCAGGAGGAGAGGAAGTAGTAGGAGGGAGAAGAGGAGAGAAGCTGGAGGAGAGGTCTTGGAACGACATAGAGAAATGAACTGGACCTGAGATATCAGTAAAAGCAAGTATAATGAATAAATCTGAATGGTATGAAACTATGTGGGCTTGGAGGTTTAGGAGGGAGTAACTATTGCCCAGCATTGTGTTCTAGGTTAATTAAATAAATCCTAGTCTCTGTGTGGTGATTTGGTTATACAGCTGTTTAGGATTAACTGTAGCTTTACTAAAAGACATATCAATAGTAAAATTTAATGTCCTAATATAACACACACACACACACACACACACACACACACACACACACACACACATAATTAATTACTTTACAGCCTGATACCAGCCCCTCCCCCTCACAGCCCTAATCATTTAGCACCTTATCTATATTTAATGAGTTTTCTGATCTTTTCCTAAAATTTATATCAAAACTCCAAAGTCTTATTAATTACATGAGCATAGAAATAAAATCCAATAGTACCTATTATCTTTTAAAGAGTAGAAAAATGAGCCTTGAATAGCTTAAAGAAGTATTAAAGAACAAAAATTAGATATAAACAAAAGAATGATGAAGAAATACAAAGGAATAAAAAAATGAAAGGCAAAACTAATCAGGGTCAAGGGAAAGTCATCATTAAGATATGGACATAATTAAACTCTACATATGATACTAAATATTTAAGTACATGCTATGCTAAATATACTAGTATTACGATATTATCCATGCTCAAAGAATTCCTAACCCAGCTAGAGTAAAAAGTTCTTTATGCATATAAGAACAATCTTTTAAAATAGAGTACAAGTTTTGAGGATTATAAGTGTCACAACCATGTTAACAGCAGAGAGCCCACTCAGCAATCACTGAAGAGAATATATTTTACATTGATACCTTTGTATTTTTTTCCAGAGTGTAACTGACAGAAGTAGCCGACAGTGGGATGTGAATGTTAATATGAACAGTACAATCTAAAGACAGCCATGAGGTAGACACTCTGTTCTGATACTTCCAATCTGCAGGTCTTGCTGAACTCTTTAGGGAGAAGGTGGAAAAACAAAATAAAATATGGCTTAGGTAAAGTATATGCATTAAGAAAATAATATAAAGTATAAAATTTACAACCCAAACAAGCTAACTTTCTGTGCTGCTGAGAAAATTCCCTGATAAGGGAAGCAGAAGTAAAAAAGTGAAAACATGCATTAATGTTAGTACTTTCATATAAGCAAAACAATCTTGGCAACCCTCAGCAGGGTAGGTAAAGGATCAGAAAACTCTGTGGAGAATTCTAGAAGATGTTCTAGGTACCAGCTCTCACCAGTGGCCTCAAGAGTCCATCCTAAGGACTCTGGTTGCAGCGAATGTTCACTGAGCTGCTCCTCAGTATAGGTGTACTCTCCTTGCTTCCTACACTGCTGTGTTATTTTCACACTACTTTTAGGCAAATGGTCTGGTTTCTGTACCATACAGGTTGCTGGTTGACTGCCGGCACTGGCTACACAAAATCCTCAGTCACTTTTACAATCAGTTTCTCAAATACAAGCCAGGAAATTAACAAAACAAAACAAAAACTGCAAGTGCTTATAAACATTGATGATACTGGAAAATTATTAAAACTGAATACAAAGATGAATTTTGACTTAAAAATTTTAACTTTTAAAAAATAGAAAACTCTTGAAAGATTGGTTTTTCTTACCTTTGGATCATGGACATCATAAGTTCGACAAGACATTCTTTCCTAATTAAGGTCATAAATGACTCCCAAAGAATTCTTGATAATAGAACATAATTCAAAAACTAAAAATGATACATATATGCAAGTGCTTACAAATTACAATATTTCATATATTTAAAAGACATACAGACATATAGCTACTCATTTATGTAAATGAGTATTTACGTATGAGTGTATATGAATTGCTGACTATAGTACTTTTTGTGCTTAACAAAACAGAAAACAAATTTCCTTCTGTTTATAAATATTGCTAATCATAATAAACGGAACAGAAGCACCTGTGGCTTCTTGCTCCAACATACTCTTCATAGCAAAAAGTGCTATTTTGGATGGGATCAAGACCAAGAACATTCACTGGGCTGATACTTTCCAGGCAAAAGTATCAAATACGTTCAACATTCATCTTCTACAGATCCTAATGTAGTGGGTCCTTGGGTTGTGTCTCTTCTTTACTGACTGTCTATCCTGGGAAGTTTATAGAAGACTCTAAGTTATAGAGTCTAAAGAGGCCACTTTACCATGGCAAAGGCTTAAGAATTTCTACATTGCCCAGCTCAATGGGTGCTTCAAATTTCATATTTTAACTTTAAAAAAAATGAAGGTAAAAATTATATTAACACATCAAAAATATTATTTGCTTAAGCTTCTCTGAAAAGAGCCTACAGTGAAAAAATATATATACTTAGAGAGCTGGCAAAGAATTCAGAATCCTAAATTCTTTTTCAATCAAACTCCATAACTCAGCCCAAGATTAATAGCCATTATTACTATTAATATCATAATTGGCAGCTCTAATCATAACAATTTTTTTTTGTTTTTTTTTGTTTTTCTATGTAGACCAGGCTGGCCTTAAACTCACAAAGATCCACCTGCCTCTGCCTCCCAAGTACTGGGATTAAAGGCTTGTGTTACCACCAACTGGCAACAGTGTAGTCTTTTTTTTTTAATATAAATTTTTATTTTTTTATATTAATTAGTTTATTTACTTTGTATCCCATTGGTAGCCCCCCCGAAACAGTGTAGTCTTTAAAGACAATTGTAAGTCTTTTTTTCAAAAGGATGATTTAAATAAATGTTTAAAAAAAGAACTGTAGGAATGTGGTTTGCATATGATTTGTATATGACTTTATGGGGAGGGGAGGTAAAGCAGGTTCATTGCAGTGTACACTGTGAGTGGTGTAGGGTAGTCAGCAACACTAGTCCTGCCAGCCAGAACCATACATTAACCATAAACACCTAAATAAAAGATACTTTTTTGTAGAAGAACAAATGTGAAGTATCACTCGTTCTGAGACATCTTCTTCTGTGACATTCCATAGTCTTTTTCTATTTATAGATTTTTCCACAGAAAATATTAGCTGAAAGACAGAAAAGTATACATGAATTCACTACAGAATGATAAATGTGAAAAAAGCAATGACAATTCCTAATCTTCGGAATTTCATGGACTGTATCATGATACAGTAACCATCTATGTTTTCATACAAGGATTCACATAATTTCCTATAATTGATAGTTAACTGGATATGACAAATTAATTTTGGGCAACTAGTATTTATATGAAATATAGAATATAAACTTTAGGAGCTGGAGAAATGACTCAGAAGTTAAGAACACTGGCTGTTCTTCCAGAGGTCCTGAGTTCAATTCCCAACAACCACATGGTGGCTTACAACCCTCTATAATGGAATTTGATATTCTCTTGTGTCATGCCGGTATCTATACAGATAGAATGCTCATGTGTATAAGTAAATAATCTTAAAAATATATATAAACTTTATTTCTGTTATAAATGGAATAAGTAAATTTTAACCACAAAAATGAAAGACGTTGCCCAGTTAGCACTTCTTATGTAACTTTCACAAACATAAAAGTAGTATAAAAAAAATAGAGAGAAAAAAAATCAGAATAGTGACCTAAATTTGTGACATTAACTATAACTATATATAGTTAACTACATATACGTTAACCATAACTATATATAACTATAATGGAATGAGGCTAGAATGTGCTGGCTCTAAGTGCTTTATAACAATTTGTCTATTTTGTCATCTAATTCTTATGGTCGACAAACATGTCCACAGGCATCTGATCTGGACAACTCATTACGACTTCTTCCCAGGTGGTTCTAGGTTGTTAAGATGAGAAAGAAAACTAACCAGCATATGCAGAGATTTGAAATGCATTTCAAATTGTCAAAAACCATTAGCATCAGTGAAAAAGCCAAATTCACTTAAAATGAAAGAGTGGGAAAGGCTGAAAAATACACAAACTATCAAAGACGTGGGTGAAATACCTGAAGCAGAAGATACAAACATGGAGGTATCTACTGCACCAGGTTCTAGTTGTCCATTTTTTAATAGCCCCCCAACCCCAAGCCTACCAGTTTTGTGCTTCTGAATGGCAGAAGGTCCCTCCTGCTCACAAGGCAAGATATGCTTATGAAGGGGTAAAGGGATGTGTGGATCATGAGTTTCAAAGAAAACAGCTTGGGACTTTTTATTTTTGGATTACACTACCTGATCTTCTTATGCAGAAGCAAATCAAAAAAACAGTAGAGAGGCAGGATATGCACCCCATCAAGGAGAAAAGAATAAGTATGTGATTGTTGTTTATGTATTAATTTCGGAACTTCAAAAGATGTGACTAGCATAACTTCATATTACTGTAATCACTTCCTAGTGAGTAGATGATCTGCAAAAAAAAACCCCGCTACTGTACAAGAAAAACAGTTAAGCCATTATGACTCATTATATAACCTTACGATATCATCTTCTGAAAAGCTGTTTTAAGGGTCAGTAAAGCTTGGCAGGCATTTTCCATTAAAGCCTGACAACCTGAGTTCAATCTCTGAGTTCCATGAAAACACAGAAGGAGACACCGAGTCTACAAAGTTGTCCTCCTCTGACCTCACAAGTTCACCATGGTGGTTGCATGACAACCTCCCCCATCATTATACATGAAGAATAAATAAACCTTAAAATTGTTTTAAAATGTGTAGCTTTGACTGAAAAGTAGATATAAACACAAGATCTGCAAACAATGACAGGAAAGATTGTTTAAGCATAATTCTAGCATAAGAATTATGGAACACTAAAATATACAGGGTCAATACATATACATGTAATTAAGTGAAATGTGTAACTTTGATGTCAGTAAAAATTTTTGCTACATTGGACTTACTCTGCGCAGGGCATTTTGAAAATCATCTGCTAGTTCTAAAGTTGTAACAATAAATATTCCAAGAACTGCAAGTCCTCCAGGGAGCATTCTGGACACCTAAAGATAAAAAGACAGTATTAGCTATCATAAGTATGCTAGTCTTTTCTATTTGATACTGTAAACATTAAATCAGCAAATACATATCCAGGACCAACTATACATATGGAACCCAGACAGAAGCAATTGAAAAACTTAAGCATTACTATTTCCATAACCCTTCTCAGGCCACCCTCAACTTTATACCTTAAAAAAAGTTTAAAAATAAAACAATCTGACAACTTCTTTAGGTGCATCAGTACAGAGACCCCTCCCTCCTAAGATCTGTAAATTTCTGAAATTTTTTCAATGGTCTTCCAAATATCTTCAAAATGAATATTTTACTTTAGACCAGATTTTAATCTTTCCAAAATCTGGCTAACATGATGTTCAGAAACAAAGCCTGATTAACTTTCTCTGAAATTTTCAAGCATCAGTCAAAACTACTCCCTGTTCACCACACACTGCTCTGTGCTTTCTAATTCTAGGCCTTTTCTCAGGCTTTTTCCTTGGCCTAAATTGACTGCTTTTATACTCCCACATCTGAATTCAATGAGATACCTTCAAAGTCAACTTGAGGGAGATGTCTTCCCTGGTATTTCATCTTTGAACTCCCACAGAATTTCCTTGCAGAATCACCCAATCTTATATCTGTAGATATTAATTGTCCTCTGTTTATTTATATTTCCCCTTCATATGATTGTGGCTAGTTTTAAAACTACTCATTTTTCTCTGCCAGCCATGTTCAGTACTTTTGCTTTCATAGACTTATGGTATAAGAAAACAATCACAAAGTTAAATTTTAGAAAATTAGATATCAACACATAATTTCTACTATATCTGCATTATGCCAGCTCATGGTTCCCTCTGGTTTCATAAATTCTATATAATCAATATGACAAATGTGACAAAGTTTTCATATTTATCATGAGGGTAACTATATAGCTTTAAAAATTAATATATAGTTAACTTTCTAGAGGTAAAAATATTAATTACCTTGAGTATTATAAATTGATATATATTCTCTCTGCATGTATTTGCATATAAATTATATAGAACAGATCACATTTCATAGGGAAAGTGGGGGGGTTGTTCAGTAGTTAAAGCACTTGCTGTAAAAGCAAAAAGATCAAAGTTCAAGTCCCAAGAACCCATGTAAATGCTGGGTGGGCATATGGGCTAGCCTGTAATTCTATCCTCTGAGAGTGAAGACAAGGGATTCCCTAGAGCAAGCTGGCTAGCAAAAAATGCTGTATCATTGAGTTTTGGGCACAGTGACTGAGAAAGATTATTGATATAAATCTTGAGCCTCCACTTACACACATGCAAACACACATATACTACATGCATACATGCACACTGCAACACATGAAAGAAAACATTATCAGAAAACAAATTTACAATAGAAAGATAAATATATATACCAATGGGAACTAAAATAGTACGTTCTTTAAAAAACAACAGTATTATTTCTTGGAATGTTTTTATAATTACATACTATTCTCCCATCACAAATATGTGCACATTTAGGTATCTTAGAGGTTTTTAAGTTAAGAAGGAAAGAGTAATTCTACGCTTATCTTTCTCTAATAATTTTTAGTATTCTATGCCACAACTCACTCCAGAAATATTTTTAAGTAAACAACCCTTAATCTATTTCCTCCTCTCATAACAGCAGTATTGTTCTCACAAGCACCGAAGGTAAAAAATCTTGGCTATCCTGGGCTATTTTGTTTACTATCAATCCACTTGGCCAATTCAATTTTCCATGATCCTAGTTCTTTTTCTGAAATTATTAATGAAGTTTAAGCCAATTTAGCCACACATTTTTTTAATCCACACATTTTATAAGTCACATTATAAACCATGGAAATGCTATGCTAGGCTCTCAGCTTAGAGCCATAAATACAAGAAACATAACTCCTGCCTCACAAAGCTCAGAATCTAGTTTAGGCTCATACCGTCAGTAGTTTGGACTAGTACTTTAGCTATATAGTTTCTCTGCTGTCCTCCGGCTCTACTCTCCAATAATACTATGCCACTATCAATGTTGTAAGTTACTGGCAAATCGATACTTAGGTTCTTTTAGAATGAGACATAAAAGTTTCGCACTGGATTTTGGATTTTTAATGCAATACTTCTATTAATTTCCGATAACTTCACAGTGTACTTTGACCATATGCGTCCCCTACTCTTACAGATCCAGCCCACCACCTTCTGCTCTTTCTGCCTACTTCATGCCCTTTTTTACCTTAAAAAAACTAACCCAGGGAGTTTAATTTGTGCTGCCATATACTCACAGGTGTGGAGCCAGCCAGGGAAGCCTGATTAATTCACTGGTGACCACACACATACACATTTTTCAAGGCCACATCCTTAAAAACATGACACTTCCTGTCCCTACCACTGGGCTTTTTTCTACCAAGTGTGCTTCTTAGGACTGTATTCCAAAGCCACCCATACACAAGCACTGTATTTAATTACATTTGTCTATCTTCTGTGTCTCAACTACCAAATTGCCCAACTGCTAGCTATTATCCTACTGTACTGCCCTTGATGTAGTCAATGTGTCTCTGGCTTCTTCACTTAGCAAGGTCTTAAGAACCACTCATGTTTAGAACCTTCCATAAAACTGCTTTGAATACAATCATTGACATGCATTTAAAAAAGAATGTTCTTAAAAGTCTAGTCTTGTGACCCAGGAAACATTCTTTTTCTTTTGTTTATAACGGGATAACATTACCTGGGTGGCATGTTCTGTGGCCCATTCTTCATCCAAAGTATCCAACTTAGCTTTGGGATGTTTGATGTTCTCGTTTTGTTCCTCTTTGGGTGGTGTTCTAGTGGCAAGAATCACATAATCCTTTTGTGAAGAACACTTTAAAAATAAATTTTAAAAGCTTATTACAATAATATTTGATTGAAGAATTAAATACCTCAGGCAAAAAGTTAACAGTATTTGCAGCAATTTAAATTGTTAATACTCATATTATGATGAAAGCTAAATTCATGGGTACTGACTTTAGGGAACAGCCTTATGATATGACTGTCATATACTGCTTATCTTTAATGTATGTAATAGGAAATTAGATTTACTTGAACATCCTCAAAATAAAACAGAGTGGTCTTTAGAAATGATTCTAGTTCTGCAGAGATAGCTCAGGTGGTAATCAGTTGTCTAGTATGCAGAAGACCCTGGAATCAATCACCAGTGCCATATAAATCAGGCATGATGGCATGCATACATAATCCAGCACACCCAGGAAGGAGGTCAAGGTCATCCTGGACTACACAGAATTGTGCAGGTCAGGGCTATTTTGTTGTTGAATTTAAGTAACTGATATAACTAAAATAAAATATGCTTAGACAATATTCCAATTATTTTATTTATTTTCTCTGTAATTTAAATGGATTGGATGTTTAGTAAATATTAAAATTTCATTTAGAAAATGATAAATGACCTTGTTTATTTTACTTGGATTGTAATAATAATAAACAAAAATAAATGAACAAAAACTTACACAGATGCATAGAAAGAACAACAGAGGGGATTTGGAACAAAATTCAAAGTGGCTCTAGGTTCTTCATTTTTAATAGCAGTTAAGTGTTATAAAAATTAAAAGATCTAAAAATAAATTTCTGGACTAAAAGGCATCTTCAGTTTCACTACAGCATGGTTCCTAAATTAGTTAATAATACACATGATCTTAGTTAGAATGGTTTTGTCTCCAAATATGACCTGAAACTCCCTAGTGCTCTTTAGCATCATCTTGAAATAATATTATTTCTAGAAAATCACTTTCAAACGTGCATGGCTTAATTAAAAAAGTGCCTCTTAGGGCTAGAAAGATGGCTCAATGGTTAAGAGTGAGTATTCTCTTGCAGAGCACACATGTTCAGTTCTCAGCAACCACATCTGATAATAGGCAACAGCCTATACCTCAGCTTCAGAGCTATAATCCCTGTGGGTTTTGGAGTACACATACGCACACACATGAATGAACGAACACACACACACACACACACACACACACACACACAAAATGAAAAAAACATAAAAGTAAAAACGGAAAAAATATTTCTTTTTTTTTTTTTAAGTCCTCCCCACCCCTTCTCCCATTTTATTTTTGAACTGGGTTTTACATAGTCCAGGCTGGCCTCAAACTCACTATGTAGCCAAGACTTCTGTCTCCTGCTTCCAAGCACCAGAACTACAGTCATGAGCCACCATGCCTGGCAGAGAGATGTCTCTTCTTTCAGAAGATGCTGAACTTTGAAAAGAAAGAGAAACTGACATTTAGAGTAGAAAAAAAGCAAGCTTGAGAAGACAGAAGAGGACAAAAGTGAGCTCGAGAATCCAAAGGAAGAGAAACATTCAGAAAAATGAAGGAAAGACAGAGCTCAATATGGTGGTTCATATCACAGTGAGAATGTAAGTTCAAGGCCAGCTTGGGCTACATAATAAAATGCCTGGTTTAAGAGGTACTGAGTGAAGCAGGCAAGCATAGCAAGTAGTTTAGCCTGGGACCCTGTTTCACTTCAGTCAATGCTCACCTGCCCCCCTTGTAATATACTTGGTAGTTCCTTCACCTGCAAGAACCATGCACAAACACCTCTCTATGAGCAACCTCACACCTCAGATTCCTATCTGCATCAGGCTACACATTAGACAGTTCTAGTCAAGTATATTCCCAACATATTTGATAAGATGAACTGAAATGTTCAACAAGTCAGGCATAGTGGCCCATGCCAGTAATCCCAGCACTCAGAGAGGCAGAGATAGGTGGATCTCTGTGAGTTCAAGGCCAGCTTGGTCTACAAAGAGTCCAGCTCATCCAAGGCTACACAGAGAAACCCTGTCATGAAAAACAAAACAAACAAGCAAAAGAAATGTCCAACAAGCCTGAAATGGTTTTAGGTGCATGTGCAGTTAGATAAACTGTCCATCAAGTGAATTTTTAGGGGAAAAAAATCTATTCTTTAATTAAAATTCAATTAATCAGGGGGATTATGGCGATAGGACATGTACATTGGGAAAATGAGTATCAGACCTTATTTAACCAACCAATTAAAACAGAAAATCACTCCAACCAAATCCTTATAAGGCAGTATCTTCTTTTGAATCCCCTTAAACTCAGCCACAAACAATAATTTCAGCACTCTTGTGGCCCTCATGTGGCTCGCAGTGAATCTGGTCCTCTTTGTTCCTCATAAAGTTATGTTGTCATATTCGAAAATGTGAGTTCTTATTTTCAGTTACTTGGAAGAAGCAAGAACTTGGGAAGAACTGACCCTGACTTTGACTACTCTTGACAACCAACAGTAACGCTTTATTTTTGTATGTTGGGCAAGTATCAACTAAGCTTTGTATCCAGTCCAAAACGCAAGGAAAAAAAGTGGGAACAATTTGGTCTGTGAAGACTTACATTTTGAAGTTTTGACATTATACGTTATTTTCACAGCACTGAAGGGAATATGATCTTACTTATTCAAACTTCAGTCAGGTTTCCTACTCTTTCAAATGTTAATTCAAAGATCCACTTCAGGTTAACCTCTTTAGAATTACGTTCCTTCCACATTCCAACCTTGAATTTATTATTAAGTGGTATAATTAGTTTAAATTAATGAGTAATTTGTTTTTATCAATATGCAGAGCAGCAGACACATACTTACCTGTCCTATCAAAAGACCAGAGACAAAAGGTTTTCCCTGGAGATTGATGTTTGAAAGATACTGGCCAACAGTCTCTTCTACAATGTAGGTTCTTCCCATTATTGACAGCCAATTCAATAACCTAAATCATAAGAAATAAAGTTAGCATTTTTGGGAAGTATGTAATTTTTGATGTTTTTGCATTGGTGGGTTAGGCAATAGAACAAAAAAGTGGTACAATCCTGATAATCATCCTATGTCTTGCAGTGATTCAAAGTTAAAATAACATTTTATTCGCCTAATGTTAGAGTCAACTCCAAGGCTTACTGCTAACCTAGGCCTAGTCCTGGAAGCTTCTAGACTCCTTATAATCAAATCTAGGCTTAGAATGCTTTCAGCCTCTGAGGCTTACTGCTGAGTAAGCTCACACTTTCTTGTTCTTCTGATTCTGGCTAGCTGGAACTCAGCTGTCTGACTCAAACTCCTCTCCAAGCTGACTGATTTAAAATGGCTTCTCTTGGCTTGTAACCAAATTGCTTTGCTTGGCCTCATACTAACTTTGGCAGTATTTCTAATCTTTAGGATCCTTCTCATTCTCTGACTCATCTGTCTTCACCTGTCTCTGTAAAATTCTCCTGGTAAAACAGAATTCCACAAACTGAAGTGCCACAAACTCAACTCCACTGCACTACCTCTCAATTCTCTGACTCAACCAAACTGCCTGACAGAACTGATTAGCACTGAATGCCTCGGTCTCCTGAGTGCTGGGATTAAAGGAGTGTGCCACTATGCCTGGACCTGAGCTTTTCTTTACCTGAAACTTGCTCTATACCAGGCTGGCCTGCATTATAAGAAACAACTCTCTGGGAGCTGTCAGATTTAGGAGTGCTTGCTGCTTTTCATGGGCTTGAGTTCAGTTCCCAGCACCCAAGTCCAGAGGTGCCCAAATGTCCATAGCTCCAGCTCCAGGAAATCTGCCTCCCACTTCCCAAGGCTGTATATGCTGCATACTCCAACAGATATACACACAAAATTATATTTTTTAAAATCTTTTTTAATAAGAAGGAAGGCCCAACTCCCAGCCAGATATGGATGGTGGTGCATTCCTGGAATTCTAGTACCCCACAGGCTGAAGCACACTTGATGCCATGAGTTGGAGGACAGCCAAAGCTACATAGAAAGTTCCAGGCCAATCATGAAACCTTGCCTCAAATGAGACAGAAAAGAAAAAAAAAAAAAAAAAACAATTACCAATTAACCATGAGAAATCAAAGCTATTTCTTACTCTTGGGATAAGAAAATAATGAAACCATTAGCCAACACATCTAATTTCCTATTTTAGATGTACTCCTTAGCTGCATTCTCTTTGATAATTTATTGGTGAAAATCTATATTCTCATTTCTAAAATATGAAAAATGGGGTCTGGAGAGTTGGCTCAGTGGTTAAGAGCATTGGCTGCTCTTCCAGAGGACTTGGGTTCAATTCCCAAAACTGATATGGCAGCTTACAACTGTCTATAACACAAGTTCCAGTGAATGACTGCCTCACACAGACATATCTGCAGGCCAAACACCAAACACACATAAAAAAAATATATATATATGAAAGATGAGTTTATTAGCTCTTTAAGAGGTAGAGAGACTCAAACTTGTTTAACTAATATATATTGCAAAATTACTATTTTCTAGAAATTATCCTAGTTGGGAAGGCACAAATGTGAATTGGATGATTGCTGCCACGAGCCAGCTCACAACAGCCACTTAAGTAGACAGTAATGCAGCAATGCCAGTTATCTACATAGCTTTCATTCTACCCAGCGCATCTTTCCTAAGTATTTTACATGTATTGACATTTAATAGCAATCCCCACAAGTTAAGTACTGTTATTATCATCTCCATGTTATACACAAAGAAACCAAAAAGAAGGAAACGCTAAATAACTCCTTCCATTGACAAAACTCCTGAGTGGTAAAGGTGAGATTTAAGTTTTGGCAGTCTGTTCAGCTCACACTGGCTACGCACCCTCAGTCCTTCAATTAAATCACAGGACATCTCCTGTTCTCTCCTTCTATTTGTGAATGAAAGCTAATATAATATTCCTACTAACTTAGTCCCTCCCACCCGCTTCATTGAGATGCGGTCTGACTACTAAGCTAGGCTGTACTGGAACGATAAACCTCCCCTCTTATTCCCAGTACGTGAGATCACAGGCAGGTGCTGTCCCTTGGTTTCAATCAAGAGTCAATAAATTCTTCAAGAAAAGTAACCAGGCAATAAACAAAGTTCATAATGATAGACACTGCTAATCAGGTTCGGGAAACAGAGTTGTGTTATCGTGGCAAGACATCATTTTTCTGCAATGTCATCTTACTACATAAACTACATTCAAAGTCTTCCTGATTTCTTTGTAAAATATTAACGGGACTGCTTTAATTCGCATTGAATCATTCAGTACCCCACAGCCCCAAAAGCATGTATGCACGAGGCTGACATACGCTACACGCCTCACTCCTGGACTTGAGTGTGCACCAGAGTGACTGTCCATATGTTCCCTCTACTGTATCCTTTTTCTCACCCTCAAGAAGAAACTGTTGGTGTCCGAGTGCACACACATTCGTAGGCCGACTCACTTGTGCACACGTGGCAAATAAATCCCTCGAACCTTCTGTCAGCAAGAGAACTCGGGTGAGGGGACAAATAGCTACCTTCCGGGGCCAGGTGCCGCTCAGATCCTGCGGCCCCGTTCAGTGAACTCATCAGAAAGCGACAGCCGACACCACTTCCGATTCCAAACGAGGGGCTCGGCACTGACTGGCGCGGACTGATGACGCAGGCCGTTCCGCATTCATCTCCACAGCGCTTCCACCAAATCAAGCGCGGCCTTCACCCCGCCCCCTTCGGGGCACCATCGAGAGCGTGGCTGTAGCCCGGAGCCCGTCGAGCAGCCCTGCCGTGACGCATACCCTCTAGTAGCTCGGTTTCTAGAAGTAGCCACAGAGGAATAACCATGGCATCCCGGGGTTTTGACGGTAAGGTCGACTTGCTCCTCGGGGGAAGGACGAGGGCTGCGGAGCACTTATGTAGCGCCACCGCGCGGACACTTGTCACAGCCGAACGCGGCGAGCCGGGGGCGGGGAGAAATAAGGAAGCGGAACGGTAGGTGCGGGGCCCCGAGCTCGCGGAAGCGAGTGAGAACTACACTACAATTCCCAGAAGCCTTTGGGTCTGGAAGCCTGTGAAACCAGAAGCTGGCGCGGAGGCCGCTGTGGACTCGTTTTCCCAGCGTGCACAGCTTCCGAGGGCTGCGCGCGCATGGAGAGGGCGCGGTGGCTCGGCCTGCTAGGCTTCTAACGCGGGACTCTATTTCCCAGGGTCCCGCCGCGGGAGTCTCCGGCGAGCAGGCGCGCGGGAGATAGCGAGCGAGGCTGCCGACCTGACGGCTCAGGCTCCTGCGCTCCGCGCTTCGCCTTCCCCCTTCGCTTCTCCTTCAGCCGCTGCCGCCACGACCCCGGCCGACATGGCTGCGGTGTTGCAGCAAGTGCTGGAGCGCCCGGAGCTAAACAAGCTGCCCAAGTCGACCCAGAACAAACTTGAGAAGTTCCTGGCTGATCAGCAGTCGGAGATCGACGGCCTGAAGGGGCGGCACGAGAAATTTAAGGTGGAGAGCGGTAAGCGAGAAGCTCCTCGCGCTCTGGGTTCCGACCTTCCTCCTTGCCCGCCTGCCCTCCCCCCTGCTGCCCTCTCCCCTGCCAGGTGTACCGGTAGCACCATCCTCCCAGGCTCCGTCTGCAGTGGAGGCCTGCTCTCCTCGCTGTCTGATTTTTCTTTTCTTTTTTTGAAGGAGCGAACCCTCCTCTTCCCAGATCGAAGTTCGCTTTTGTCCCGTTCTCAGTTTACTTAGCGCGGTCTTACGTAGGAGCTCTTGTGTCCACAGAGAGAAATTGTGGAGAATTTGGGTTATTTTACACCAGATTTGTAGGACTATGCAATCCTAATCCAATTCTGTTTTGATATACTTTAAATGACAGTAATTCCAGTTTTCTGCTCACCTGGATTTATAGGCCTTTGACTATTACGTGGGCCACCTCTTTGAAGCCGTGGTCTTAGTGTATGTGTCCCTGTGATCCCATACATCAATGGTCACAAAAAATGAATCTACATGCAAAAAGACAGCACTAGGAAAAAAAGCAATGAAATTGTACTAAGTGAGTTGGATGTATCATTCTCTCAGAAAGTAAGAACTTGAAGGAAAATATATAAAGATCTGCATGTAACTTCTTGTAATTGCCTTTACAAGAACGTTGTGGACTTAGTGTCTTGGAACTTCCTTGAAGGAAAGAAAATAGTAATTTTTAAAAATGGAATTTTTCTTGTTACATGTTTTGGTTTACCATTAATTGAGGGAATTGGTGCTGTATTTTGGTAGATTGATTAGAAATTTCCACTGAATTAATTTTAATAAGTTGATATTACACAGTTACAAAGTAACTAAGAAATTTGTGTAATACACTGTATTCTGTTCATTAATTTACACAGTAACTATCGAGTGACTTATATGCTCAGTACGGAATGAAATAGACAAGTCTCTTTTTGTGGGAAGTCTGCAGGTTTATTCTTACAGAAATTTAAGTAGGCATCATTGTTTTATATCAAAACTTTTTAAACAATTCAGTTTTTAATTAAGTAAAAATTTCCATTTAATAATTACTTAATTTTAGGCAGTATTATCTTTTTTTATATGCTAGTTGAAAATGTTAGGAAAGTCCTTTTCAGTGTTAAATCTAATTATTGAAATTAGATTTTGGAATATTGTATCCTGAGTTTTGCGGTCAGTATTATAAGATATGAATAGTGGTATTAAGAACGCTGCTTTTGGAAGCATGTGTCTTGACTTCATTCTTAGTGTTTTGGTTTGTCTTTTGTAGAGCAACAATACTTTGAGATAGAGAAGAGGTTATCTCAGAGTCAGGAGAGGCTTGTGAATGAATCCCGTGAGTGTCAGAACTTGCGGCTGGAGCTTGAGAAGCTAAGTAAGTATTTGATTATATCTTTATAACTGTTCCTGGATGCTCAGTTACTAGTTACTCCTTTGTGTAACGTCACATAGCCAGGGAAACTGCCTTTCCTGGCAACAGGCTTTCCAGGTTGTATAGCCCTGAACAGGTGCAAACAAGGTAAGAAGGAACCCAGCACCCCTGCCTTCAGGCCCAGAGGCAGAATTTCCACATCCTAAATGTCTTTGGGACCTTCCAGATACCTCAGCCCAAACCATTAAAAAAGAAAAAAAAAAAAAAAAGTGGTTTTAGTTTAATTTGAAGGTGTCAGCAGACCTTGGGCCCACACCTCCTCCTTGCTACATCCTCACAAAGAACCTTGAACATAACTGCTCTCTCAGAGGGCTGAAGCTCTGCTTCACTGCCCTCCAAGTAATGACCGTCAGCTCTGTGCCTTCTCAATTCCTCATATCTCTCCTCTAAAACTAACACTTTGTTCTTTGTATTTACTCACAATATGTGAAAATGCTCAGAAGGCACTGTAGTTTCTATTCATAGCAATAGTTTGTTGTTTTGTTTTGTTTTTCACTTAGCAGTAAGGATTTGGTGATACGGGGTGTCACAGTTTGAGGAACTGGTTTTTGATTCTCTCTTTAATATTAAAAGTGGTTTTGCCACACATGTGATACATGGCTAGTCTTTTTTAAGAAGGATAAACATTGCTAGACCCACATGTGCGTCTGTTTACATAGCTTTACACATCAAAGGTACTTTTGATAGTGATGGAAATAGCTAAATATGTATACTTGAAGATTTAAATAATGTTGTTTTCATACTGAAAAATTAAAACCTGCTGATTATATTATACTTTGTTACAAATTTTGTAACTTCTCTGAAGCCTAACTCCTGAGAAAGACCTTAGTTAAAGATTATGACTTTTGTAGGAGGCTGCTACATAGTCCACTTTGTTTATGACAGAAGAAAGAAAACTAAAGGAGGAAAAAATAACCTTACATAAAACCTTCTAAATATAGCTTATTTTTTATTTGATTTGGCTATTAAAAAAGGAACACAAGAAGCTCATAATCAAGTGATTAAATAAACTTCAGCTTTCCTCTAGCTGTTTGTTTGGTTTATATTTTCTTCAGCTACTTTTGATACACTGACATTTAAAGAAAGATCTGTGTATTACACACACACACACACACAAAACACATGCACACACATCTGTGCTTCATAGCTTGTACATTACTTAATGTCTACAGAGCATAATAAGGCCTGCCAGAAACGGTGCTAAAGAATTTTAGGAGACTAGCTGTTATTACAGCTTATTTTGTGACGCTTAAGAACATAGAGATGACTATAAACAAAGATGAGTGCCTCCTTAGAGTGGACGATTGTATTTGAAGTGTGTGTATTTGTGTGTACAATTATAGATGTGTACATCTGAAAAATAGTAAACTATTTTACAATAGATTGAAAATCTAGAGAAATAGGGTTTTTTCCCCCTTTTGTAATGATACAAGTTTTTAAAAAATCATATTAAATTACCTATATATGGGGACTGGGGACGTGGTTCAAGAGATTAAGAACACTAGCTGTGGGGGTTGGGGATTTAGCTCAGTGGTAGAGCTCTTGCCTAACAAGTGCAAGGCCCTGGGTTCGGGCCTCAGCACTGGGGGAAAAAAAAACAAAAAAACACTAGCTGTTCTACAGGAGAGAAGGTTAGCTCCCATCTCCCACATCAAGTAACTGACAACTCACAACTTTCTAAAATTCTAGCTCCAGGGTATCTAACAACTTCTGGCCTCCTTGGGCACCTGTACATACATGGCATCTACTCAACACAGGCACACACCTGTAAAGTTTGCTTGTTCATGAGGCAAGGCCTTAACTAGATTGACTCAAAGAGACTTAAACTCCCTTTGTAGACTAGGCTGGCTTTGAACTTGTAGCTATTGTATGTTTCCTATATAACTGAGTGTATTTTAAGATGGAGAGCTATATGTGGGAAGATACACGCATCATGAGTAGACACAGCACAGATTTTTTTTGTTCTATGAAAACGTATGAGTCTTAGTGATAAAAAGCATGGAATTGCAGATATTTATTATGATATAAAACAAATGTATTTTTGTAGTTCAAGTTACAGTATGTGTATTGATCCTGACTTGCTTGCTTTATTTTATATACACTTACATATAGAGTGGCAATGAAAAACTGACAATTGATAATTTTAGAACAAATTGGGAGTAGAATCATAGCATTTGATTGTAGCACACTTTGATCTGGAATATAGTAAGATAAGAATGTATTTGCAAATTTATAAATAAGCCTTTATGGAATCCAGTTCTTCATTTTTAATATGTATAATGGTAGCAGTTGGGTAAAAATACCAATTTTAAGTTAACATATCTGTGATCGTTACATTCCTTTTCTCCAGGTAACCAAGTAAAAGTGTTAACTGAGAAAAACAAAGAACTTGAAACTGCTCAAGATCGTAATCTAGGCATTCAGGTAAAAAGCTATACAGTAAATAAAGCTTATTGTAATTATAATTTAAAGTGTTCTATTCTGCTTTTAGGTATTTGATACTAGTCAGTCTAAGGAGAAACGTGTCCTACTGGAAACTACCAACAAATGCATATATAGAAATGTGTACGTACAGTTTTTCTAAATTCACTGTTGAATGGCAAGTGTAGCCTAGCATTCACAGAATTTTGGTAGTTAGGAGCTGGGTCACTTTACATTGGTAACTGTTTCTTTAAAGCAATGATAAGAGTAAAAGATTACATGTTATAATAAGGATTGCTACCATGTTTTTTAATAGAGTACTCATACCCAGTCTTTCTTTATCCTTGTAGAACTACATTTCAAAACTCTGTAAGAAAAAATATATATATATGTACTTTCAGATTTTGTGAAATACCCAATTAAGATTTTTTGCCTCAGTATTAGAAACTTTAGTTTTCAGAAAGCTTAAAATGTGTACATGTAGAAGAAAAGCAGCATGTTCCTGTGGAAGGTGGTTTTCCAAATTAATATAGGCTTTAAAGCGAGGTAATGATATGCATCCTAAGTTGGATAAAGCAGCAACAAGAGTGAAGTCTGTAACCCAGAAGAACTATGGGCACACATATAGATACAGTTTCACAAAACCAAAACTGATAGAGCTAGAAAGTGATGTATTTAACTGCCTTGTAAGCAGTTTTCTGTTAGTCACTGCAATAAACACCACATAGAACACACAGTGAGAGGTTTATTTTATTGACAGTTTACAGGTTTCAGTCCATGACCAGTTCGCTCAATTGCATTGGGCCTATGGCAAGTCACACAATCTGGTAGGAAGAACGTGCTAGAGGAAACTTTACCTCAGAGGAGGATGCAAAAAGCAGGTAGCAGAGGATGTGGGGTCCCTCTTTTTCCTTCAGATACACATTCTTAGTGACCTACAAACCTCATGAAGCAATAATGCCACAGACTAGGAACCAAACTGTAGTGTTTAAATGGCCATATGTGAAGCAACTGATTTTTACTGAAAGAAGTAAGCAATCCCATTTATGAAAACATTTCTAGGTGTATTTAAAAGTGAGTTTAGAGAAAGTTAAACATTTGTAAATAACTATAAGATGTTGGTGAAATAAAGGAAGACAAAAATGAAAAAAAAATACCCCCTCATTGTGTAAAAGAATAATGACTTCTGCCCAAAGCAGTATATACAATTTTAGCCTGTTTTCCCAGGATGGCCTGGGACTCACTCAGAATGCTCCTGTCAGAGCCTCCTAGATTCTTAGTATTTCAGGCTTGTGCCACATGCAGTCCTTAATCAAATTCCAATAGCATACTTAACTGAAATGGAAGAAATAATTCTAAAGCTTGCAAAAAACAAACAAACAAAAATTCTGGATAGCCAAAGCAGTGCTGAGAAATAACAAAATTGTATGTGTGATACTTCTTGTTTTCAAACTTATAATACACAGCAGAGTAACCAAATACGGCCTTATGTTCTTATAAAACAAGAACATGGACCAACGGAGTAGATACAGGGCTGAGGGATGAATGAATGAATGAATGAATGAATGAATGAATGAATGAATGAATGA